>NC_044988.1:45656434-45980601 GCF_008728515.1 Papio anubis | reverse complement strand
GTTTTTAAAAACTGTTGAAAATCCATTTTCTTTGTGCCAGGTACCAGATGTTGATGTTGGCAGTGCCTAAGAGGGTCACAGGGCATTTAAAATCACTAGGCTGTAGGGAGTAAAATTCCAGGTCTCTTGCACTGAAAATTATTTAAAAATTGTGTTTACTTAGCGATAAGTAGTACAAGAGTACTTTTTCTTTGAATTCCTCTTAAATAGGTACGTTAGAAATATATGATGAATGAAATTGCCGGGAAAAAAAAAGTTCCAGTGCCTCTTAGCATTACAAAAGTAGTGCTTTTACTGGTTAAGTAACTGGTTGCATTTAAGTCTCTATTTTTTTTGATATGAAAAGAATATCCCCTCAACTTTGTTAGACAGGATTTGCCTTACTTTTGAGCTATTCATTTCAAATTAGAGAGGACAGACGCTGTGCTCCTTGGTTATGTAGTATGCAAAAAGACATATATATGGTACTTCAATAATATTTCCTTTGTTTCTTCTAGAAGGGTAATTTTGAGAGGGAAATAAGACCTTTTTTCCATCCACCTCCCACCCCATGCCACCCCTTTCTACATAGTTTCTTTTTCTTTTTCTTTTTCTTTTTTTTTGAGATGGAGTCTTGCTGGGTCGCCCAGACTGGAGTGTAATGGCACAATCTCGGCTCACTGCAACGTCCGCCTCCTGAGCTCAAGTGATTCTCCTACCTCAGCCTCCCGAGTAGCTGGGACTGCAGGCGCCTGCTACCATGTCCAGCTAATTTTTGTGTTTTTAGTAGAGATGGGGTTCCCCAATTTTGGCCAGGCTGGTCTCGAACTCCTGACCTCAGGTGATCTGCCCACCTCTGCCTCTCAAAGTACTGAGATTATAGGCATGAGCCACCGCGCCAGCCTCTACATAGTTTCTTTTCTGTGTGAGCCAAAGTTCCTTTTCTCACTGATAAGATAATTAGGGTTAATAGTTTCAGTGCAAAAATAGGATTTTGGAAGGTAAAAAAGTTCTGAAGAAACAAATTCTGACAAGGTTACCGCTTATATTCATTATAGATTATTGGTTCTTCTGGTTTTGTGGATGTTGCAGTAGAAGGACTTGAGTGATTACCTTATTGGGCTTTTCCAGAGGATTTTCATGCATTTTTTGATGTAGTTAGCATCAAGATTTTACTGGGGAAATTTGAGTTAGTTCTGTAAATACAATGGGATTAATTTTTTTTTTTGGGGGGGGGCTGTTTTGCCTTCTTGTTATTGCCTGAAGAAAGTAAATGCTTTCTGATGCCAAGGTGGGCAGATCACTTGAGGTCAGGAGTTCGAGACCAGCCTGGCCAACATGGCGAAACCCTGTCTCTACTAAAAATACAAAAATTAGCCAGGTATTGTGGGAGGTGCCTATAATCCCAGCTACTTGGGAGGCTGAGGCAGGAGAATGGCTTGAATCTGGGAGGTGTAGGTCGCAGTGAGCTGAGATGGTGCCACTGCACTCCAGTTTGTGTGACAGAGTGAGACTCCATATCAAAAAAGTAATAATAATAAAAAAATAAAAAGAAAGTAAATGCTTTCTGTAGAAGAGGAAATAATATTTTTCAGGAAAAAAAATGACTGGAAGGAAATAGGCCAATATTATCAGTTGTTGCCTCTGGAATTATGACTGATTTCTGCTTCTTTATACTTTGTTACATTTTTTATGTTTTCTACAGATAGAGTGTATTACTTGTAGAATCAGAAAAGAAAAAGAAAAATAATGTGCATTATAACTGATTTTGACATGCCTAAGGAGACAAGCACTGGCCATTCAAATTGCAGATCCGAGAACCTTGGTTCTGAGCTATAAAAACTACAGGCTTGTTGATGTTTGTATGACTCTTAGAACCCCCTGACATTTGGATAGACAGGAAGTGGTGTATTTAGCTGTGGGCCACCTTCCCATGGGGTTTGCTGGTGACCAAAGTCAGCAATTGTGTTTACAACTGAAGTGGCAGAAAGGGCCCACTATTGTTGCCAGTACTTGTGCGTGATTGTTTACCTTCCACCCTCTGTGGGCATATGTTTATTATATTTATGTTGCCCATTCAGTGTAGTTGTGCAGTGGAAATGGACTTACAGGGTAGTGGGGAGCATAGGGAATAATTTCAGAATTTCCTCTATAATTTCTATGTAGTTTAGTGGAGAATGAAAAATTCACCTGCCTACTGTGTGAATGGCACTGAGTAAAGTCCTTAATGTAGTTTTGAATGTTAATTCCGGTTAGAGGAATTCCTTTAAATCGTAAGATACTACCATACTTGGAAAAATTACTGAGAAATCTAGTGTTTGGAGTCAAGAGACTGCTTTGTCACTTTGATCTTAGGGTTAGTACTTTTAACCTCTGAACTTTGTCATACTTGTCTGCAAAATGGGGATACTAATAATATTTTCTTTTATGATAGTTGTGGGGATATATGAAAATCTTTTGTAAATCCATATACATTTAATTTATTGACTACGTTAATCTTGCCAAATTACCTAAATTAGAATGGAGGTGATTTGGATAAAGTCCCTGAGTTCACAGCCTAGAGCCAAATTGCATTTGTCCATTCTACTTGGAAGGGGGGACGTCAAAGATATATGGTTTTAATCTTATTTTTGTGAGAGGCTATGCCTACTCGAATCCCCATAGCTTCCATTAAAAAACTTGAAAATAGTTCATTTTCTCTTCCTAATTACTTGGCAGAAATTTAGAATAGAAAGAGAGAAACTAGTAACAACCAACTTTTCCTTCACACTTGCAGATCAACAAAAGGGATTCTTGGGTCCTAGAGACCAAAGAAAGAATCAGCAGGAATGCCCAGGGTGAATTGATGGATTGCAGAGCCTAGCTGGTAATTACTTTCACTGAGCTATAACATTAACTTAATACATGGGATCAGAGCCAAATGAAAATCAGAATTTGGATCTCTTCCTTTCCTGTGGATATCCCATACTTTCCTTCTGAAGGCAGTCTTCTCCTGGTGGGATAGCCCTGCTTCCTTTCCTGGGACATGGCATGGATTTTCATACCCCACACTGATAGACTGGAGTTGTATCATTTGTTGCCCTGGGCAACTTTTGGTGGGGATATGTGACTGCTTAGGTCAGCTGGCTTTCTAGGGTGGCAAGAAACCCCAGTTTCTTTTAAGACTTTTCAGCTGGATACCAGATATTGACAGACTCAGTCTCATCTTGGTGTTCCAATTTTAAGTTGCCAAGCTGTAGCTTTTGGACTTATGTGACACTCTTACTAGCTGGATACCTAGCCTCCAGCTAGGTGATATTGTGTCATCCTTAAGAGGGCAACGAGGTATCATTTTAAAAGTTATCTCGTGTTGATTGTTAATAACTTCCTAGTGTGTTGTGCCATGAAAGATGGTGCAGTCATAATGAGATTCACTGGCGTGATTGTTTAGTGATGTGTGTTTGCCTTGGATTGGGAGGGGCACATATGTATTTTCAGAGGGATGTCAAATCTATAGTACAGGGGAGCTCATTTAATCTACAGTGCCCCCAACCTTAACCTTTCCATTGTATAGTGGAGAAGTTGGATATCTACAAAGAGGAAGCTATTTCCAGCTTATTAGAGCCAAGTGTGGACTTGAACTCAAGTTTTCTGAGTTCAACTTGCTTGTTACTTTTTGGGAATAATAATAATAGTTACCTTATAGAGAAGGTTAAGTAAAAAAAATCTATATTAAGCATTAGGAATAGTGACAGACACTGAGAAAGATGTAGTACATGAAAGCTGCCATTATTGTCATCATCATCGTGTTTACTTTTATTATTCCTGTTACACTTTATTACTACCAACACCATATTTTGTAAGGTAGTCAGGTATTGTAGAAGTCCCACTTTTGCTAACAAATTGAAGCAAGTATTCAACTTGTGACGATTTAAGGAAAATGTGACAGTGTTTTACACTTCTATAGAGACTCACAAAAGGCATTAGTTGAAGATAATTAAATGGTAGTTAGCAATCCTAATTTTGAATTTTGTACATTTGTGTGTGTGTTTATAGATTATGTTTCCTATTTATAAAGATTTGTCAAATGTGATTCTGCTCAAGTATATTCTCTTGAAACAGCAGGAATTCTATGGAATCATGATTTGTTTCTTTTTTTTTTGAGACGGAGTCTCGCTCTGTCGACCAGGCTGGAGTGCAGTGACGTGATCTCGACTCACTGCAGCCTCCACCTCCCGAGTTCACGCCATTCTCCTGCCTCTCATGATTTCTTATTAAGCAGTCTCCTATACTTCCTTGCTTCCTGAGACTTCTTCATTAAATGTGTACTATTTCAAATGTTTTAAATTTCCTAGTCCTGTCAGCACAGGGCTTTAATTTGGAAGACATCAGTTGTGAAATCTGTCAGGGTGCAGTTATTTAAAGGACCAGACTTTTCTTAATTATATGGGATTATACTTATGATTTATTAATTGAAAAGAAATGGATGTAAAACTATATAAAGTACTTAAGAATAAAGAAGCCAAGTTGATTGTGCCTTGGTCAGATAGTGAATGGTTAATGCCATTTTGTGTCATACTGGGTCTGTCTCTGTTTTATGTACCTGCTGTCTCACCAACAGTGTAGTAGAAAGAGTGTGGGCTTTGAAGTGAGATGGGTTTGGGGGCTTCACTCCATTGTCTTCATTTAAGAGCTTTGAGACTGCATAAATTGTCTCTCTGAGCCTTAGTTCTCATTAGTCTTGGATGCTCTCTCCTTTGCAAGGTTTCTTTATCCTGAAAGTGGCTTGCTTTTGGAGGTGCTTAGTAAATGTTAGCTCTTTTTCTCTTTCTAACCATAACCTTTACCTCCCATCCTCTTTCTCTGGCATTCTGAAAGGATTAGTTCAGGGATTAAAGCAACTTGGAAACGTTTTAGTTTCATACTATCATTTTTAGTGGTTTGCCTTTTAAATCATCTCTTTACTGTAAAAGTCTTGGTTCCTATAAATCTCACACCCTTGGGAACCAAACTCATGACAATCATGAAGTGTCTTACTTCAAAGGATAAGAAAACCAGGCAAACCAAAATCATGATATCCTCTTTGGAGCAGTGTGTATGAGCCTGGGATCAGCCTGGGAATGTTGGTTAATGGTGTCACCATCCTCCTCTTGCTGGCAGTGATGTGGAGGGTGTGGAGAGGACATGGGCTGAGCTAGGGTTTATAATTGCCTGGCCGTCTGGCCTTCCTTGAGCATTCTTTCCCTTCCAGGATTCCTGTAATTGTCATCAGATGGCTCAATCTCCCAAATGTTTCCGGTATTGCAACGACTTCTGGAGTGTGTTTAAAAAGAAAAAAGGCCAGAATTAGCAGTTAGCAGTCATCATTTGTTTGTGTCAGTTCTGTTGTGTGTAGAGGCGTGCAGATTGGGCATCTCTGAACTATGGAAAGACCAGTCAGAGGTAGAGTTCTTACTACCTTCTGTTGAACCTTCCTACTTCTTTTGCTTATTCTTTTCCACCTACACTGCTTTAAAGGACTCCCTGAAAAAAAAGTGAGAAAAGATACAGGCAGTGTTCCTACTCTAGTCAGCCTTCTTTTTAGTCTCATTATTCTGGGAGCTTTAGAGGATTGCATCTTTCTTGGATCTGCTAAAGGCCTTTGGAGGTTGAGAGTTGGGCTGGATAGTGAGTGAACCCTGTGAAGAATGATTCCAAGTCTTGGGCTGTTCCTGGGCATGGAGGAGGAGAGAGTATTTGTATTTTCCTTTATCATAAGCTTATTACTGAAGGCCCAAATATAGGAATATATCTTGCATGGGTTTTTTCCCCCCTGTCAGGTAAGCTCTTGTAATTTGACCCTGACACTTCTTTTTGAGGAAGGGGAAAATTGCCTAAATGAAAAAGGACAACTAATTTTTTGAAAAACAAATATGGAGTGACTGAGAGGTCTAAACCCGAAAGTGTAAAATTGAAGAGAACTGATATGGTTTCTTTTACTTCATGCTGTTAGCTGAGGAATTGTGTTTTTTAAAAGCCCCTTTGATTTACTGGCTCTTACTCACCTAACCAGTAAAGTATTATAGTTCATTGCATTCTGGTGCCTTTGTTTGTCTAATGGTAGAGTGTTTTTCTTAAGTTATAGGGACCCAGGTCTAGATGGTGATAGTGACTATAGTGCATCTTTAGAAAAAACAGCCCTTTTACAGTTGTCATGTGGATCTTTTAGAATAATTGAGGTAAGTTTTAATGCTAACCCTGATAATAATGATATCTATCCCCCCTCTCTCTTCCCAGGTGACTGGGGGTGGGGATTGGAAATAGGAGGGCCTTGGTCTTAATGAACAGATAGGAGATATCTCAAGATTAATATGAAAAAAACTCAGTCATGATAATTGCATTCCCCTTGGCCATGATTGGTTTATGAGCAGTCATGTGATTAAGTTCGGACCAATACTTTGTAAGAGGAAGTCTGCTGGAGGGAACAGTAGTGAGAGTTTCCCATCTGGAATAAAAAACAGATCATTGCTTTAAATGTGGCTGAGATGCTTACAGAGGTGATGGACCTTCTTGGCCAGCCTAAGGACAATACCTTGCAGTAAGAAAGGCAGAGCCATGTCACTGATACCCATTACTGGGTGCTACCTCTCACTTCTTGTTTTATAACCTATAACTACGTCACACAATCCACTGTATATCATTTACATAATTTTCTGTTTCAAGATGTGAAAGGCAAGTACCCCTTTTTGGTGGGATCAGAAGCTAGAATTGGCCAGGCATAGTGGCACCCACCTGTAATCCCAGCCACTTGGGAGGCTGCAGCAGGAGGATCCCTTAAACCCAGGAGTTTGAGGCCAGCCTGGGTAGGTAATGATGTAGTGAGACCCTGTGGGGGAAAAAAAAAAAAAAGGACAAAAGAAAACTAGAATTGACCCTTCCCAAAGAAAATGTTCACCAGCTTGTTAAGTCATATCCTAACCATGTCATTTTCACCACTGGCAGAACCTTGATGAAAGGTGTGATGGGGTAAATACATTCGTGTTTGGTTTGTATGGTTTATTAATTTAATTTGTTTTTGCTGTTTATAGTTGGATATTCTTTGCTTAGGTAACTTATTTCGGCTTTGGATTGTTATGATTGATAATAAGAGAAAAAAGAGTGTAAAGTGTTGAGAAATAGTCTAAAAAAGCATTGTGTTGTTGGAGCAGTTATTCAGTTTTCACAGTATTCCTTTGGGCAAATGGGTTTGTTTTGGTGTCTGACTTTGTTGACAATCCTGTTATTATATTAAAGCTGTTTCTTGCAGTATATTTTCCCTTTTAGTTAAGAAAACTCACTTTATTTCCTAAGATGAATTATAATTAGGACTATTTGGTATTGAGAATCTTTTCTCACTTAATTCCCCTAATGAGATACAAATGTTCTAAATGTATCCTTATGAGTAGATTATATTTAGAGAGGAATCCACTTATTTTAGTTAACTAATCCCTTTGCTTTTGTATCATACATCCTTATTAGGCTCTCACGTTCCTGTTCCATATGGACTTCCTTGTGAAATCAGACCTTAGCAAACAATGTTATTAACTTTCAGGGTCAGTGTTACCGAAAATGTCAATGAAGTTTGTTGGCTTTACATACCTTGTTTTTATAGCACTCTAGCTTTTTTTTATACACTTATGATAAACACAAATTCTTTACCTCTTCTTGCAAAGTAAACTTTATTTCTTAGTTGGTTCCCCCCTGGTATTTATGCTTCTACTCACCAGAATTAAAGGAATTGAATGTATTTGAACTATTCTGTTGGCCCCTTCTGCAGACTGGGAATGGTCTTTCTAGCTTCTCAGATCTCTGCATATTGTGCATCCTTGTTCTTTTGCCAGAAACCTGAATATGTCCCAGCAGAACTAACTGGCTATGATCTTTGAATTCTAGTGAATCAGGTTTGCCTGGCTTCTAGGAGTCAATATTATACCCTTCTCAATGACTGTGTCCTTCTTCTTTCTGAGGAAGGCAGACAAGTTAGTGAAGTTTTGAAGAACTTCACTTATGGAGTTATACTTTCTGAGTTCAAATCCTGACTTCACTGCTTACAGGTTGCATGTTCTTGGACAGGTTATTTGACTTCTTTATGCTTTGGTATTCTTCTGCAAAACGGGGATTGTAATGCAACTGATCATGTAGGTTGTCAGGATTGTAAGTGAAAATTTGTAAAATGTTCTTAAAATCGTTCCTGGTGCATACTGAGTGTATAGTTGGTCTGATGTTATCTAGTTGAATTTTTTTTTTCTTTTTTTTTTTTTTTGGAGGGTCAAGGTCTTGTTCGATATCACCCAGGCTAGAGTACAGTGGCACGATCTTGGCTCCTTGCAACTTCCGTCTCCTGTGCTAAAGGGATCCCTTTGCCTTCGCCTCCCAAGTAGTCGGGACCACAGGCATGAGCAACCACACCTGGCTAATTTTTGTATTTTGATAGAGATGGAGTTTTGCCATGTTGCCTAGGCTGGTCTCTAACTTCTGGGCTTAAGTGATCCACCTGCCTCGGCCTCCCAAAGTGCTGGGGTTACAGGTGTGAGCCGCTGTGCCCGGACTCTAGTTGAATTTTAAAAGTACTTTTTAATCTGTTTCTCTTTTGGTCCTCATACCACCCTGTGAAGAGGTAGTAGTATTACTTATTTTATAGGGCAAGTCATAGAAGCACAGTGTCAGTATGTAACTTTGTTACTAGTAACAGTGTTTGAATTATAATCTAGATTTCTCCTGTCATCTGTTACAGTTGACTGTGAATTGGGTCTTTAGGAAGTTGCTGTGATTCTGTGATGTTATCAGTCAGAAGGTGTAATGGGAAGGGCATCAATCTCTGTTTCTTAAATTTGGCCCAGTGGGGAGCCAGTTCATTCTAAAATTATTTGTATTTGCTAAATACAGATATTTCTCACTTTGCATGATTTTAATATACACAATTTTCAGTTGCCATGGTTAACTAAATAATACTAGTCCCTCAACATAGTCCAAATTTCAGGTATCATGTTACATTAACTATAATTGTATAAAGTCCCATACACTAGCACTTCCTGTTATTTTGTTCATCAGTAGACAGCAAAGCATGTAGTCTTGTTGCCTCCTTGTCTCCCAGTGATAGACCTATGTAGCATTTCATAAAAATGGATAATTAAAGGGGGGAATTGGCAAACAAAGATCAAAGTGCATCAAAGAAATGAAGTGTTAAAATTGGAGTGAAATTTTAGCTAATTGTAAACAAGATTCTAAAAAAAAAAAAAAAAAAAAAAAACAGCTGACCAAGGGAATGTCAACCCAGCCAGTGTTCTGGAGGCTCTGTATATGCAGCTAGGAGCACTTAGTGAAGGATAACTCACTTATCAAAGTCAGTTATGAAGTGGTTGTGATGAAAAGGATGAAGATGTAACAGAGGAAAGATGCTGGCAAAAAAAAAATCATATGAAAGGAACTCTCACAGATACTGTATAACTGTGAAAACACAAAGGATAAAATGTTGGAAGTGAGTCTGAACTTAGAAAGAAGTATACCTATCTACCAAGGCATGGAAAAGATGCTTGTTTAGAATTGTAAATTAGCAATGAGGATAAGGCATTCCCATCGAAACTACTATTGACACTTTTTTTTTTTTATAAATAAAACAGTTAATTCTCAGAGTTTCTGATGTTTTAGAGTACTAAATAAATATGCTTTTCATTTTCCTACACATTTATAAGTGATAGTAAGACAGTTTTTACTGTTTTGACAAAAAAATTAAAGGTCATAGAATAATCATAATATTTCTGTTGATTATTAAAATCATTTCACTTGATTTCAGCATGCATGATCACTTTTGTGGTATTGCATTATCATGCAAAGTGAGGGCTACCTGTATTTATTGAGCCAAGTAGGCACTTTTATAAGTGATGAGGATATAACAACGAAGTAGACAGGCCAAACCTGCCTTTAAGAAACATTTATTCCAATAAAGGCTTGCTGAGTGTCTGCAGTGTGCCAGGCAGCATATACACCTGTGAATGAATAGTAGTTCACTTCTTAGAGAATTCTGATTTTAGTTGACTGATGAGAGACAAGACCATTATACTGTAATGTATGCCTATAACATGTATAATACATTTCTGTGAATGAAATAATGAGGAAACACCAGACATTATAAGAGCCAAGAGGGCACCTATCAAACACATAGCCTGAGTGTATGAGAGGTGGAAGAGGCAGGGAGACATACCTGGAGGACTTAGGAATTAATCTGGAAAAGCTGTGTTGAAGAAGGGTACAGTGGTGAGACGCTTCTGCATGGAAAGAACGGGATATTTTAAAAAGTTGAGTGTTGCTGAAGTATGTAGGGTAAGATATGGGCCTGATCAGGAGTGCCATGGAACTTGTAGGCAATGGGGAGGGTCTGTAGGGTTTTCCCCCAGTTTCTTTTAAATTGAGGTATCATTTATACACAGTAAAATGGACCCATTTTATTGTATTGTTTGGTGTGTTTGATATAAGTACCATGGCCACCATGACAATCAAGAGGAAGAACATTTATATTACTCCCTGAAGTCCCTCAGTGCCCCTGAGTGACTAACCCCTCCCACCCCCAGTCCCTAGCAACCACTGATGTTTTCTGCACCTATAGTTTTGTGTTTCCCAAAATGTCTTATAAATGGACTCATGCAGTATGTAGTCCTTTAATTCTGTCTCTTTCCTTTAGCATAATACCTCTGAGACTGATCCATGTTGTTGCATGTGAGAACCTTTGGATGTTAAGCAGAATTATCTGTGAGATTTGATTGGAGGATGGATTTGAGAGGAGCAAGACTAGAGATTTTGGTTGTGTTACAATTTAACTAGGTGCTAATAGAGTAGAGGGAATAGAGATGCCAAAGAGGAGCTTGATTTGAGAAGTGTGTAGGAGGTGGAATTGGTTTCAACTAAGGTGGGGAATCTAGAAGGAAAAACAGGTGGGAAACAGGAGGCCCTGCATGTTGGACATGTTGGGGCTGAGGAGTGTGGGATTGTCCTGCAGTCAACCTCAGCAGGGTGTGAGGCATATGAAGGAGTTGCTTTCTCTCCTTCCTTATCGTCTGATCTTTGCCAGATCAAATTTGCTAGGCACTGATCTTGTTAATTAAAGGGCTCCCTTTTCTTTTTATCCTACCACATCACCACCAAGAATTGACTCCCAAGGTCTTGCTTTGGATTGTGGACTGTCATTGAATCAACTTGTCACGTTTAAAAGGAATGACCTCTTTATGGAGTATCATCAGCCAAGTCAGTTCATCTGCAGTCACCCATTGTTTTTCCGTTGGTAATGTAAAATATCTGCAGAGGTAGGTGATGGTTTGCTTGGTCCATGGAACTGGATGTCAGAGAGTTCAGTTGTCACAAATCCAGGCTGGGGATTCTCTTCTGTAAAGATCCTGGACGTCCTTTCCACCAGAAGGAGTTTCTGGAACTGTATGTTTGAGGATGCTACATTTGAACCAGTTTGAACCAAATGGGATGGAATTAGTGATGAAGGGACACAGTATTACCCATATTTAGGATGTGGCTGACTCATCTTTTGTGCTATGATTCAATGATTCTGATTCAGTAAGGGTTCTGAAGCTGCATCCTGGCTAAAGAAATAATTCTGTGCTTGATTAATATTGTCTAAGGGCAGGGCGTGTTGCCTCATGCCTCTAATCCTAGCACTTTGGGATGCTGAACCAGGAGGATCACCTGAAGCAAGAAGTTCGAGACCACCCTGGGCAACAAAGTGAGACCCTCATCTCTACAAAGGAGAAAGAAAATATTGTCTATCTCTTGCCTTGGAGGGGAAGCACTGTAGGAAGCAGTGGCCAGAGTAGTTACCCTCTTTAGGTGATTCACCACAAAAATATACTTAAAAGGTACCAGATACAGAATAAGCCCACTACCATAATTTCAGCTAACAGATCATTTCATCATCAGGATAGCTCCATGATGTCAACAAAGCATGTTATTCTTGTCTCTTACGAGTGAGGAAATTGAGGCACAGAGAGGTCAAGTAACTTGCCCAATGACAGACAGCTAATTCTGGCAGAGCTGAGATTTAAACTCAGGCAGTATGGCTCGAGAGTCCATACTCTTTCATGCACATCATGCTGTTTTCCGAATTCTAGAATGCTAGCACCAGGCAGACTCAGGAAAATTATTTTGTTTCCCCATTCTTCAATTTACAGCTAATAGGAGTAAAGTCTAGAGAGGGCTCTGAGATGACTCACTCAGGATCACCGGTGATGGTGGAGGGTGAAGTGGTTTCCCCTGCCCAGGGCTTCTGTCACTCTTGGAAGTTTTGTACCTTTGTCTTGGTTGCTTGTCAGTTTCACATCAGTGAAGAGAGATGTTGCTGAAGTAGGCAGAGTGGCAAAATTGGTGTTTAATTCCATTCTTTACTTTGGCCTCAGCTCTCTCTTGCCTGGGAATGTACTAATTGGCTCTCTTCCTGTCCCCTCTGCCATTTATTATTTTCAAGGGAGCCTGGAATCACTGTTACTCGTCTCTAGCCTGTCCTATTTAATCACTGATTGTCAGATCTTTTGCTCTTTCCAGTCCCTTTCCACTAACAAGTAGGAGAGGGGAGAATCTGCCCAACCACGTGGGTTGGGATGAGTTTTGGGACGGGGGAGGGGAAGGAGACTATTGTAGGGTGGGAGTTACTGTGCCACAGATCAATGACCTTCCCTTGAGGATGCCAGTCTTTGTGGTTTTGCTCTTTCTGCCCCACCTGTATCACAGTCATCCTGTGGGTCCCCAGCGGGACTCTGCCCCCCACATTTGGGGCAGGGCCTCTCTCCCTTTCTGCTGTTGGGGTTCAGAGCTAGAGAGGGAGTTCTGATGAAATTTGCTTGCCCCATGCATGCATTCTCATGGAACCCTGATTATATGGTATCTGGGACAGAAAAGGGTTTACATTTCATATCTGTTGTAACTTTATTTTGAAGAGCCACAGTTTGGGAGATAAAGTAATTTTCTTTAATATTTGTTGATCTTTCTTTTAAAAGTCTCATGTGTGTAAGCTTATTCAGGTAGAGACTGACTTTTTTTTCCCTCCTTTTCTTCTATATCGGGTCTTTGTGTGTAAAATTTTAAGTCCTGTTCTGGTCTTCTTCCACCTACCCAGGTATGAAGTTGAATATTAATGCACCATGGTCACCATTTTCCAATGCCTTACTCTTTCTCCACATTTTCTATAATTAAGACTGTCCTTCTCAATTTCAACTCAAAATACCTGAAAAGACTCCTTGTTTAGTTAAGAGAAAGCAAATTTCCCCAGGTAAGTTCCCATATGTTTTCTGTGAAAACCAGCACACACTTTCTTTGTATTTTACCCCTGTCAGATGAGATTCTTAGAAGAGTAATCAGCCAGTCTAAGCCACTCCACTCTTTTCACTTGCATTTTCGTGGGTAATTTTAACTCTTTGGGTGCTGTCCAGGAAAGTTTACTGCTGCTTCTCACAAGGGAAGGTGTCTGTGGTTCCTGAGACTACCCCCTTCCTACCTTCATTTCAGCTTCGTCAGAGAACCAGTGAGCTCCAGTTCTTCTAAATAGGTGCAGAAGCCCAGCGGTGGATTTTCCTTCAAGGCCTTGGGAAAAGGCCCCAGCAATGTGTTCACATTGCCATTTGTTTTTGTAAAGTTTTTGTATATTTTTATTTTTGCTTTCTTTTCTTTTCTTTTCTTTTCCTTTTTTTTTTTAAGACAGTGTCTGGCTCTGTTGGAGTGCAATGGTGCAATCTTGGTCACTGATTTACTCAAGAACGGATGCGCTCAGCCTGCATCCATTCTTTTGTAAATAAATACATAGGCTAGGCGTGGTGGCTCATGCCTGTAATCCCAGCGCTTTGGGAGGCCAAGGCGGGCAGATCACCTGACGTCAGGAGTTTGAGACCAGCCTGGCCAACATGGTGAAACCTCGTCTCTACTAAAAGTAAAATAAAAAAAAAATAATAAAAAAAGCCAGGTGTAGTGGTGCAGGACTGTAGTCCCAGCACCTCAGGAGGCTGAGGCAGGAGAATTGCTTCAGTCTGGGAGGTGAAGGTTGCAGTGAGGTGATAACGAGCCACTGCACTCCAACCTGGGTGGCAGAGCAAGACTCCATCTCAACCAGAAAAAAAAAAGAAAGAAATACATAGCAAGAATTTCCGTCACCTTAAGTAGTCACTCACTCCCCTTACTTTCCCTATGGCCTCAGTTTTTGTGGTGGTGATATCTGTGAAATGGAGAACAACTGTTCATCCACACTATTAAACAGGAGGTGAAGGCCCTCGCACAAACCTGCCCAGTGGGATACTTTAATACTTGGGCAGTCTTGTCTTGCACTGCAATGACAGCATAAATGTGGACACATACTAACCTCGCCTAGTGGGTAGTTGGGTTCAGCACAGGTGGGTTTAAAGTTCCTGTTCTTTTTCTACAAAGTATGAACACATTCCCTTTCCAAAAGGTACACTGGAAGCTGTCTTTATAAAATGCTTTGTAGCATAAGCACATACAAAGAATACTGTATTAATCAGCCTCTGGAAGTGTCCATTTTCTGGATCTCATAGGCTAAAAAATTTGAATGATCATCATCTTATTTCTTCTTCCACTCTTGTCATTTACCAAGTCCTAGAAGTAGATTGTTTTAGTTTGCATTGCCTTCTGGAACAGTCCCCTCCTTAAAAAAAAAAAAAAAAAAAAAAAGTCTCATTATGATTGTTCCACAGTTGGAGGGCTGGGAAGTGGTTTATAATGTGAGTTCACATCACTCTTTTAATCCTTTTCATTCCCACTGACCTACTATAGGCTTGTTGCAGTACCTGGCCACTTCACCTTTAGACCTTTTCTGGGATACTCTAGTCATTGAGATTGGAGGCTTTTAAAAACACCTCTGACTTTGTCAGTGCTCAACCCCAAAACTTCATTTATTGCAGACTCTCTGTATTCAGAAGTAAGCCCTTATCTGTGTGCTCAGTATCCCTCCTTGAGTGTAGGCTTGCTTACCTTTCTGCCTCCATCTCTTTCTGACACTCTTTTGATATTGTGTCCTATCCATATTGTTTCCCAGGAATACCTCTCATTTTGCAGTCTTTTTCTTAAGGCACTTATTACTTTGTCCCTTGTGGGACAATTATTTGTACATTTGTATAGCGCTCCAAACCAGATTTAGAAATTCTTGAAAATACTTTATTTATTTTTAGTAGTGGTAATATAGTAGTAGTAGTGGTAAATAGTTAAAAAAGTAGCATCACACTACTGCAAAGACCTTAGGGCAGCATCCCCTGAATACTCTGAACCCTAATTATCTGTTTGCACAGCTGTCTTCCCTGCTACATTGTGAGCAACTCCAGGACTGGGATTGTGCTCCCGGAATCTCCAGTGCTACAGCAGTGTGTGGCAGGAAGGTCTCTTTGACTAAAAAGATAGTCACATTTGTTTTGTATTCATGTGATGCTTTCCTCCATTCCTTGAATAGGAATTTTTTTTCTTGTTTTGACCAGAAATTTTGCCTTTTTCCCAAATTCACTGGAAAAATCGGATGCTATTCCACTGTTAATTGAGGTGTCATTAATTACTTTGCTTTAAATGTTAATCTAAAATCTTCCAACATTTTAATATATTTATCAAAATATTTTTAAAATGCAGAATAATTTTAAAACTTGTATTTAGAAAATTTACCAATACACGTTTGGCTCATTGGGTTGTCAGTTAGCCAAAGGTTAGGGATGATTGATCTAGTTTAAACACAACTTTGAGTTTTCATTGGAATTAATTTTTTTTTTTTTAATTTCTAGACAGCATGGAAGAAAGGTGAATATAATAGTGGTTTAAAAGAAGTAGAGGTTTAATTTGCGAATTAATTTTTGAGATTGTTATATAGATGCTGTGATCAAGTGCTAAGTCAATAATGTAAAGCAGTGCATATCATTGAAGCTTTTATCAGCTCTTCCCAAATATATCCTAAAGCTAAATCAATATTAACACTGTCCTAAATAGTAAAATTGTTTAATCATTAGACAACCTGAGCTTTATGTAAATTTGTAGACTCTTGAAACTTGTCGTATGCAGAAGAGTAAGCGTAGCTATAATATAAGCGTAAACCATTATGATTTGCATAATTTATCTCTTCAGCATAAATATTGTACCCGTAGAGTAACACTTTTGTCCTGGAAATCAGATTTTGGTTGTCTGAGTATTTGTGGGACTGGAGGAGGTTTTAGGGTTATGTTTGTGTTTAGATTAAATTTGAATGGTAAGTTAAGATTTATGGTGAGCAGTGTGCAGAATGTTTTATTTACTTTTTCAAAGCTTATGAATAAAAGCAACATCTGAATCTGATCTTTGGGAACCAAGTTCAGAAAATGTGGTATAATCTATTTTAATTGTCTCCCTTAATTTCAACTTACTTCTGTTTATTTGCAAATTGTGTATTTAAGACATTAACATATTTAATACCGTTATTGGATATATTTAACTTTGTACTAGCTTCATGCTTTCAGAATTTTGAACTCTGAAAATACAAGCAGCATTAAGACCTGTTTTTTGCTTAAAGTACTGAATGATTACACTCTGATGTTTCCATTATATGAAACACCCCTGGTTTACTTCACAGTAAATGCTTCTAAGAATTAGGCATGCTTAGTTTCTAAGGTAGACTATTTACTTATTCACTCATTCATTAATACATTCACTTTTTCCAAAAATGAATATTCCAAGTTTATACTATGTGCTAGGAATGACAGTGGATACAGTAGTGAACAAAAGGGAGACATTTCTGGCCTTCGGAGTATCTTAGAGTCTGGTAGGGGAGGAGAATATGAAACCAGGCAACCACAGTACCATGTACTATGATAAATGGTGTGGAACCCCTAAGCCTAGAGTTCCATCGGCACATATGCGAGTGGTGCCTAAAGACTTCCTGTAGGAAGTGACACCTCTGTCTCTTTATTCTTCAGAGTTAGCCAGAGGAAGGGGTCTAGGAAGGGTGGTTACAAATTCTCCTGGCACAAAGAACAACATTGGTAAAAGTCCAGAGAAAATACAGAAGTCAGCACATTAGTATGTTTAAACTTTAGGCAACTAGAACTCAAATAACTAGAACTCTCATTTTGGCTCAGAAAAATTTTCCTCTGCATTTTACTTGATGAGAAGATGAAAAATGACTACAAACTTATTGATTTCTTACCCCAAAAGAAAGACTCATTTATTCTAAAAAAGTTTAATTATACAAAATTATTATTATTATTATTTTTTGAGACAGAGTCTCGCTGTATCACCAGGCTGGAGTACAGTGGCACAGTCTGGGCTCACTGAAACCTCTGCCTCCTGGGTTCAAGCGATTCTCCTGCCTCAGCCTCCCGAGTAGCTGGAACTACAGGTGCGTGCCACCACGCCCAGATAATTTTTGTATTTTTAATAGAGACAGGGTTTCCCCATGTTGAACAGGATGGTCTCGATCTCTTGACCTCATGATCCGCCTGCCTTGACCTCCCAAAGTGCTGAGATTGCAAGTGTGAGCCACCACGCCCGTCCTATACAAAATTATTAAAAGTTGAAGGTCATAATAATATTATATAGACAATCTTACTTGTCATTTTATAACTATCCTTACCAGTTTTCTCCTTTCCATCTTTGGTTTTATAAAATTGAGATGATATAAAATATGCTATTTTGTAACTGATATTTTACAGTTAACGTAAAAAGCATATTGTGTTCATATCATTGGAAGTATTTGTAAAATATGAATTTTAATGGCTATATATATTCTATCATGAACTATTATTTATTCATTTATATGTTTATTATATATTTTCCAATATACTTACATTGGAAAAGTAGATTGTTTCTGAGTTCTTGCTGTTTTAAATATTGCTGCCACGAATGTGTTTGTATTTAAACATTTAATTAAATCTTTGATATTTCCTTTCAGCATTTGGGAGGCCAAGGCGGGTGGATTGCCTGAGCTCAGGAGTTCGCGACTAGCCTGGGCAACACGGCGAAACCCCGTCTCTACTAAAATACAAAAAACTAGCTGTGCCTGGTGGCTTGCGCCTGTAGTCCCAGCTGCTCGGGTGGCTGAGGCAGGAGAATTGCGTGAACTTGGTAGGTGGAGGTTGCAGTGAGTTGCGATCGTGCCACTGTACTCCAGCCTGGGTGACAGAGCGAGACTCCGTCTAAAAAAAAAAAAGAATAACATAAAGATATAGCCTTTCTTCTATGCCCCAGCTTTGTTTTTGTAGGTATGCATTGTCTGCCACCTGCCTCCAATATCAGTCCAGTCCTGATAACATGAGGTCTTGAATCCAGATCTTCAGACCTTTGGCACAAATTTGAAAATGAATCTTTATTGTATCTGTTCAAGTAAAAGCACATCAGCTGAACAAAATGTTATGTGGCTGGACACAAAACTGAAGGCTAATGTCGTTTTGCATTAATAAAAACATGAAACAATTACATCCCATTTTTTTAGAGTGCCCACTCTAAAAAGAAGTCGTCCCTGGATAAAGCATTTTATCTGGAGATGACCTCTATTTTTTTTTTTTTAAACAAAGGAATTATGTCTTTATAGAGAATGTTCTTCAAGTGCGTGATTAAGTACCCTTTTTGGTGAGTGAATTGGAATAGATCTGTTATTAAATAAATACCTCTGTAGAGTTAAGAATCAAAAGGTAAATGGAATTGTTTCTTAGGTAAACATTTTGTTTCTTAAAGATTTCAAGAATGTTTCCCACATAACAAGGTATTCTATCTTAATACTAGAAGCCACTTGGTTTACAGGGGTTTTATTTTTTGCAGATTTTTTGCTCTTCTGGGGTTGAAGTCCTGTTGTCTTCATCTGTTTATCCTGTGTTTGTTTGCCTTGGTGTCCAGTACATCATAGATAATCAATAAATATAAAAAAACCCTAATACTTTTTAAAAAAGCTTTATTGAAATGTAATTCACATACTATACAATTCACCTACTTAAGAATTTTTTTTTTTTTTGAGATGGAGTCTCGCTCTGTCGCTCAGGCTGGAGCGCAGTGGCGCGAACTCGGCTCACTGCGACCTCCACCTACCAGGTTCAAGCAATTCTCCTGCCTCAGACTCCCGAGTAGCTGGGACTACAGGTGCCCGCCACCACGCCCGGCTAATTTTTTTGTATTTTTAGTAGAAATGGGGTTTCACTGTGTTAGCCAGGATGGTCTCAATCTCCTGACCTCATGATCCGCCCGCCTCGGCCTCCCAAAGTGCTGGGATTACAGGCATGAGTCACCGTGCTGGGCCTTTAAAACGTTTTTATTACCTCAGAAAAGAAACCCGTAACCTTTAGCTTTCACCTTCCTGGCCCCTCACCAACACTGCCATTCCTCCAGCCATAGGCAGCCACCGTAATCTACTTTTTCTCCATGGATTGCCTCTTCTGGACATTTCATACAAATGGAATTACACTATATGTGGTACTTTGTAACGGACTTCTACTTATATTTTCTTTTCTTCTTCTTTTTTTTTTTTTTTGGAGATGGAGTTTCACTCTTGTTGCCCAGGCTGGAGTACAATGGCACAATCTTGGCTCACCGCAACCTCCTGCCTCCCAGGTTCAAGCTATTCTCCTGGCTCAGCCTCCCTAGTAGCTGGAATTACAGGCATGTGCCACCACACCCTGCTAATTTTATATTTTTAGTAGAGACGGGGTTTCTCCATGTTGGTCAGCCTGGTCTCAAACTCCTGACCTCAGGTGATCCACCCGCCTTGGCCTCCCAAAGTGCTGGGATTACCAGCATGAGCCACCGCGCCCAACCCTTCTACTTAGATTTTCAAGGTTCATCCATGTTGTGCCATATATCAATATTTTATTATTTTCTTTGCTTCTTAATATTTCATTGTATGGATATATCGTAGTTTTATTTATCTATCAGTTGGTCAATCAAATACTTTTAAATTTGTAAATCAGCTTGGGTGGTTGTGCACTATAAAGGCAGAAACGAAGGTAGAACTGAAGTTGTGATACCCTAAATTGGAAATGCCTTCAGAGCTTGTTAGTGGTTAAGGTATATAAAATATGTTTAGAATTAAGCTTATATGTTGTTGGGTTTAAGAAAATACCACATCAATCAGTAGGATCTTGTCAGTTTTACCTCTTGGATACTTCTTAAGTCTGCTTTCTTCTACTTACCTCTGGTAACTATCTAATCAAAATCTTTTTTTTTTTTTTGAGACAGGGTCTCTCTGTCACCCAGGCTGGAGTACAGTAGCGTGATCTTGGCCCACTGCAACCTCCACCTTCTGGGCTCAAGCTATCCTACCTCAGCCTCCTGAGTAGCTGGAATTACAGGTGCATGCCACCATGCTTGGCTGGTTTTTTGTTTTTTTTTTTTTTAATTTATAATTTTTGTAGAGATGGAGTAACCTAGACTGGTCTTGAACTCCTGGCCTCAAGCAATCAACCCTCCTTGGCCTCCCAAAGTTCTGTGATTACAGGCACGAGCCTGACATCTAATTAATATCTTTTGTTTGAACATTGCATTACCACTGCCATCCCCAAAAGAAGGCAAAAGGAGCATTTCTAAAAATATCATTTTCTGTTAGGGGTCAGAAGTCTTTAACATAGCCTGCTTGGCTGCCTTCATATCAGACCCTTGCTGCCTTTCCCCTTCCTCTGCCCTCCTATTCTTTAATACTTGTTTTTTATTTAACAGAGGATAATGGGGTCCTTTCTGAAGTTGTTTCGGCATCCCAGATTTCAGCTTACACCACTTTGAGTTACTATGCATTAAGGATCTCTTTTGAAGCCTTGTGCAGTGGAAAGAGCTCAGGCTTGCAAGTCTGGTAAACTAGGTATAGGCTCTGCGATCCAGTGTGCACTAGAAGTGTGCTTTTTCCTTTTGAGCCTTTTATCTGCAAAATACAGATGCTACCTTGCAAGTTGTTGTGAAAGAGAAATAATGTGAAAGTATCTGACACATAATATGTGCTTAATAGATTGGCCTTTCTATTTCTTATTTGGATTATTGTTTTGAATGTAGTGGCTTAGGTCATTACTTTTTTTTGGCTGAAAAGAAGGATTTATATATATTATGATGTTTGTTTGTAGTTTAGGGTTTTTTTCTTCCAAAGTTTTTATCTTTGTCTCACAATCCTGTTTTCATGAAGTCTCTGGAATTTTATCACTTCTCTAATACCTCTGCCGGGCAGCAACACTCCTTTGGGTCTGTACCAATAGAGAACATCATTTATTGCCTTAAAAGGAAAGTATTTGTGTGTATGTATCTTTACAATATCCTCATTATGAGAGTAATTGTAGTATTTGTGTGTATGTATCTTTACAGTTTCCTCATTATGAGAGTCATTGCTTTTCATTTATAAAACAGGAAAATGCAGAAAATAGAAAACAGGGAGGAGAAAATAAAATTTATTTGCCATTTAGTCACCTACTATGGCCATTCTAATTTATACTTTTCTAGTCTTTATTCTATACCTATATACACACATATGTGTTAATGTGACTTTGGAAGTAGAAGTTAGGTCATAGTATGTGTTTTGTTTATTTGCTCTTTTCTCATTGCCAGTGTAGATATTTTTAGTGTTTAGTAATATGGAATGTATATAATTTTTTTCCATTCTCAGAGAATTCCATTGTCTAGGAGTACCATACTTACTGTCACCACTTCTCTTTGAGAGGACGTTTAGGTTGTATCCAGTTTTTGGTTATTATAAACAGTGCTTGCTTTGATTTTACAGTCATGAGTGATTCTGACATGCTTTTTACATCCTAACAGTTCTTTTTTTTTTTTTTTTTTTTTGAGATGGAGTCTTGCCTTGTCGCCCAGGCTGGAGTGCAGTGGCGCGATAGCTCACTGCAAGCTCTGCCTGCTGGATTCACGCCATTCTCCTCCCTCAGCCTCCTGAGTAGCTGGGACTACAGGCTCCCGCCACCAAGCCCGGCTAATTTTTTGTATTTTTAGTAGAGACAGGGTTTCACTGTGTAAGCCAGGATGGTCTCGATCTCCTGACCTCATGATCCACCCGCCTTGGCCTCCCAAAGTGCTGGGATTACAGGTGTGAGCCGGGATTACAGGTGTGAGCCACTGTGTCCGGCCCTTAACAGTTCTTATGGAATAATTTCCCTGAGGTTTGATGATAGATTCAATTCAAATTTGTTCCTCTTATTTTTCACAGGTCTTTTGAATATTACAAATCATGTGGCAGAATGTCCCCATTTCTCTCCTTTTTGCTCTTTAATTGGTACTAGTTTTCTAATCTGTTCAAACCCCCGCATCCATTTACCTTGGCTAAGACTCTTCTTCTTGCCTTTGTCTGCCCCAAATCACTGTTCCTATCTTTTATTTATTTATTTATTTACTTTTATTTTTAAATTAATTAATTATTTATTTTTTTGAGATGTGAGTGTCACTCTGTCGCCCAGGCTGGAGTGCCATGGCGCCATCTTGGCTCACTGCACCCTCCACCTCCTAGGTTCAGGTGATTCTCTTGCCTCAACTTCTTGAGTAGCTGGGATTACAGGCATGTGCCACCACGCCTAGCTAATTTTTTTTTTTTTTTTGATAGAGATGGAGTTTCACCATGTTGACCAGGCTGGTGTCAAACTCCTGACCTCAGGTGAACTGCCCACCTTGGCCTCCCAAAGTGCTGGGATTACAGGTGTGAACCACCACACCCGGCTGCCACTGTCCTATCTTTTAAATAATGATCCTTCATATTAGTTTCTTTCAATTGACCCTTTTTATTAACTTCATTAATTTGTTTCCATTATGTTGCCCTTCACATCACCTCAAATTTGGAATTACTTAAGTGTTTAATTTTATTAATTATTCTGAAAGAGAGTGTTTGCTTTCTTCCAAATAAAAGAATTAGTGGAGTGGTTTGTATTATGCATTAGAATTAAAATGATATCTTTACAATTAATTGGCTGTTGCCCTAAATTGGGATATTCCTGAAGTTATTTTAAATCCAGGACTATTTTTCTTTCCTTTGTGTCTGTTTCTTGCCTACAGCTAGTTGATTATATCCTTAAGGAGTATTAGCCATTTTAAATAAGTTTAATGTGAATCTAAATAAATCACGGTGACTGGGCGCCGTGGGTCACACCTGTAATCCTAGCACTTTTGGAGGCTGAGGTAGGCAGATTGCTTGAGCTCAGAAGTTTGAGACCAGCCTGGGCAACATGGTGAAACCCCGTCTCTACTAAAAATATAAAAATAGCTGGGCATGGTGGTGGGCTTCTGTAATCCCAGCTACTTGGGAGGCTGAGAGAAGAGAATCGCTTGAACCCAGGAGGCGAAGGTTGCAGTGAGCCGAGATGGTGCCATTGCACTCCAGCCTGGGCGACAAGAGTGAAACTCCCTCTTTAAAAAATATAAATAAGTAAATCACAGTGTATATTCTAAAGCCATAGTTGTAAACTTGAGGGGTAGGGGTAGTATGGAGGAGTTTCCAGCAGGCCCCCGTGGCTGAAAGTCAGGGTAGAAGTGCCTGTTCTGGTTGGGGTTCCACTTTTGGTCTCAGTCCTACTGAAGCGGCGATTGCGTTGGGCAGGTAGGTTTTGGTTTTGGACACGGTGGCCCACAGCCGCTGTACCTTGCAGGATTATTACAGTTCAAAATGAACTGATTGCTGAGCTCCTCTGCAGCCTTTGTGTTGCAAGGACTCCAGTTTGTGGACACCCAGCACCACCAGTCTCATTGAGGACATTGACAAAAAATACTTCATCCTGCTTCAAGATGAATAGACATAAGAAGCATTGATCAATTTGGACTTGGAAAATGAGAGTGACACACCCCTCCAGCAATCCTAGAAGACCAAAGGGTGGACCAGCAGACCAGGCTGGAAGCAGAGGAACTGAAAGTTCAGGCCCATTGGGATCAAGGTCTTTCCATTCCTCAAGTAGATACTCTTGATGAGTATTAAGTCTTCTGCTCAGAAGCTATTGCTCTTGAAGAGTAAGGGCTGGCACTGAATGAAACTGATAGCCTGGTCACCTGCACACATTTGACCAGAGACTGTAGAGTTTCTGAAAAATCATTTTTAGTTTTAATTCTAACACACATACAACATGAAGAAATCATGAGAGTTTCTTTTTTTCAAGTAACAAAATCAGTGTTTAAAGAAACAGTGGTATGGACTCCTTCCTGTGGAGCCAGCAGCTACTTCTGTATATTGCTCTTCTTATCCCAAATTAGAGTTTATAGGAGACATTCTTTATTTACTTATAAATAAAATATGAATCTCAAAAGATGCCCTGAATCTCAGAATTTAACTTGAGCATGCATCATTATCACTTGCTTGTCTTGTGTAATCACAGATTGCTGGGCCCTACCCCCAGGTCTTTTGATTCTGTAGTGGTCAGGGCCTGATAATTTGCATTCCTGACAAGTTCCTGGATGATGCTGTTGCTGCTACTTGTGAGACACTACTTTGAAAACAGCTGTTCTAAAGTTATCTAGAAATAATGTTTGGATTATCTGTATTCCTTGTAATTACATGTATTTTTTCTTTATACTGTTGTATGTGGCAGATATAACTGAGCATATTTTAGTAAAATCAAAAACAAATAAAAAACGCTTCATTGGCAAAATACAAGAGGGTCACTGGATAACAGATATACAGTCTTTTGTGGGATAGGCCAGCAGATAAGGCATCCAGAGGCTTAGCTCAGGGTCCTGGGTCGTTCAGCCCAAAACAGGTTTCCTTAAATATTTTGTAGCCTTAGTTTTGTTTTTTTTTTTTTTTGTAGAAAAAGGGTGACTGCTACCAGATCTTTCTGGACCCTCTAGCTCCTAAATCTGGAGTCATATACTCAGTATGTTTAAACAGGCTTATAGTACTGCAGATATCTTGATTAAGAAATGCTTGTATGTTTTTAATAAATGTTCAGAGTAATTTAATAAAAGCCTTATTTGTAAGTTTTGGATGAGAAAATAAACATTGAAATCATAGATACTCCAAATGTCTTTCGAAGCCTGAGCTACAGCACAAGCTGTAGTCTGTATGTCAGGCCTGATAGGATATAAGGTTGAGCCCAGAAAAAAGGAGGTGGTTACAGAAATTTTTAAATAGATTTGAAACTGTCATTGGATTCATTTGGTTCAACAAATCCAGATTCAGTTCGATGTGCAGTTCTGGTTCCTTGTAAGATGTAACGAATAGTAATTGTACTTATTAGTATACTGGCAATTTAGGCTGCGCACGGTGGCTCACAGCTGTAATCCCAGCACTTAGGGAGGCTGAGGTGGGGCCGATCACTTGAGGTCAGGAATTTGAGACCAGCCTGGCCAACACAGTACAACCTTGTCTCTACTAAAAATAAAAAAATTAGCCGGGTGTGGTGGCGGGTGCCTGTAATCCCAGTTACTTGGGAGGATAAGGCATGAGACTCCTTTGAGCCCAGGAGACAAAGGTTGCAGTGATCTGATATCGTGATACTGTACTCCAGCCTGGGCAGTAGAGTGAGACTCTGTCTTTTAAAAAAAAAAAAAAAAAAAAAGCATACCGTCAGTTTGGATGTTTGGGCTTGAAGTTCTTTCTATTTGACAGATGAGATTGGGGGTGTGGGATAATACCATCTGCAACTTGTTGGCAAGCACATTATTTGTATTCAAATAGAAAGGATATACTGTTAGAAAATGCACAAGAGGAAAAAGGCTTTTGTAGAGGTCAGTTGGCATGTAGGTGTGTGAAAGGTGAGGGTACAGCATCACCCAGCAGCTGATAAGACCATACACAGCATAAGATGAATGGAAAGTTTCTTCCAAGCACCTTGGGCTCTCATGTTAATACTTGGTAAAAAGGTTGCTGATGCGTCGTTTACTGTAGCGACAAGCCCTTTATCTCAGCGGCTGTCAGTGTGAGTTGGAATTTCAAATCTTTTTAGGAAGCCTTTTGGACTATTTTAAAATTATTATTATTGCACTGTCCCTCACCCTTTTTTTTTTTTTCCCTGATTGCATGACATGTGTAGTCTTCTTTTCTTGTCAGCAATTAGGAGAAAAATCTCAACAGAATGAGAAAACCTTATGATGCCAAAAAGATTTGCCTGAAGTGTTCCCATGTAAGCAATGGGAATGGACATACACTGAAAGAGAGAGGGGGAAAAAAGGCTTTTTGTTGAGAGTGACAGGCAGGCAGGATGAGCAAAGTTTAACCTAAATCCTTTCATTGATATTGCAAAGTCATAAGCCTTCATATGACACTGCCACATTCAACTCACTGTATGATCTGGAGCTCAGTAGCTTGTACCATAGTGCATGTGTGTGTACAGTGTAAACATTTTATGAACTGCAGTGTCTGATCCATCCGTCTGTCTGGGCAAGAGTGTCCCTTGATAGTAAAAAGAACAGCAATCAGGACAGAATTGGTCAATGCGGCATGTCTAATAGTGGGAAGATATTTGAAGGACTCGCTATAGACACAGTAGTCTCTCTAAATAGCCTCTTTGCACCCGGAGTCTTATTGCAAACAGGTTCATTAAGGAGAGACATTCTGACACACAGCATCACAGTAATGAAAGTAGCTCTGTTTTTCTAATATTGTATCTTGCCACTTCAGTTAGGCTGCTAGTACAAGATTTCCCTTGTGTTGTTGTATATTTCTCCAGAAAAAGAATCAGTCTTCATAGAATATACAATTATTTTGTACAGGAATGTATAACTGCTACCTAAGATCCAGTCTTCCCTGTTTATGTGCACTAGTGCAAAAATAATTGGCAAACACATCTTCCAGACCAAAAGATTCCAGCACCTTCAATTTGTTGGGCTTGAAGATGTTGAACCAGTTATAATAAACTTTAAAAAAATGTGTAATGTTCAAAATGGATTTGTGATCAATCATAAAAGACAAAAAAAATTAGTACAGTTTCCCATGAGGTGTGAGTTTTTTTTTTTTTTCCTAGGTTTTAGCCAACTTCATATAGTATCAGTTCAAAGAGGGGGAAAACGTGAAAGGTTTTCATCTACTAAGCTTTACATATAACTACTATATGATGACTTAAGCTATTGGATTTTCTGCCTGTTAATGTACAGCATGAACATTATGAACAAGGAAAAAAAGGTTATATTGGTTTAAAAGTGGATATGGAAAATTTAATGTGCTCAAGTGGGAACAATGGCATATTAAAAAAAAACACTCATGACACAGATCTAATAATTCACTTGCCCCTGTAGGAGAAGGGTATCAGCTCTGATACTGGCTCACAGTTTATTTTTATATACACCCCTGGTCCCTGCAGTATACCCCGTGTGTGGGTTCCAGAGAAAAGAAAGAAAATAACCTGTAGGGAAATCAGCCTGGAAACCTTTCATTAAATACATTGTACTTTGTATTGTGTCGTTCACAGACTCTTCAAGAAATAAAGGAAAAACCTGTTATCAGTCTGCATGTGTAAAATATTATATTTGAATACTATCATTTGTTTTAAGATTAAGGCTGAGGCTGCAGACATATTAGTTATTATTCACTTACATCTGGTAGATAATGCAACAGGGATTTAAAAATTCTTTTTCCATTTATAGTCCCTGCCATCCTCCCCCCTACCACCAACTGTAAAGATACTACTTTAACTTAAAACTGTGCTTGCTAAAATATTTCAATGTTGGAAATGTTGCCTCTTTATAGAGGATTAGGGTAGTGAGGGTAATAAAATCAGTCTTAAATTTCTTAGCGGAGTTTACCTGTCATTTAGCAAAAGATGCCTTTCTAGGGAAAATTGAAGAAAGTGTTAAATACATTCTTTTATGAGAAAAAATATAAATGGTAAGAGTGTAACTGTGAATAGTGACACCTTTATCAAGTTGAATGTCCTTTGGAGTGAGGCTTTGTCTTGTCATTATGGTTCATGTATTGCTGTTGGTGGGCTTTTAAAATCTGTAAACGTCTTATCTTTTTTGCTGACTATTCATGCAGGATATGCTAGGCAAGCCAACTGTGACACATACTCTGCCTGTACTTGTAGCTGCCTCTTGGATGAAAATGAACACATATCTTAAAACCAAACCTTGGGTGCCATATAGCAGTATTTAATGAACTTCTGGGATTGCAGACAGAGTTGAGTTTTGATCTCACATACCTGGGAACACATTGTCCTACACTGTCTGTTGAAAGATTTATTATTTCTGAAGTAGCTTGTGTTGAAATCCTTGTTTTAAGTATAGAGGGTTGTAAGCCTATCAGTCTCACCAAACTGATACCTTTTTTCATACCTGTTATACTCAGTGCCACCTCTTGTCCTGAGGATAGATATAGCACATTCCACTCCAAATTAGGTATCCTTGCTAAGAATTCTTTTTTTTGGAGATAGAGTCTCGCTCTGTCGCCCAGGCTGGAGAGCAGTGGCGTGATCTTGGCTCACTGCAACCTCTGCCTCCTGGGTTGAAGCGATTCTTGTGCCTCAGCCTCCCGAGTAGCTGGGATTACAGGCATGCGGCACCATGCTCAACTAATTTTGTATTTTTAGTAGAGATGGGGTTTTGCCATGTTGGCCAGGCTGGTCATGAATACCTGGCCTTAAGTAATCCACCTGCCTCGGCCTCCCAAACTGCTGGGATTACAGGCGTGAGCCACCGAGCCCAGCCCTTTTCTTTTTGAGACAGGGTCCTGCTTTGTTGCTGAGGCTGGAGTGCAGTGGCATGATCTCACTATCTTGGCTCACTGCAACCTTCACCTCCTGGGGTTCCAGCGATTCTCCCACCTCAGCCCCTGAGTAGCTGGGTCTGCCAGCGTGCACCACCATGCCGGGCTCATTTTTGTATTTTTTGTAGAGTTGGGGTTTTACCATGCTGCCCAGGCTAGAGAAAAAAAATTCTTGAATGACTTGAGGTTAGGTTTTTGAAAAATAGGGGTGTGCTGTTAGATGTAGAACTTCTCAGGTGAAACAGCCCCTGGGTGATTGGTTACCATGGTCATTGTGGGTAAACTCCTAATTTGGAAGTAGTTGCTCCAGTATTCATATGGCTCATTTTGGTTCCTTTCTGACTTCAGAAGCCTGTCAGTTGAGTTCTTAAGCCATAGACCAAGTTAATTTAGAGATGTCGACGTCAGTAATTTGCCTTCTGATTGTCAGTGAATTATTGAAGAGGTATCATACTATTTTTCTAACGTGAGTGAGCTTTGAGGAGAGGTTTTTCATAAGCACCATCTCTGTTTTACCTGAATAGAAAGAGCACAATCAGCCCATTTCTATGAACTACACAGGGTTGGGCCTGATCTTAGGGTGGAAGTGAATGAACATCCCATGTCAAACTTTCCTGTATCTCTGGGTGTTCAGTCCTCCGCTTTCTGAGATTTGGTCCATACCTTCCAGATTAGCACTGAGCCATGGGGCTATGTTAGTTTCCTCTGCTGTTGAACTGCTTTAGGAAGAAATGACCTCCTGTTTCTGGCCGTGACTGCTGGGCCTGACATTCATTTTGGGTCAAGTAATTCATTGAGCAAAACCATAGGCTGTAGGTATGCAGCCTCTCCTCCCCACAGGGTTTGTGTAGATTTCCCAAGGCCTAGGAAATTTCTCTGTATTTCCAGAGGGCTCCGCTTATCCCAGAGCACCCACTTAGAGGCTGAAAATGCCACAGTTTGGTCTATACTTCCCAGTATCAGGGTTTTCTCACATCCACAAGCTTCAATGACAAGCTCCATCCACATGAATCTTGTAAGAGGTAGCAGAGCTTGCTGTTATCCAGTGCTTACTGTGTGCCAGGCATTCTGCTAGATGCTTTACATCCATCATCATTTGGTCTTTAAGTTAGGCTGGCAACTTGGAGACTACTTACGTCATTTTGTAGATGAGGAAGCTGTGTGACTAGTAAGGGGCAGGCAGCACTGGGATTTTTAGATCCAGGCCCGGTCTCATTCCCAAGTCCATGGCCTTTGACATCACGTCCTTTAAGCTGCATAGCCTCCCTGAGCTCCTCTCTCCTTTCCGTTGACTCTCATGCCTGTACAATGATTCCATCCCTGATTTGGGGTCCTGTCACGTGACCCCCATCACTTATTAACCGGGTGACTCTGCTAGTTTTTTCACTGACTGAGTGGCATTTTCCCTATCAGTAAAATGGGAGAGAATGATCCTTCTTCTTTAACCTGGTGTTGTGAGGAGTGAATGAGATAATGTCTCTGTTATTTATGAGACACCTATTTTATGCTAGGCACTGTGCTAGAACTTCCAGTACAGCAGTGACACGAATAGACGTGGTCCCTGCTTATGAAGCCTGCAGACCTGTAGGCATGGCAAGAAACTTAAACAAAAATGGCAGTTACTTAGTTTTGTGCTGTATGTCTGAATCATATATGGTTGTTAAGGCCCAGGAACTTTGACTTCAAGTTTAAGTTGCAGCCTCAACAGGCACCATGCTTTTCCAGGATCCTATTTGTAATTCTTATGGAAAACCCACTGCTTTCTTTTTGTATTGCCTAGTGATGGATCTTTTTACCTAATCCTCTTCCATTGTTCCCCATTTCAGGTCTCTGGAAGTTCTGCCTCCTACCTACTTCTCAGCTGCTTCTTCCCCTCTTCTATTCCCCTGTCACTGTCTGCGCCATTTGTCTGCTTTTCAAGGTTTCCTGCTCTGCTTTCTGTCTTTCTCTCATTTCTGAACCCTGTTTAAATTCAACCCTTGATTTAATAAGATCTTAGTCCAGTCTCCATTATTTCAAGTCATATATCGCTTTTGATAAATTTCCTTTTTAAGCCTGTATCCTAATTTTGCATTTGTTTGTTTATGTAGGCAGTTTTTCTGTTTCTCCAATTAGACTAAAAGTTCCTTGAGGGTAGGGACCACTTCTCTGACTCTCTAGTATCTATCCCAGCCGCTTGTCTGTTTTCAAATACTTACGGAGTTAGGTCGGATTCCACCCCGCTCATTCTCTTTTCTGGATCAGCTCTTTCTCTTTCATCTCTTTGCCTGGCATTTTCATTTTCATTTATTCTACTTACATGTGCATTTGGTCTATCAAATTGAACATAAACTAAACATATCTCCCCAACTGTACATTTTTTCCTTGTTAAATGTCTCCATTGTCATTATCCAAACCCAGTTCGCCTCAGTTTCTTGCAACACTCCCCTTTTCTCACCGTCTTCTGAATAGGAAGATTGATTTAAGGGAAGATTCCTTGGCATCTCTCATAACTTCCCTACCTTCACTGCCACTGCTTGGTGGCTCTTACTGACTTCTGTGTCTAAATTGCATAACCTGGCTTGGCACGGTAGTTCACACCTGTAATCCCAGCACTTTGGGAGGCTGAGGTGGGTGGATCACCTGAGGTCAGGAGTTTGAGACCAGCCCGGCCAACATGGTGAAACCCCGACTCTACTAAAAATACAAAAATTAGCCGGGTGTGTTGGCGGGCACTTGTAATCCCAGCTGCTCGGGAGGCTGAGGCAGGAGAATTGCTTGAACCCAGGAGGTGGAGGTTGCAGCGAGCCAAGATTGTGCTACTTCACTTCAGCCTGGGTGAAAGAACGAAACTTCGTCTCAAAAAAAAAAAAAAAAAAATAAATTGCATAACCTGCCTCTTCACCTCTTACCCTGATAGATTCGAGGATGTCAGATCTTAAAAGTCTTTGATAGCTACTGAAGTATTCACTAGTGAAATAATGTCATGTTTTGGATTTTCTTTAAAATTATCCGGTGGAGGAGGGAGGTAAAGGGAGTTTTGGGAGAGGTGAAACAAGACTGACCATGTGCTGATAATTGTTGAAGTTAGGTAGTGAGACTCACAGAGGGGCTATTACACTGTTTACATTTGTGTAATACATGTTTGAAAACCTCAATAATAAAAATTTAAAATACAGCAAATTTTGGCTTTACACTGTCTATAGATAATATATGAACTTCTTGGCAGAGCATACAACCCTCTCATACTTTTTCCCCAATGCCTCATTTGGCTTCTAATCTCCCTCAACTCTGTATATAGGCTGACTCTACTCTGAAGCCATTTCTGTCCTCAGCACTGATGTCCGGAAGGGCTCAGCTCTACAAAAAAAAAAATCCTCCCTGGCCCAATTTACTAGCCCGATTTGAGTTTTCTCTCCCATATCCCTTGGCATGTACTGCCCTTAGGGGCCTATCACATTGTATGTAATTGTTTCCTTGTGTCTCTCTGAGCACTGACCCTCAGCCAGTTTTACCCCATTACTGAGGACTGCCCAAACTGAGAAGGTTCTCCCCGGTCCTCCAGTATTTCAGTTTAATACTCATTGCATGCCTATTGAGTGTGAGGCACTTGATGAATACTTGTGATTTAATTGACTGGTTACTTCTGGTCTATAATATGGAGAGAGTCTACCATCTGGCTTTCTGGGCTGACCTTGGCTGTAGATTTCATCCCTCTCTCTCCCTCTTAAGATCTTCTAGATTCTCCTTTGGGAATGAAGTGTATAATGTTCAGAGATGCTTAGGTAGACTATGCTATGTAAGGTAGCCAGACAATGATTAGCATGTCAAAAGCCTTTGTCCAGTCTCTTCTTAATGGTGACTTTAAAAATTGTTAGGCTCTGTATTTACGCTTGCGAAGTCCCTCTTTCCTCTCTTTGGTTCATCTTTACTCCATAAAACTGGGTGGGGGAGTTGTTTTTTTGTGTGAGGAGAGCAGCCTCCAACCAGCTTTTTGTGAGAGCCCACTCTAAAGCCCCTACACTAGACTCTTCAGGAAAAGCAAAGTAACCTTCCCAAAGCATTTAATTCATTTCACTTATTTCTGGCCATTTGATGATTCCAAACTCCAACAGGACCTGTAGCCCAGAGGTAAAAGTAGAAGATGTTTAAAAGATTTGAGAAATGAACTGATTTTTGTGGTCTAGAGAAGTAAAGACCAAGGTATGAGTTAATCATTGTTTTCAAACACACGAAATTATTTTGCATGGAAGGTAGTACCAGCTGTTAGCCATTTGAGTGAAAATAAACAAAAGGACTTAGATTGCAGCTGGAGGGATTTTAGTTAGATAGAAATTTTTCATTAAGTGGTTCTGGGTGGGAACTGGGTTCCCATCCCAGTAGATTGTTGATTTAGGTCCAGATTGGAGGGCAGTGGGGCAGATTTGAGGAATTTAAGCATCCTGAAAATCAGCCCTTATGATGAAAAAATCAGCAGCTGTGAATGCTCTTCGTGTTCAGAGCTGCAGAATGAGGATTCCCCTTATCCCTCCCACCTTCCCCCAAGTTGAAAGAAATTAACCTCAATTAAAGGAAATACTGATGGATGGTTACGGAGATAAATATGATATATTACACAGGAAAAACTACATTAAAAGAACATTAAAGTTGAGACAGAAAGCACTAAAAGTGAAGAAATTCACAGTTAAGGTTGAAAAGTGATATCATTTACATCTCTGCTAATATGTAGACCTAACAGGACACGTTAAGAAATTATGAGTATGCCCTGTTGTGCTAAGAAGTAAGTTTTTTGACTTGACATACTAAGCTTAATACACAGTTTCATTGCCCAGCTTTAATTAAGGCATCATTCCTGAATGATTATAGCCCATGGAAAAAAACCTGTTACTTTTACTAAAAGAGTTTAGGGTTGGTTTTAAAATTTAGTTTTGGAGGGGACCAGGTGGTGATTCTGTGACTATGTGCATTTCATTACCTAAGCATATTTCACCTTTTCTAAAGTCAAATATTTCTATTTAAAAGGCACTAGTTTTGACTAAAATGTTAATAATAACAGATTTAATAATATTGAGTAATATTGTTTCCATCTGTATAGAAAGCAAAATTTATCTTTTATCCCTTCATTTCAGGGGTGCATTTTTGCTTCTCCAAAATAGATATGAAATCTTATGTGTATATTTTAAGCAAATTATTATTGCATTGTAGTAGCTTTAGCTGGAATAAAATCCAATTACATTTTCAATTCATAAAATTACGTTTTGCCCCCAGAAAACATCCTCTAATTGCTTAAGTTTTTACCTAGTAAGTTTTTACCTAATAAGACTGTCTCTGTGTATGTTTACCGTATTAGAGACAAAAATCTCTCAAATGGGTGTAGAATACTAAATACTTGTGTATGATAGAGTGTGGATAGTACAAACGTCAGTCCTTAGCTGCTGCGTCCTTTGTCTGACTTCAAAGAGGTGTTACTTCTTCCTAAACCAAAAGCTAAGATGGAAGATACAACCTTCCAAAAAATCAGAGTATATGCCACAGTGGGTTTCATATCCTTACAGAAGATGTTCTCTCTCTCCTCCTTTCTTCTTCCTTCCCTTCTTCCCCATCCCTCCTCCCTTCTTCCTCCTCCTTCCCTCCCTCCCTCCCTCTCATTTATGTTTCTGCCACTCTCATTTACTTTTGGGATAATTTTTGAGTCTTTCATTGACCATAAGCTTATTGTGAAGAACAAATTCAATTTATCAAATTTAGGTACCAAATCTTAAAATTTGATTTTTAAGGTAGAAAGATAATTGCTTTTTATTTAAAAAAGAAAAAAAACCCACCAGTAAGTAAAGTTATGTCAACTTGTATAATTCCACATTAATGAACTAGTACATGGGCTAAAATGTTATATTAGTAATTTCAAGAAAGGAAATGTGAGCTATAATTATTGTATGTTTTCTATTTTCGTTATATTTAAGGTGAGTCTTGTAAAAAGGCCAATGAAATTGTCTTAAGTAAAATGATTATTAACTAATGCAATTTATGGCATATTGACCTGGGTACTATTAATTTGGGTATATGACAGGATATATACTCATGGTCTCTTGTCACAGATTTTTAGGTTGAGTTACTTACCAGATGAATGAGTTTGTGTTTCCAATTAATTTTTTTAAAGTTCAGGAGGCCAAAAATTCAGAGACAGATTTGAAAATAAAAATGAAATTGAGGTCACTTTTTTTCTAGTGGCTACTTTGGTATGCTGTGCATAGACTCCATTTATTAATACAGAAAATACAATCTCTATGCCTGTTTGGAGTTTCAAATGTAATATAAATGTCATGTATCATCATAAGTATGCAAACATGTTTTAAAACACAGAATTGTATGGAAGCAATTACTGGCAGTGAATGAGCTACACACCCCAAGGGTGGGTTGGGGCCAAAAAAATTAAAGTTCCTAAACAGAATTACTTTTGTGTGGGTGGAAAAGAGAGAGCAAAGTTAACTTTTATTAGGAACCAATCCCAGCTCTTATTTTAATTATCGTCACATACTTGGTAACTCAAATAAATAAGTAGTAAAGGGACATTAAGGGACTTCATGTTAGGATTAATTTTTCCCCCCAACTTGATATAGTCTTCCAGGAGGGAGTGATCAGTGTACAGCAGGAGGGCCTGGTGGACACCAGTGCATATATAGCTCTCAATAGTTTTCAAACATTAGGCCTTGGTTAAAGATGATGTTGCCACCGTTTGTGACATGGTACTTGAGCATTCTTTCGCTGGGTGTATTGTGTTCATTTTTAGCAGAATGAATGGGATGTTAGGAAGGTTGGATTTTATCACTGGAAAGTAACATGCTGTGTAGTTTTCTGCCACTCACCACTAGCCTGGAGAGGACCTGAATGATAGGTTCTCCCTCTTGACCCCTTCATGCTGTATATTTTATTTGTTTTCTAACTTCATATAAAATCACTATCATCTGAAGGTGATGATGGTTTTTTTGTTTTTTTGAGACAGCGTCTCGCTCTGTCACTCAGGCTGGAGTACAGTGGTGCGAACACAGCTCACTGCAGCCTCAACCTCCTGGGCTAAAATGATCCTCCTGCCTCAGCTTCCCATGGAGCTGGGACCATAGATGCATGCCACTATGACCAGCTAACTTTTTGATTTTTTGTAAAGATGGGGTTTTGTCATGTTTCCTAGCTTCTGGGCTCAGGCAGTACTCCTGTCTTGGCCTCCAAAAATGCTGGGCATATACACATGAGCCACCATGCCTGACCCTGAAGGTGATTTTGCATTGTACTATTTTGTGGGGGTATGGACCACAAAAATGGAAGGGAACGGAATTGCTCTCTATAAAAATTAGTTTGTCTTCTGACATTCTCTGGAGCCCTTTGCTAACAAAGTTTAAATGGATCTTTTTCTAAAGCCCTGTCACCATAACCTTTCAGCTAGAGAGCTGTTTTGGGTTCGACTACAGGTTGAGCTGAGTGACCATCTAAGCAGCGCAGGGACTAGCAGCCCCTTAACTATGATCAGAACATCACTGTATTGATGAGTAAGGCTTGGTCAAGTCACTTAACCTTTCTTCCTTGATTTTCTATTATGTACACTGGAAATGATAGTATCTGCCTTTGATCTCATAGGGATGCTTCAATCCATTAAGGTCATTAAAGCACTTTAAGTAAGGTATAAGGCACTAGATGCAAGGCCTCTTCATTATTGTTATCATTACTGTTATTTTATTACAGTGCTATATACAAAGGGGGTACTTTTTAATGCTAAACAGTCATCTCAGAATATGTTCTATGGAATACAGTTGGCAGAGGACCTTAAGCGGTCAGGTTATCTTTCTCTTTCCTCTTGAAGCCAGACTCTGTTCCTTGTTGTCTCTGTTACTTTGGAGAACAAATAGCAAAACCAGGAGCACAAAAGTGAAAATAGAAAATTGAGGAGACAAATGGGGTAGCTGTAGGCTACTTCGTGTTATTTTCCTGGGAGCTGCTGTTGGTGTTGGGTTTCCAAAAGTGGGAAATCCATTGGTGCCTCTCTGGATACTCATCTCCCCTTTCTGTAACGTACACATGCAGGGGTTTTGAAGTGGATTGTGGGCTTTGATTCATTCCCACTTGCAACTTCCATTTGCTTTGTTTTTTTGAAATACCATTTTACTAGGAAAGAGAAAAACATTTTGGGATAGGGTGGGTAAAGATCTCTGGATGTCTTTGGATAGTGTTCAAAGGCATTTTGTACAAGATGATTGTATTTCCTACATCCGCCCCTTCTGGCATTTCGTCTCAAATACTTCCTCCTTCACACCTCATATAAAATTCCAGAAGGTGGTGTACTTCCATATGGCCTTGGATGGCACCAACTTGATGATGTCCATGAAAACATAGAGGATCAACCCTCACCTTCCAGAGTGAGAGTTTGCTTCCTGGAGCATGGGTTCTTTTCATCTCACAAATATCATTATTCTAAATTAACCTACCCTGTCCTTTATCTTAACATTCTGAAACTGATGTTGGCGACTCTGTTGGTTCTTCTTGGCTAAAAGGTTTTGCTACTTGCCATGTTCATTCTTTTTAATTTTTGATACTTTGAGTACCATGATAAATTTTACTTCTATTGCCTTATTTATGGATTGATTACTCTCCTGCACCATTTACATGTAACTTGGTAGCATTTTCAATTTTGTCAGCTACAGAGCACTAATTCCTCAAACATGGGCCTTTGTAGTTAGGTGGAACGTAAGACAGTTGAGTGTCATGGTCTGAAATGTGAGTTATTTCTGTTCATCAAAAATATTATTTAAGGGAGCCCTGGTATAATTATGAGTACTGAATAATTAAGCCATAAATAAATATAGATTGGTAAAGACATCCATCATTTATTATTTGGTTTTCCAACTTCCATAACTAGAATCCTGAACTTACAAGTATGTTGCTTTATAAATTAAATAGAGTGATTTCCTTTTCTGACTCCCTCTCCCTCAAAAGCATAAGAGTCTTAACAATGGATTTTCTGGTATTGATTTGTTTGTTTGGAAAATCTTAGATTATATCATGGTTTTGTATTTTAGAATCAGTTTCTTGAAGAGGAAGAATACAATTATATGAAATTGGGATTGTTGTGGAGAATCAGAGCATATGGTTGCTATAGTCATAATATTAATTTTTCAGCATCAAGAGTAAAACAAATGGAATTACCTCTGAAATTGCAGCCGACTATTGCTTACCTCTATACTGGAAATATTTTTTCTTCATCTTTTCATACCCACATGTGAAAACTTTTTTTTTTTGAAACAGGGTCTTACTGTGTCTCCCAGCCTGGAGTACAGTGGCACAATCATGGCTCACTGCAACCTTAACCTCCCGGGCTCAAGTGAGCTTCCTGCCTTAGCCTCCCAAGTAGCTGGGACCACAGGCATGTGCCACCACTCCCAGCTAATTTTTGCATTTTTTTTTTTTTTTTTTTTGTAGAGACGGGGCCTCTCTGTGTTTTCCAGGCTGGTCTTGAACTCCTGAGCTCAAGCAGTCCTCCTGCCTTAGCCTTCCAGAGAGCTGGGATGACAGGTGTGAGCCACTGCACCTGGCCCTGAAAATTCTTAAGTGGGGATAAGGGATAACAGAACTACTTGGTTCAGTGTTACCTACTTTTCTTTCTTTTCTTTTTTCTTTCTTTCTTTTTTTAAAGAAATGCTGTAGCACTCATTATTTTTTCCCCTGCTTCCCTCTCCTCCCCACATTTCCTGTCAGCAACTTTGTTTTCTGTTCATTAGAATTCAAACACAATTTAAATTAATTTCCCTTGCCACCTTCTCTGTGGTTAGATACACCTTTGGTGAGTTCACAAATGACTCAATGGACTGTGATGATTTTTGTTGATTTCTTACATGGTCCAACTGGGTTATCCTTAGAGATGCCTTAGAACTGGTGGAGGTGTTGGCTGTAGGAGTAGATGGACTTAAAGCAGACTGCTGGGGATCTCCTGATATTCATATCCCTGTAGTTGCTAACCAGGCTTGGATTTATCCTGGATTGGACCCTTTTTTCACTATCAGGGCCTAAGGAGCCTTTTTAGGCATTTTATCTAACCTCTTCCCCGCCAGGCCCTCATTACATCCTAAGAATAAGATTTTGTCTGGTAGGGTTGAACTTTAAAGGACCATAAACCATTGTAATATCTAAATTTTTTCACCCCTATTGAAAATGCATGATTTAGACCCAATATATGGATGTACAAATTATTAAATGACTTCGCTATTTATATTCCACCCAATAGTGTGAGTACATTTTTCTGAGAGTTGCTGAACAGCAGTGACATTTTGAAAAATACTACTCACCTTGAGGAGGTTACACTGAATTTGTCTTTTTTGGCTTAGTTTTAAAATGAAGCTGAGTACTTGGTGGTATACTTAGATGGTCTTTAATAGGGCCCTCTCCTGCCCTGCCTTCCCCCATGGAAGTATCATTATAGATATTTCTTATACATTCTCACTGCAAAGAAAGTTCAGAGAATACTTAGCCCATAAGAGTTTCTGTCCCCAGAAATTGAGCTATTCTATGATATTTATGTGATGTCTACCTTCAATTGTGATTGTAGAATGCCTTCACAGATTTAAAATAGATACCAATAAAACGGAATTATATATAAATGGCATGGGTAAGAATGATTATTCTCTTGATTTGTTTTCAAGCTATGTTTAGTATTCCTTTTTTCTTCCTATGTATTTTGAGGGATTTAACACTGATTCATATAGATACTGATAATTTCCATTTCAGTTTATAAACTTATATTCTATCAAGATGGTAAGATTTCAGAGTAAAAAAATTAAGGAAAATATATTTGGTGGTTTTTCTCCTCCTGAAGTCTTAAAACTTACTATACTTTCCATTAAAGTCCTTTCTAATATCTATACCGAAAACATACTGTTCTTGAATAAAACAAAATTAATTTGTGGTCCTTGAGTTCTGTGGAAAAAGATCCTTATCATAACAAAGTACAAAAATAGTAAAAGCAATTAATGAAATAAGCCTCAATTCCAATTGCCTAGATTTTTGTGTAAAATCATATCTTTCTTACTATAGAAGTGTGAGATTATAGCCAGCTATTGGAGTAGTAACTTGTAATCCATTTCTCTACGTTGCTTTTTGGTGTGAACTGAAAATGATAACCATGAGGTTAAGTGTTATAACCCACTTTAAATGAATTAGTTTCCTGGAATTTGTCACTGGTAAAATCAGAACAAATTTCCTTAGGAATCTGTGTTTATAACAAAAACATGAACTTTGACCGTAGAATACTTTTCCCATTCAAATGAAACAGAATTTAAATAATATTTTTTAAAAGGTTGATTTAATTTTACATCTGTGAGTATAAATAAAACCAGTTGATTCTTCAAAGGTTTTTTATTGTGATGATAAGATTGATGGATATTTTGTGCCTTAGCCTTATATTAAATTGGCAGATTTTAAATACCGTATAATTAGAAATGCTATTAATTCTCAGTGTAAGAATGCTAACCTAAAATTTTTGTATGTCTTGTGCGGTCAATGGAATAATGGCCACCCAAGCATGTCCAACTTTTAAGAACTTGTGAATATATATCTTACATAAGAAATGGGACTTTCGCCTGGGCGCGGTGGCTAATGCCTGTAATCCCAGCACTTTGGGAGGCCAAAGCGGGCAGATCATGAGGTCAGGAGTTTGAGAACTGCCTGGTCAATATGGTGAAACCCTGTCTCTACTACAAATAAAAAAATTAGCCGGGTGTGGTGGTGTGCGCCTGGTCCCAGCTACTCGGGAAGCTGAGGCAGGAGAATCTGGGAGGCAGAGGTTACAGTGAGTCAAGATGGCACCACTGCACTCCAGCCTGAGCGACAGAGTGAAACTCCATCTCAAAAAAAAGAAAAGAAAAGGGACTTTGCAAATGTGGCTAATGTTAAGGACCTTGAGATGAGGGAGATAATCCTGGATTTTCTAGGTGGACCCAATCTAATCACATGAATCATTAAAAGCTGAGAACTTTTCCCAGCTGTGGTCAGAGAGAGATGACCACAGAAGAATGGTAAGAGAGCTCCAACATTGCTGGCTTTGAAGATGGAGCAGCTGGGCCCTAAGCTAAGGAATGCTGGTGGCAGATAGAAGCTGAGAAATACAAGCAAGCAGATTCTCTTTTTGAGCCTCTTAAATGGATGGCAGCACTGCTGACACCTTGACTTTAGCCCAGTAGGACCTGTCAGGCTTCTGACCAATATAACTGTAAGATAAGAACTTTGTGTTTTAAGCCACTAAATTAGTGGTAATTTTTTAGGGTACACGTAGAAAACGTACCTTGCTTTGTGTTCGTAATTTGTTGAATAAAGTTATCACCAAACTCTCTAAATACTGTAAAGGAACAAAAAGCTGTTTGGTTGCATAAAAAATTGTAATTTATAAGACTTCATTATAATGGATTGTTGCAATTAATTTTGCTTTTAAATAACAGAATGAACTTGATGCGACCTTGCAAGTATGCTTTTTTTTTTTTTTTTTTAAATCAAGGGTTGCTTTGCTACCATTGTACCAGGGATATAGTAGGCAGTCGTTAATTGTTGGAAACAGTAAAATTGTTTGTGATCCATTGTTAATGATGTTGTTAACAATGGAGTTTTGAGAAAGGGGCTTAAAGGAAATGTAGGAATGTAATTGTGTTAGGTCCTAAGAAATATCTCCAAGCTTTTGACAGATATTTCTCACATTTCTATTTGTCATGTTCGACAGTTGTTGAGGAATTGCTCAAGGGTTTATTGGACTCAAGCGCCAGGGCATGAGTGAGTTCATCTCTGTCTTGATAAGCTGGACACTGGTGGTAGCCAGAAAGCAGTAGTGATGGGGAATTCTGATTCTTCAGATAATCGTTTACTATTTAGTTAGAAAATGACAGGATTCAAGATGTTGTACTATATAGCAAGAGATTTAAGATCATGGTAAATGTGTGTAATAAATTAGGTAAATCTACATGCTTTTAAGTAGCTTTTAAGCTGCTTGTCTACTTTCATGGCTAGTATGTTGGAACATTCAATCAGAAGTATTTATTGAGTCTGTACTAGGCACTGGGGATATAGGTTCAAAGAGCTCTACCATCATGGTGCTTATTGACCCATAAGGAAGATAGAAATTAAATAATTACCGGTGTTGGGAAGTAGTACAGGGTGCTTTAGGAATAGATAATTACCTTCTTTGGTCTAGGAATTTTTTTTTTTTTTTTTTTGAGATGGAGTCACTCTGTTGCCCAGGCTGGAGTGCAGTGGCGTGATCTCGGTTCACTGCAAGCTCCGCCTTCTGGGTTCATGCCATTCTCCTGCCTCAGCCTCCCGAGTAGCTGGGACTACAGGCGCCCGCCACCATGCCCAGCTAAATTTTTTTTTTGTATTTTTAGTAGAGACGGAGTTTCACTGTGTTAGCCAGGATGGTTTTGATCTCCTGATCTTGTGATTTCCCCTCCTCAGCCTCCCAAAGTGCTGGGATTACAGGCATGAGCCACTGCGCCCGGCCTAGGTCTAGTTTAAGAAACCATCTCTGAAGGCAAGGGAGAGGTTCAGGAATAAGGAAAATAAAAGCTTTAAAGCAAAGAAAGAATGACTGGAGCAGAGAGAAAATCTGTGATCACTGTGAGAAGCTGATAAGATGATTAGGTTGGCAGAGATCAAATCTTAACAGGGTCCTCTTAAATGATTTTGGAAACTCAGCTGCAATTTGAAGAATGTATTGGAAGGGAGAAAAAGGTGACTCCAAGAAGCTGAGGTAGGAGACTGTTTCAACTGTCAAAATATGATAGTCTGTACCAGAGTAATAGAGAGAGGAATGGAGGATAGATCCAGAGATACTTAGGAGATAAACTAGAAAGATTTGGAGATTGACTGCATGTAGGGTGTCAGAGGGGCAGGGAGAGGTAGTTGGGGAAATAAAATAATCATGTCAACAAAAAATACTTATTATCCACAGAGAAGAGAGAGAGAATACAATTTATTATTGAGTAGGCATAAAAAGATTTTGCAGGTATATAACATATCTCAAAAGTGGCTATGAAGTTGGGGACAAAATCACAGTTAATACAGAACAGCAGAAGAAAGTATATTCTTAATAACTTCTCATCCCTTTGAGAGACAAAGAAAGGGTTGTCCCTTGTGATAGTCTTCTGTACATCTCATGAGAGACACTTGAACTAATCCCAGAGGTTTGTTTTTTACATATCTAGAGTTGGTTTGGCACATGACTTAGACTTATCTCTACATTTTAAAAACTGGAGACTGAATTTAATCCTTAGAGAGATTTATCTCTGTTCCAGAGGTTAGAGTAAGGACTCAGATTCACGATGTCTCCAAGGAAACACTCCTAAGAAAAGCGGAGAAGGATAAAATGGTCTTTTATAAATGGAGAAAATCATTTTCCAAGCCCTCAATAGCAGATGGTGCCATTTACTGAGGTGGGCAGCCCTGGAGGAGGAGCAGATTTGAGAAGTAATAAGACAGGCACTTGAGAAGATGTCAAGTTTGAAGTTTCTATTAGACACTGCTCCAGAAATGATAGGAGTGCATTCATAGTGGAGAAGGGAGATCTAGGCCGAATATAGAAATTTATTAGCCGTCAACGGGTAGTACTGAACCCTGGGAATGGACTGGGTAGCTTAGGGACATGGAACGGTGGGATGGGGAAGAAAGGAGGGGGTCATCCCTTTTTGTCATATAATCACATAGTTAGCATAGGGATATTACCCTAATGGTTAAGCACAGCAATGGTTGACGTTTTCATCTTTTGACTACTTTTCCTGGATAATGTAGCTAAAATTTTATGTCACCTACTCTTGTAATCTAGACTCCTGCCCTTTTCTGTCAATAGGGTATGTTCTGAGGTGGTTTCCCCCCACAGCCTCCTTTCGTTTTGTTCACCGATTATGCATTCTCTTCAGTCCCCTGGGTCTCCTGTGGACTGTTTTCCTGCATCCCTGTGTGCTTCTGCCTCCCTCCTTTTGAGGCCATGTCACCTCTCATGCTGTCTTGCTCTCTTTTTTTGAACTGTTGCTTATTTGGAAATATTTTCAGTTGTTTCCACATATAACTTCTAGATGTTTATACCTTTTTACAGAGTCAGATATCCTTTTTCTGGTGTATTTATTTGGTGTGGAATGTGTCAGGTTTTGAGGCCATAGAACAGATGCTTTGCTCTCCCATGAGAGTGGGCGATATGCGGAGAATGGCTTTGTGTAGATTGGAAGTGGAGGTGAAGGGGGAAGTATCTTGTTGGGAAGAAATACCTGACTGTGGCCCTCAAGTGCTTCCTGGGTGGATGCATTTAATAATTACCTTAATGTATCAGTTGCTGCATATTGAAAACAAGATGGCTGGGGCCGGGCACGGTGGCTCACACCTGTAATCCCAGCACTTTGGGAGGCTGAGGCAGGCAGATCAACTGAGGTGAGGAGTTCGAGAGCAGCCTGGCCAAGATGGTGAAAGCCTGCCTCTACTAAAATTACAAAAATTGGCTGGGCATGGTGGTGGGTGCCTGTAATCCCAGCTACTCAGGAGGCTGAGGCAGGAGAATCGCTTGAACCTGGGAGGTGGAGCTTGCAGTGAGTCGAGATCGTGCCACTGCACTATAGCCTTGGTGACAGAGCGAGACTCTGTCTCAAAAAGAAAAGAGGAAAAAAAAGAAAAGAAAAAGAGATGGCTATTTGAACTTGTAACTGAACCTATAATTGGAAAATGAAATATGGTGTGGGGGAAAGACCCTCCCATTTGTATTTACAAAAACGTTTTGATCTGGATTAAAATCGCAATGACCTTTGCTCTTTATTATATCAGACAGCTCAGTTTGCAAGTTTGTTGGGTTCGGGGCAGCTTTCCTGAATCAGACTCGTATACTGATAAATTCTGCACTTGGCGTAGGAGGCAAAGGTTCTTATCCAGAGATACTTTAGGGAACTGGGGTTTGGCAAGTAGGAAAACAGGTAGAAATGGCACTCAGGGACATTTGATTTATGATGATTGACTGTGAGCTGAAGATAAATACAAACAATAGTAGGCAGTGATACCTTGGACAAAGATTTTACCAACTGGCAGTGTGACATATTCTGTAGACTAACAGTTCTAATGAGTTTATTTTAGACAGTTCTGAGAGTGTCGGTTAATAATTTACCCTTCCTGAGAGGCAGGGGCAGCAATCACGGGCTGTAAGCGGGCACTCTAAGGCCTCTCGCTTTGCTGGAGCCCGTCTGGGCTGGAGCGATGGACCCCGTTGGTTGTGACACAAGTACTAAGTGTCTGCACTTTGACATATGGAGGCTTTGGAGCACTCAGTAAGGCACAGACATTCAGTGTGATTCACTTCAAGTGATATCTAAAGTAATGGATTACTGTAACTACCCATCTGCTCCGCATCAAAAAGCATAGAACTCTGTATAGACATTTTTAATGTTTATTTTGAAGTAGGATGGTGTTCTATATGGAAGAGAGGGTGGTGGTGGAAAAATAGATTATTTTAAAGAAATATTTATGAAGCTTCAGAGAAGGGACAAACTGGGCTTGCTGATTGATACCTGGAATATGCTTTTATTGTCTAACAAAATATTGGATGCATCTGTACATGTAAGACTTACCCGTTGGCAGTGTGATTGATACTGTTAAAAACTTGAATCTGTTTACCCCTTGCCATACAATTTGTTTTGATGCAATAGTGAACACAACTCCACTGTAGATTTAAGTACTATTTATGTGAATTTTATTTCCCTGTTTAGTCACTGAATCACATTGTAGTGTTGGCATGGTAAGTTTTGTAATTTGCTTTCCCGTGTGAAGAGTGCTTTTCTTGAACCAAATGTTCACTTCTGCATACTTTTAAAAGTTAGGCTTTATGTCATTACAAAGATTTACAGTTATTTAATAATGATTTATTGCAGTAATTTATTCTGCCAGCTGTGGCAGATTTTCACTGGAATTTGTAAATCAAATTTATATAGAAATGTACCAGGACATGCATTTCAGGATTTAATAAAATACACTCTAAAATCTTTTTGAAGAATGTAGTTTTATGCTTACATGTTTGGGATTAAGCTTTACCTTAACAGCCATTGTTACTGTTCAAACTGCTGTGTCTGTCCCACACTCATTGAAAAGAGGAGTCAATGAGATCTGTTAAAATACAGTTTCAGGTCATCCACTTTGCTTCCAGACCTTTAGTGTCATGTTATATTTGACCTGGGATATTCATATGATGTTGAAGGACATGGAACCATCCTGACATTAGGCTCTGTGCAGTTCTGTAAGTTTTAATCACTATTAAACTGTGCATCCGGAATCATAACTGAGAGTGAATGTAGTGCACTGTATTCATTTAGAAACCCTAAGTGTCAGATTTTCTCTCCCTTTTTCAAAACTTACTGCCTAGTAACCATGTGGAACACATTTAGCATTGGCTGCGCCAGCTCACACTCCTGTAGTTTGTTTGGAATGCACAAATACGGCAAGTTGTTGTATTTTCTTTCTTATTTTAAAAAGAGATTTTGTTTAGTTGATGACATATATGTTTCTAGAGAGAGAATCTAGAATAAAAAGAAAACTATGCAGATTATTTTATGACTTGTGTGTCATTAAGAAAAGCTAGCAATTTGAGAGGCTGTATTTAAAATGTGTGATTGCCAAGTAATTTGTAAGAATGACTTGTTCTCTAAGACTGCATAAGAATTTTACTTCTAAGATTAAATGACTGATTCACAGCTTCAGTCGGCTGGTTATTTTGTGTACAACAGCATGAAACGTCTCATTTGACTTACTACTGCCCCCCAAACACATTGACTTCATTGATCAGTTGTTTTAATATTGTGAAGATATAGTCTAAATGTGCCTTGAAGCTAAACTTTCAGGTTATAGTTAATTGTATTTAAAGCAGTAGGCTTTGGACTATCTAAAAAGGATGTGAAAGCATTTGCAAATATTGTAGCCTTTAATTTTTCATAGTAGTTTGTATTTGGTTATTATGTTCAAGCACTAGTAAAACATAACTTAACAAAACAAAATGAGCCAAAACAGCTTACCATCTGAAATGTGTAAACCCACTTTATCGTCGGATCTCTTATTTTTTAAAAGATGTAATTTCTTAAAAAAATTCTTAGAAACATCAGACAACAGTTAATTTTGTCTTCAGCTAGGGAGTTCAAGTTATAGTACATGAAAAATTGGATCTTCATCTTATTAAGATGAATTTTTTTTTTTTTTTTTTTTAAGAGAGAGTCTTGCTCTGTTGCCCAGGCATGATCTGGGCTCACTGCAACCTCTGCCTCCCGGATTCAAGCAATTATCTTGCCTCAGCCTCCCGAGTAGCTGAGATTACAGGCGCCTGCCACCATGTTTGACTAATTTTTATATTTTAGTAGAGATGGGGTTTCACCATGTTGTCCAGGCTGGTCTTGAACTCCTGTCCTCAAGTGATCCAACCGCCTCAGTGCTGGGATTACAGGCGTGAGCCACAACACCCGCCTGAAACTAATTGTTAAAAATCTTTAAATATATATACATATTATTGTGCTTGGGATAGCAGCTTTATATTTCTAGAAAAAATGTAATAACTTTTTATATGATTTATGACTCTTCAGTGTTTGATATTTACTTTTATTTTGAGAAAAATTAATCTGCAATGCAAGGGAAGTTGAGACATAGGGAGATGTCTTGAAAGGGAACAAAGATAAGACTTTTCTTGAGAGAGTTCATTGCTGATCTCTTAGATATGATACTGTGTTTTCCTTGAAAGCATGTAACATTTGTGTGCTGAATCCATCATGGAGAATGCATGAGCTCCTTAGTTTACATTTACTTATCCAGTACTTTAGTGCTCGCAGTATACTAGGGATTTTTTTTAAAACCATTTTCAATACGATTGAAGAGAATATTTTAGAATTAAGTTTTCACAGTTTTGTAGGTTTTTTTTTAGACTTCAGTGATGTTTTAAATGTTTTCCTTGTGCTTACCTGGAAAAGCTTTTTAAATGATACCAATTTGGAATGTTAAAAAAAGGTATAATTCTGGGATGACAGATATATTTAATCTTGTGGGTGAATTTAGACTGATGGTTGATGAATGCTTTGAGAGTCTGAGGTGGGCCAGAAGAAAAAAGAAAAAACTCTGTACTCGGTTAGCAATGCCTGCCATCGCTGCTGAGGTACCAGTCAATGGAAGCATCTACTGAATTCATCTCCCTAGCCCAGAAACTTCTGTCTTACTGTAATCGTTCATTTATTCATCTTGTGTTCATTCATTCATCCAAATTTTTCAACATTTCTGAATATGTGGCAGCATGCTAATCATGGTAAGAATATAGTGGTGAAGTAGGCATGAATTTGCTTTCAAGCCTTGATGAGTGGGAGGCTTAATAGTTCATTAACAAAAAGTTGAAACAGGGTGGCAGCGGTTTTGGCAAGAATGTGTTATGGTCTAATTCAGAGATACTGAACTTGGGACCTAAGTAAGAAAGATATTCTGTTGTAGAAATCTGGCAGATTGTAGAGTTTGTTTGAGAGATCTCTTACATTTGCTCGTTGGGTATGCCAGGCATTCTGGAGGGATGCCCATTCCCATCTGACAGGATAGATGATCCCCTGGTCAAATGTATAGATTACATATAACATCCCCATAATGCAAGGCAAAAGTAGGCTCTGTAAGGGGAATGACATGACTAGTTTAGAGATCAGTGGTGAAGCCATATGCTGTTGGATGTGATGCCAGTCAGCAGTATATGGTAGAGAATTGAAGATAGAGCTTAATTTTACTGTTCAGCCATTTTCAATTTCAGAAAATATTTTTAGGTAGAAATATTTTAACTGTATAGTACATGTATTGGTACAAATATAAATATCAAATTATATCTCTGCCTTCACCATTTTTGCAACTAGAAATCTTCTAATTAGCTTCTTTTCCCTTAGAACTAAAATTAATTTAGGCATCAGTTCTCGTAGATTCTTTAAAACAGAAAACAAAACTCTAAATTGTTAATTTATTTCTCACAATTACCTAGTTTAGGTCCTCATGCTCTGTGATGGGCTATCCATTTCCTATTAGTGTCTACTGTAGTTTCAAGTGTAAATGCATGCAGTATAAACGAATATAAAGCTGATGAAATTCCTCGTTCTTAGAGCTTACGTTCTAGGGGGATATTTGAATACAAACAAATCCCCTAATTTAATACTTCTGGCTTCGATGTCTGTTTTCTGCTGCATTCTGTACACCATTCCTAGATGAAACATAACTTCCGTTACTTAACTATTGTGTTCAGAAACTTGAAGTCCAAATTTCAAGGCCTCTGCAGTTTGCCTGTATATTCTCTTTCTAATCTCATGTCTTATTAATTAATATCTTGCATCTATCCAAGGAACAGTGCATCCTTACACTTACTTTTTTTTTTTTTTTAAGCACAGGATCTCTTTCTCTTGCCTAGGCTGGAGAGCAGTGACATGATCGTGGCTCACTGCAGCCTCAACCTCCCAGGCTCAAATAATCCTCCCACCTCAGCCTCCTGAGTAGTTGGGACCACAGGCATGCACCACCACACCTGGCTAATTTTTAATTTTTTTGTAGCAATGGGATCTCACTCTGTTACCCAGGCTGATCTCAAACTCGTGGGCTCAAGCTGTTGAGTTTCCTGCCTTGGTCTCCCAAGGTGCTGGGATTATTATACTTTTATTTGTGCTTTCCCACCCATTTGGAATGGTGTCTTCTCTTTGCCTTTTGATATTCTCCTTAGTCTAAGAATCTTGGCCCAACCTGCTCTTTTAAGCAAATAACATATACTCCTGGATGTATTATAACTAACAACACATGTACTGATTTGTAGACTTCTACTTTTGTAAGAGAGCGGTTATTTACATCTTTTATTTAACCTGTACATTTACATATAGTCTCTCTAGCTATACTATAAATGATGTGAAATTAGAGGACTTTGTTTTAAATATTCATACTGGGCTAATATGAACACAGTTGAAAAGCAGGTAGGAACTGTGCTTTGAGCATCCTGGAGAATGAAACGAAGCTTGCAAGCTTACATAATGAACTTCTAAGATAGTCATTCCCCCATATATTGCTTAGAACCTGAAAATTCCAAAACTTTCTTTGGTTTTTCAGGGCCATCATGATATATTAAATTTTTTTTCATTTTGTTAATTGCATACATATATATATGTAGTGTAAAAAGTGAAAAAAAGAGTACAGAAGCTTACACAGAGAAAACAAATGTTCCATTGCTTTTTTTTTTGGGATGGTCTCGCTCTGTGGCCCAGGCTGGAGTGCAGTGGCCTGATCTTGGCTCACTGCAAGCTCCATCTCCTGGGTCCTAGCAATTCTCTTGTCTCAGCCTCCTGAGTAGCTAGGACTGCAGGTGCCTGACACCATGCCTGGCTACATTTTTGTATTTTTTGGTAGAGATGGGGTTTCACCATGTTGGCCAGTCTGGTCTCGAACTCCTGACCTCAAGTGATTCACCCACCTTGGCCTCCCAAAGTTCTGGGATTACAGGCATGAGCCACTGTACCTGGCCAGATTCTCCTTTTTTTCTGTTTACCAGATTCCTTCTTTTTTAATTTTTAATAAAGTGTCTCACTCTGTTGCCCAGGCTGGAGTGCAGTGGCACGATTAGGACTTACTATAGCCTTGACCACCCTGGGCTCACGTGACCCTCCCACCTCAACCTCTGGAGTAGCTAGGACCATTGGCACATACCAACATGCCCAACTCATTTTTGTATTTTTTGTAGAGATGGGTTTTGCCATATCGCCCAGGCTGGTTTTGAACTCCTAGGCTCAAACAATCTTCCTGCCTCGGCCTCCCAAAGTGCTGGGATTACAAGCGTGAGCCATCATACCCAGCCTTATTTTGCCAGATCCTTAAAGGTATTTCTAGCAATAGCTTAGCCCCAATTTAGAAGTATTTGTTACCTCCTCAGTTTTTCTTTTCTATTCTCTTTTTCGCCTGTTTTTCTCTTTCTCCATCAATGATAGTACATGGTATTTACTGTTCTGCATCTTGTCTTTTACTCATGTTTTGTTTGGAGATGTTGCTTATCTGTACTTAACAGTTTTTTTCATTCTTCTTAATGACTACTTAATATTCCCTTGGAAAGACTCATAGTAAAATAAAATAGCAAATTCTAGAGCTGGGAAGAAAGCAAATATTAGACAAACAATTAATAATTACAACTAACTATGAAAGGATAAAATGGTAGATTGTTGAATTAAAAAAAATAGGGCATTCCCAGAGCTCCTCTTTCCCATGCCAAGTCAAATAGGAGACCCTAAGCACTTAGAAGCCTAAAGATATTAATTGATGTTTAATTATCAAGAAAGAGATGTCCTGCTTAAAACAGGGTAATATGCAGCACCTTTTCAGAAAATTCTTGTCTAAAATGGTAGAAACCTGAAGAGGCAATGCTGGATATTTGGATGAGCACATATTTTGAAATCAGACCAACTTGGTCTTGAATTCCCACTTTGATACTTAATATAAGACTTTGGCCAAGTGACTGAACTCTCTTAGCTTCGATTTCCTTATTGGTAAAATGAGAATAATAATACCTATCTCATAGGACCTATGAAGAATGAATGAAAAAATATTTTATGTTTTGCATAGTACCTGGCACACAACAGGTGCTCAATAAAGTTCCATCTCCCTGACTCTGTGCCCATCCAGAATGATTAATTTCCTAAGAGCTCTGGATGCTGAGACTTTACTGTAATTGTATGTATCTTCTATAAAACTTACAGTGTCAGGCCGGGCGCGGTGGCTCAAGCCTGTAATCCCAGCACTTTGGGAGGCCGAGACGGACGGATCACAAGGTCAGGAGATCGAGACCATCCTGGCTAACCCGGTGAAACCCCGTCTCTACTAAAAAATACAAAAAACTAGCCGGGCGAGGTGGCGGGCGCTTGTAGTCCCAGCTACTCGGGAGGCTGAGGCAGGAGAATGGCATAAACCCGGGAGGCGGAGCTTGCAGTGAGCTGAGATCTGGCCACTGCACTCCAGCCTGGGTGACAGTTGGGGACTCCCTTTTAAAAAAAAAAAAAAAAAAAAAAAACGTACAGTGTCTTTTACGTAGTAAGAAGTCCACATTTATGTGTAGATTTATTCTGTAACTCCTAAGAGTCTGGCTTGGTTTTCTTCATACTTTTCTTTTCTTTTTTTTTTTTTTTTTTGAGACAGAGTCTCGCTCTGTCCCCCAGGCTGGAGTGCAGTGGCTGGATCCCAGCTCACTGCAAGCTCCACCTCCCGGGTTTACGCCATTCTCCTGCCTCAGCCTCCCGAGAAGCTGGGACTACAGGCGCCCGCCACCTCGCCCGGCTAGTTTTTTGTATTTTTTAGTAGAGACGGGGTTTCACCATGTTAGCCAGGATGGTCTCGATGTCCTGACCTTGTGATCCACCCGTCTCGGCCTCCCAAAGTGCTAGGATTACAGGCTTGAGCCACCGTGCCTGGCCGCCTTCATACTTTTTATGAAATTTCTCAAATCTCTAGAAGCGGGTACAAGGACAAACACTTAATTATTTATGTACCCTGTGAAGATGCCTAACTTGGCCAAATGTCAACATCTCAAGCAGTGGTTGTGTTTGTAAAATTTTAGTAATTTATACTTTCATAGTATACTTTATATTTCTTTGTGTGGTGTGATATTTTGTATATTTTAAAAATGGAAAGAATTTCAGATGTTTTAATATATGTTACTTGGAAAGTATAATTGTTTTTCAATTACATGGATTAATTTTTTTTTAATTAAAAAAAAAAAGTTTAGGCCAGGCGCAGTGGCTCACTCCTATAATCCCAGCACTTTGGGAGGCTGTGGAGGGCAGATCACTTGAGGCCAAGAGTTCGAGACCAGTCTGCCAACATGGTGAAACTCTGTCTCTACTAAAAATACAAAAATTAGCCAGACATGGTGGGATTACATGGCTGTAATCCCAGTGACTATGGAGGCTGAGGCTCGAGAGTCCCTTGAACCCAGGAGGCAGAGGTTGCAGTTAGCAGAGATTGGACCTCGGCACTCCAGCCTTGGTGACAGAGCAAGACCCTGACTCAAAAAACAAACAAACAAAAAAGAACAAAAGTGAGTTTAATAAGGTTATGGAGTTACATGTAGGGGGCTCTGACGCTGATTGCAGTCAGGTTCAACATGGCCAATATGAAGTCAACTGGCTTGCAAGTTTCCTAAAAATTTAATAGTCAGTTCTCACAAGTCACAAAGAGTAAATCTGGTATACTACTAGATTATCAACCTCCTGGGTGACTGCTTTGGGCTCTGGTGTCAACACAGTTAGGAGAACCAATTCCTGAAAAATGGTCCAGGCTTTGCTACCAGTTTATTATTTGACTTTGCCTCAGTTTCCTTGATTGTATTGTAAAGCAGTGGGATTAGATCTGTTTCCTAAAATTTTTTGGTATGACCTTACAATTCTGTGTATGTCAGGCTGCAGAAGCCAAGGGGTCCAGGCTTTATACTACTTGTTTCATATATTTACAATATCAATATTTTTTTTCTTTTCAAAAAAGGTCTCCCCTAGCTAAAGCAAATATATTTGAGAACCACTGTTACTGAAAAAATAGCTGTCTCAAAGCCCATGTCTGTACTTGCAGCAGGGCCCCTGATACAATCACATGTAATGGGTTTACTTATTCCTTATATATATTACAGTAAACAATATAGGGTTTAGGAAAATGCAAAAGGAATGGAATGCAATTCATTGTTATTTTCATTAGAGGCAGGCATAATAGAAAACATTTTGGTACTTGATACTCTATTTAAATATGACTTTCATTTATGTGTGAATGAACTCTCCATATATGCTAAGTTAATGGATGCTTGTAGGCCAGGGGTCATGAACTTAGATGGCAATAGTGGCCAGGCAAGTAAAGGAAGTGCGAGAACCTGGTAGGGTATAAAATGAAAGCATGTGCTGCAGAGAGCTGTTTCTACTCCTCCCCTGTTGATTGTTGTCACAAAGGAATATACATTTCTCTTGCCGTATCTTTAATTCTTTAACGCCTCACCTTTTGCCTCTCCCTGCCCATTCCCTCAGCAGCTGAACATCCATATTTTAATTTAAAATTTATTGTGTTTTACATGTTGGTCATTAATTAAACATATGCACACTCATACACACTCACTTAGGAGGAGCCAAGCAAAACACATCTGAAGCCAAACTTGGCCTGTGGGCTTCTACCTTGAAATCTCTTTTCACACACATACATACGCAGCAACTGATATTTTAGTACTTGTATGCTAGGTGCTTGGCTAAACCTTTTGCACTAATAAAAATGTTTAATCTTCACAACAATTCTGTGAACAGATACTTTTATTTCCACTTTAGAGATGAAGAACTTTGGCTAAGTAACTTGCTAAGATCACACAATTAGTAAAAGGCTCTACAGTTATTCAAATCCAAGAAATTTCACTGCAGAACTCTGACACTTAACCACTTGGCAAAATTGATTTCCTGGATGTATTTCTTCTATATATGCTATAAGCACACACACAAAATGTAAATAACACTATGAAGGATGAAGAGAAATTGTTTACTATTAGTTCATTCACATACAGTGATACTGTTTGCATATGTGGGCATGATGTGATAAAGCACTGAAATGTTACAAACTTCCACATTTTACACAGTTTTTCTGATAAAGCTCAGTGAGATCAGTGTAAAAATTTCACAGGGAGTTTATATTTCTCCTTGCCACAAACTAGACATCCTGAGCTTTGGGGCCAACGTTGTCTGTGTCCAAGGGCAAAAGTTCTCTTTCTTCTCATTGTCATATTTAAACCCCACCCATGGAAATATTCCAAGTCCTGAGTGATGATCACTTCCTCTGGGCAAGGGTATGAAGAATAAAAGTAAATCTAGCAGGAGGAGTAAATCCCAAAAGACAGAGATAAGTACTTGAGGTCAGAGACTGCGTCTTTTATAGTTTGTCTACATACCAAACTCATTAATATGAATAATCATCTTAGCTGTAGTGGTTGTAGTAGCAAAAGTAATACAGAAACCAGTCTTCTCCTGTATTTTTACATTAGCATTCATTATTTGTAGGATTTGGGAGGTCTTTTTGAGAAAGTGATGTGAAACTAAGTCTCTCCCATGTTTCTCCTTTAGTTCCACTTTTTCCTACCGACATAAAATATTTTTCAACCTTAATAACTGCAGCCTATAGGAATAAAAGTATAAGATGGTGGGGGAAAAACTGAGAACAGTGTGAACAAAATCTACATATTTATCCATTTAGGTTTTTTCCCTGGGGTATTTTTGAATACCCTTTGACACGATAAGCCTCTTTATGGTTTATTCACTTGGTAGGGAATGGGGGAGAAAAAAGGAGCCAGTGCACCTGGCACTATTCCTCTCAACACCCTATACCCATCATGTGAATGGAAAGAACCCTAAACCTTCATTTTCAGAATTGTATCTCAGCCTCTGGCTCCTGAAGAAAACCAGTGTGGTTCAGATGTGGGATGGGAAGAGCGGTTTGCATTGGCATCAGCCCTGCGGGTGCTTTGGGGCTGGAGCACACACAGCTGTGGGTTACAGATGCTTGCTTTCCGGTATTAATGTGGCCAACATGTGAAACCATGACACCCACAATACTACACAAAGGTCCACGCCTCTGATAGTTTGAGAAATAACTCCCTCTGAAGAAATTCTTCTTCTCGAAGGGCTGGAATACATTCTAGAATGGAAGGTCCTCTTTCAGAGGCGTAGAGCCAGGAAAGAGATGCCTTATAATGTTGGACAGAGCACAGGGTGTCTGTAGGCTTAGGAGCTTTAACCAAACATGGGGGGAAAAAAGTCTACTCTAAACCCTAGATTCATAAATTCGAAATTCTATGCTATGCATGTAGCAGAAAGCTTGTACACTCAAGTCATTGTGTAGTTTCTTTGGAGATGTCAAATGCAAACCATTATTGGTGGTTGTCATCTGGCCTGACTCAGGGTGTGTTAGAAACGTTTCCACCAATTTTTATTTCCCTGAGCTGTCTCCAAGGATGGTAGAACCAGGGGAATCTATACACAAGAGAAAAGAAACGAGCATAGGGTTGGATGACGCTTTCTTTGTAATTTAATAACTAGGACTTTTTTCAGGGTGTGGGGATTTTGTCCTTTCTCACTCATGAGGCCTATGCTTCCTTCTGACAGTACACTTGAGAGAGCTGAGATATTTCCACCCCTATTCAGTTAGTGAGACAGTTTTCTCATTCAGGTACAATTTCCAGTGAAATAGTAGCTTATAAGTATCCAGAAGTTAGTTTATTGACTCTTATTGCACTTCTGAGCACCTAATAAATAATTTATTTGTCTGATGGATATGTGGCTACCTAACTATGGGGCATGAAATATGCACTGTTTTTCTAATATACTGTAGGGAGACCTGTTTATAAAGTATTTAGTATTGGTTTTATAATGCACTGTTGACAACAGGAGACCACGAAGCTCAAAGATCAATCTGATTTTGGCCCACAGTATTAATGCTGCTTTATAAAGCTCTATGACAGGTCACTTAGATAGTGGTCTTCACAGAAAGGACTCTGTTAGGAAGGCAGACTGTAGAGGCTGCCAGTACAGTAGATGAATGTCTTTGTCTGTGTCCCTAAGGTGACTCTGGTGGTTGCTGATGTTGGCCAGGTGATGGAACCCATCATTTCCCTGCTCTCTAGAGGGATTCTGGACTAGAAGTACTGAGTTCTGCTAATGCAGACCTCGCTAATTGGGCAGAAAGCTGCTGTGACTTTGGACCACAATTGCAGTTCTGGAGACAGGAATCGGACAATAAGGAGTGGAACTTGGCTCTCTTCAGCTTTGTCTTATGTTTATTAATGAAGTGAAATTATTCCACATCTTTTATGCCTTTGTTCAAATCACATAGATGACATAGCATAAAGTATTTTGATTTTTGTTGGCTTTGGGGAATTTCCTAGCCAGAAATAAATTCATAGACATTAGAACGCTACACACTAAACACTTTGAATTTGGGGAAACCTAAATAAAGACTAATTTCATCCAAAATCAGTTCTCAGTGTTTTACTTTATTTTCTTCATAAGAACTATACACTATGAGAATGCTGCATAATGACGGTGATTTATAACATAGTATTGCCCATCAAGGTATATGTGTTATTGTCTTTTTTTTTTTTTTTTTTTGAGACAGAGCCTCACTCTGTCACCCAGGCTGGAGCGCAATAGCGTGATCTCAGCTCACTGCAACCTCCGCCTCCCAAGTTCAAGTGATTCTCGTACCTCAGCCTCCTGAGTAGCCGGAACTACAGGCGTGTACCACCACTCCTGGCTGATTTTTGTATTTTCAGTAGAGACGGGGTTTCACCATGTTGGCCAGGCTGGTCTTGAACTCCTGACCTCAGGTGATCCACCTGCCTTGTCCTCCCAAAGTGCTGGGATTACAGGTGTGAGCCACTGCACCTGGCATGGTGTATGTTTTAGAGCAAGGTATTTTTCTCTTTGTGTTGAGAACTCCTTGCTGGTTCTAAGTATTTCACTTCCCAAACTGGGAACTCTGAGCTATACTTTCTTGGACCCAGTCAGCTTGTTTATTATTTCTCACGCTTTTGTGGGAATCCAGGCTGAGTTCTGCTATTTGCCATTTCTGTTACTCATTTCTTACTGATACAGAGTTTCATTTTTTTTTTTTTTTTTGAGACAGAGTTTCGCTCTTGTTGCCCAGGCTAGAGAGCAATGGTGTGATCTCGGCTCACCGCAGCCTCCGCCTCCCGGGTTCAAGAGATTCTCCTGCCTCAGGCCCCTGAGTAGTTGGGATTACAGGCATGCGCCACCATACCCAGCTAATTTTGTGTTTTTAGTCGACACGGGGTTTCTCCATGTTGGTCAGGCTCGTCTCGAATTCCTGACCTCAGGTGATCCGCCCGCCTCGGCCTCCCAAAATGCTGGGATTATAGCAGAGTTTCACTTTACCCTTTCCAGTTGGACCCAACCTTTTCTTCCTTCTGGTACTCCTCGATTCCTTCCTATCAGGTCTCCCTCACCACATAGCCCCATCTTTACTTTTCTCATTTATTGAGCACCCTGTTAGACCGTGAATTAGCAAATAAAAATTCTGTCCCTTTTAAGAAGTGTACAATTTAATGGAAGAGACTAGTAATAAACTGGTTTTCTAACATGAGCAGTTTTAATATATGTATTTCTTAACCACAGATTTTTTTTTTCTGTATCTCTTACCTTTGGTTTCTGAGGGGAAAAAAGGGTTTCTTTTTTCTCCCTCCAGGGGCACCCTTTTCATTTGTGCTCTTTATCATATACTCTCCTCGGACCCTTTCATACCATTTTCCCTCTGGCTTAGATCTTCAATATCCTTTTCTCTGCTGGCTTCGTCCCCTTTGCCTGTGATAGTCTCTTTTTTCCCTGTAGTGAAAAACAAACTGCCAACTTATGAACACAACCTGTCCGAGCTCCTCTAACTTTCCAGACCACGTTTCTCTTACTTGATTTCTTTGCAGAATTTCTCCAAAGAATATTTTATCTTTTCTGCCTCTTTGTCTTCACAATTTGCTTACTTCTTAACTCTTCTGCAATGTGGATTCTGTATACCTATCAATCCACAAAGACATTCACTCTTATGGCACAAAGCCTAATAAAATATTTCAGCCACAAATATTCATGAAGAATGGTATGTTGAACACCCATTGACCCAAGTTTAGGAACTAATATGTACAAACACATCTGAAGACTAGGGTTACCATTGAAATTATACTGTGTCACTCACTGTCAATCTCCCCATCCGCCTTTCCCCATATTCCATCCTTAAGCACTATTCTGATTTTGGTATTTTTTATTCCCTTGCCTTTTGGTTTGTTCTTACTGTATTTGCTTCTACTTAGTATTTCACTTGGTTTTAACCATACCCTAAACATAAGTCTTGTTGTTTTAGATCATTTAAAGCTCTTAAGCATCCTATCTTCTGTCAACTGTTTTCCCTTATCATGTGGAACGTGGGACAATCACAATGCTCCTGTTAACTCTGTTCCTTCTTTTTTTTCCCCTAATAACCATGGGTATCCCCTGAGATACTGACCTTGGCCACTTGTTTATCTCTTGGGTCAGGTCTGTGTAGATGGCTGCTGAATGTGATAACTTCAGTGTCAGTCTGTTTTGTAACATTTCTAGTTGCCTGGTTATCTGCATGATCTGCTGTTTCCCCATACTGAACCTGATACATATTCTCACAAAATAGTTCACCCCCCTTTCTGTTGATAATGCTACCATTTTCCTGTGCTCAGACTATTAGAACTTTAGTGTCATTGTTGACACTTCTCATTTGTTACAGTCATTCTGGTCCCCTTGATTTTATCTTCACAGTATCTTTTGTATCTTGTCCTTTTTGTTTTCTCCAGCCCTCTTGCCAGTAATTTACCCAGATTATTGATTGATTGATTGAGTTGGAGTTTTGCTCTTATTGCCCAGGCTGGAGTGCAATGGCACAATCTCTGCTCACTGCAACCTCTGCTTCTTGTGTTCAGCTGATTCTTCTGCCTCAGCCTCCCGAGTAGCTGGGACTACAGGCATGCACCACTACACCTGGCTAATTTTTTTTTTCGTATTTTTAGTAGAGATGGGGTTTCACCATTTTGGCCAGGATGGTCTTGAACTCCTGACCTCAGGTGATCTGCCCGCCTTGGCCTTCCACAGTTTGGGATTACAGGCATGAGCCACCGTGCCCAGCCTATTTTAATGTCTTCCTAACTGGACCCCGCTTTTGTCTTTTCACACTTCAATCCATCTGTCATACTGTTGCCAGATAAATCTTCTTGGAGTAAAATAGTGATCAGATGTTACTGCTGTTGAGAAGCTTTTAGTAGTTTAGACTGTTGGTGGATAATAGGCTAAATAGCAATTCTTTGTAGTGGAGTATAGGGCCCTTACTTTTATAATAGTTCCTATCAACCACTACATCCATTTCATTCATTGTTCTTCTATGTACATCTTCCCTTAAGTTCCAGTCAAACTGTATTACTTCTCTAGGAATATAATCCGGACGCTCAGTGCAAGAGCAAAACCTGCCTCAGCGTAGAAGCTTTTTTTTTTTTTTTTTTTTTTAAAAACCACACTGGCTGGAAGGAATCTCTTAAGTTTCTGTGGAATTCTGCGCTCATTTCATTTCCCATTCTGTTTTTGTTAAGGTTGTTTTGTTCATGGCTTATCTCCTGTACTAGATTGTACAGTTGTGACCAAGGAATATGTCTTAACTTTTATGTTCTCCGCAGCTTCTTGTACTTGGCAAGGGAGTGGGGTAGAGGGGTGGGGAGGCGGTGATTAGTATTCCCTAACAGCAGTTAAAAGTGTCATATTAAGTGGAAGAAAACGGAGTAAGAAATTGAGCTAGGCAGGCCAAAAGTGTACCCATTATCAATTAGCAAATTATTCAGTTATTCCCACTTTGTTACTTTAGTTCTCACCAAAGTTTATTTAGCGGTTGGCTACTATCAGCCTTAGAAACTATTAACTCTTTAAAACTGTGTTTAGGGCCAGGTGCAGTGGCTCATGCCTGTAATCCCAGCACTTTAAGAGGCCAAGGTGGGCGGATCACGAGGTCATGAGATCGAGACCATCCTGGCTAACATGGTGAAAACCTGTCTCTATTAAAAATACAAAAAATTAGCCGGGTGTGGTGGCGGGTGCCTGTAGTCCCAGCTACTCGGGAGGCTGAGGCAGGAGAATGGCGTGAACCCGGGAAGGGAGCTTGCAGTGAGCCGAGATCACGCCACTGCACTCCAGCCTGGGTGACAGAGCAAGACTCCCATCTCAAAAAAAAAAAAAAAAAAAAATGTGTTTAGTTTGTCATTGGTGTGTTATATTTGCAATTTCTTAAAAAGAAGTTTTGATGTACTCAGTGCTTTTAAGTAATACTGTCTGGGCATATGTAATTTCCTTTCCCAATCTCTCAATAGGCACACCTTGGGCCTACTCCACCTCCACATAGCCTTAATTACAAATCAGAGGACAGGCTTAGTGAGCAAGATTGGCCAGCATATTTCAAGGTCCCATGTTGTGGGGTTGATACATCTCAAATTGAGGTATGTTGTGTTTTTTTTTTTTTCCCTTTAAGTTACTTGGACACACTCGCATGCTTTGACTACCTAGTTAAGATATTTCTCTCACCTATTCTTTCTGCCACTCTTTTACTGTCTTTCATACTCATCCTCATTCTATGAAACTCAGATATTTACTTGCTTCCTAACACTTCTTGCCCCTGAAGAAATCATGGAAAGTAGATTTAATGATGGTTATTTGAATGATTTTGAATGTGATAAAGTATCTGCCTTCTATTGTTTCTCTCCCCACCTGTACTTACTTCTCTTTTTCTGTTCTTTCTTTCATACTGTTTTAGGGCTAGTTTATTGTTATTACTATTTTTAATAGTAGTACTATATTAATAGTGTTAATAGTAAACTTGTAAAACTGAAGTTTAACATACTTACAGAAAAGTACACAAATAAAAGCGTACAGCCTGATAAATTTTACACAGTGAATATACCCAGGACCACCAACTAGATGGAGATACATAACACTACCTGAGCCCCAAAAGTGTCCCTTAGCCCAGCCACTCTTCTCCACCAAAGATAATCACTGTGCAGATCTTCTAAGCGACCTGTTAAGTGTTCATATTTTTAACTTGCCGTTAATAGGTTTCTGGCATCTTTTGGGTTTCTTAATTTGGAAGACAATCTCTAAGTTCATGAACATTTGCTTTGTTTCAACATTTTTCGATTTAAATATATATGCATATAAATAGTCTCTATCAAGGCCAGTAGATTGCTTGACGGTAGGAGTTCCCAGACTTGCCTGGGTAACATAGCAAGACCCCATCTTTAAAAAAAAAAAAAAAAGCTAGGTGTGGTGGCCAAGATGGGAGGGTTGCTTGAGGCCAGGGGTTTGAGGTTCCAGTGAGCTATGATTGTGCACTGCACTCTAGCCCCAACAGAGCAAGATCCTATCACTTAAAAAATAATAGGCTGAACTGGGCATGGTGGTTCACGCCTGTAATCCCAGCACTTTGGGAGGCTGAGGCAGGCGGATCACCTAAGGCTGGGAGTTCGAGACCAGTCTGACCAACATGGAGAAACCCTGTCTCTACTAAAAATACAAAATTAGCTGGGCATGGAGGTGCATACCTGTAATCCCAGCTACTCAGGAGACTGAGGCAGGAGAATTGCTTGAATCTGGGAGGCGGAGGTTGCGGTGAGCTGAGACCGTGCCATTGCACTCCAGCCTGGGCAACAAGAGTGAAACTCCATCTCAAAAAGAAAAAAAATGAATAGGCTGGGCCCAGTGGCTCACACCTGTAATCTTAGCACTTTGGGAGGCTGAGGGAGGCAGATCATGAGGTCAGGAGTTGGAGACCAGCCTGACCAACATGGTGAAACCCCATCTGTACTAAAAATATAATAATTAGCCAGGCATAGTGGCACACGCCTGTAATCCCAGCTACTGAGGAGGCCAAGGCAGGAGAATCGCTTGAACCTGGGAGGCGGAGGTTGTAGTGAGCTGAGATCGCACCACTGCACTCCAGCCTGGGTGATAAAGCGAGACTCTGTCTCGAAAAATAATAATAATAATAAACAATAATAATAAAAAATAGTCTCTGGTTTTATAAACATTTTTGAAACTTTATACTGGGATTTTATTTTTTAAGTTTATTTTTTAGGTTTGTAAATTGCATATGAGGGAGTATCATTTTTAGAGTTGCTGTTTTTCTGTGATAATTCTAAAGGCAGTGTTGAGTTTTTCAATAATTTTGTAAGGTACTGAGCTCTGCCCTGCAGTATGATTTTATTTTTTCTTTCTTTCTTTTTTTTTTTTAAAAAAAACAGAATGGAGTGCAGTGGCACGATCTTGAGTCACTGCAAACTCCGCCTCCCAGGTTCAAGTGATTCTCCTGCTTCAGCCTCCTGAGTAACTGGGATTACAGGCCTGTGCCACTGTGCCTGGCTAACTTTTATATTTTTAGTAGAGGTGGGATTTCGCCATGTTGGCCAGACTGGTCTTGAACTCCTGTCCTCAAGTGATCCACCTGCCTCAGCCTCCCAAAGTGCTGGGATTACAGGCGTGAGCCATCGCACCTGGCCTGCAACATGATTTTCCTGGATGTTGGTGAATCTCAATCTTCTTTTCTGACAATAATTTTAACCATTATTATGACACCTTTACTGAGGCTGCAAGCTTCTTGGCCCACAGACTTTAGAAGGAAGTAAGTAAGGAAATTAACATTACCTTAGCTGGGCATGTTGGCTCACGCCTGTAATCCCAGCACTTTGGGAGGGCAAGGCGGGCAGATCACTTGAGGCCAGGAGTTCAAGACCAGCCTGGCTAAAGTGGTGAAACCCCGTCTACCAAAAGTACAAAAATTAGCCGGGGGTGGTGGCACGCGCCTGTAATCCCAGCTACTTGGTAGGCTGAGGCAGGAGAATTGCTTGAACCCAAGAGGTGGAGCTTGCAGTGACCCGAAATCGCAGCACTGCACTCCAGCCTGGAAGACAGAGAGATCCTGTCTCAAAACAAAAACAAAAAAACAAAGAAATTAACATTACCTTTGTGATTCTTGCAACTTTCATGTTCATGTTAAAGTAATTTCCCATTGTGTGTGCCCCTAGCCAGTTTTTTGTTTGTTTGTTTGTTTTAAATTCATTTAAGTAAAGCCATCACTGGTTCTTTCCTTCTAGATGTTCTCATAAAACATTGAATATAGGTTTGATAAAAAGAAGCCACTGTTACTGTTTGGACTTGAGAGAAGATTAATAAAGTCACTTTTTCTTTTTTTAAACCAAAACAAGGTAGGTAAATTGACCTTTTGTAGGCACAAGATTCATGCTGACCTCAGCTGCTTTTATTATCTGCAAATATCTTGAGTCTAAGGATTCATCATTTCCCTAACATTTTGTAAACTATCTCGTCTACCATACCTACTCAAATCCTTTTATTTTAAAATTTTTGTAGTGCATCAAGGGATTATGGCTTTTGGATATTTCCTTGATGTGTTTCTATGAAACTGAGGCCCTGATTAGGCTGTCAGCAGATACTGTATTACATTGATTGTTTTAGTTGGTAGAGACACACGTGTCAACTAGACCAGTTTCTCCCTTTTGCTGAGAAGGGTGAAGCTTTTAGATAATATTTAGTTATGGGGGATGTTTGTGCCACTGTTTAAAGTGATTTGACCCTGGGTCCTCCTCCAACCTTACGTTAGAAGGCCTATTTTCCTCTCTTGTTCTAAGGGCATGTAATGAAGTCTTCAGTACACAAACTTTCTCCCTCCCTGTAGGTGAGTGGTTATTATTTTTTTTTTTTGTCACGGGCTCGGATATCATGTTCTTATGTGTAAACATTGGACCATATAGTACTCACAATACTTTGGCAAAAAGCAAACCAACCAAAAACTGAAGGCATGCCTTCGTGTCTTATTTGCAACTTGGACCATGATCTTGCCCCTTGAAATCTTCAGGCTGTTCTGATGAAGCCTTCTCTATGTTGAAATGCCCAGTCAAGGTGGCCAGAACCATCTGGAGAAGGTAGAGTTGTAAATATGAAGTAACATGTGTAATTCTAAAGGACTCTTATAATGAGAGAGAGGCCAGTGACTGAGGCTGGCAATCAGCTTTTTCTGATTGCCAGCCTGAAAAATCTTCTGAAAATCATAAGCTTTTTCTTTCCTTATTTGAATCTGTAAAGACCCATAAGTGCATTTTGAATTTGTTCATCTATAAGCTGTTAACCCAAATTCATGTCCCAGGTTTTTAAGAGAATAAGCAATAGAATATAGGTGTTTCCAAAGAGGAAGACGTATAGAAGCAGATAGGTGTCTAGTTCATTCATTCACAGATAGGCACTAGGTTAGATCCAGTAGTTGGCATGCATGCATCAACATGTTAATCGGAATTAAAGGCTGCTACATTTAGGCTTGGCTAGATCATCTATAAATTGAAACACAAAAGGGAATTGTTAACTAGGAAAGTATTTGTCCAGGTTCCTTAAAGTTTAAATACGGGGATCCAACTAGTATTCTCCAAAATTTTTCATGAATATCAGACTTTACTGCTGTGGAGCACTTGGCTGTTGTAAGAGGAGTGTTTCATCTCTTATAAGTATGGTAATGAAAGGAAATTAGGAGCCAGTGGGACAGTGCAGGGACCTAGGTGTAAATAATGGGTGAATCTTTTTTTTTTTTTTGAGATGGAGTTTTCGCTCTTGTTGTCCAGGCTGGAGTGCAGTGGCGTGATCTTGGCTCACTGCAACTTCCACCTCCCAAGTTGAAGCGATTCTTTTGCCTTAGCCTCCTGAGTAGCTGGGATTACAGGTGCCTGCCACCATGCCTGACTAATGATAGGTGAATCTTAATTGTGAAGATGAGTACGTTTATGAGTAGAGATGGCTTCATATCAGAACTTTATCTTACAAGCTACTCTTTACTTTTCCGCCTCCCTACTCCATGCCAACAGAGTTAATGTAAGCATAGTAGAGTAATGTTTCATCTTTGTGCGTGTAGTTTTCTTTTTTTGGGGTGGGAGGAGGTGAAGTTTTTACTGTCTTTCCATCTATTTACATATGTGAGTCCAGGGAAAACAGGCAGCTTAAATTATGATATAATTTTTTACAAAGGGAAAACCTGAGTTGAAATTACTGTTTTACTTTATTCATTTCTTTACAGTGAGTCAAAAATTTTTTCCCCTTAACTTCACATAGAAAATGAAACTTTACACAATAAAGTAAGGATGGCAGGTTTCACAAGGGAAAAAGGTTGCTGTCAACTTCTTTCCTCAGGAATATGGAAATGTGGGTGGATTATCTGTTCAGAAGAGATTTCCTTTATTACTTATTTTTCCTTTTTTCATTTAAGACATCTGTTAACATTTCACACAGCCCAACAGATGTTGGAAAGCAAGTCCCATACTTTGTTCTCAAGAAAAATGACATTTCCTCAGTTGGTTCCCCCACCTCTGTGACTGAGTCCAGCCTGCTGCATAATTTGCATATATTAAGTTATATACCTTAATGCCATATGAATTTGTAACTTCAGCATTATTTTTATATGGTAAACTCTGATTTGATTAGAAACTAGTTTACATGTTGCTCTAGAATTAAGAGAGGGCAAAACATTTTAAAACTCTTCTTTAAGAATGGCAACCTGATTCCACATACAAGATTGGATAGCCAGTTTTTAACATTTTTTTTCTATAAAATAAATGAATTACAAAAGCTTGATTTGTTTCGCCATAAGGAAGTGCTGATTGTCATGCGACGTGGAGCGTCATTTTTATTATTTTGGCAAGAACAGGGACAGTTTTGTCTTGACAAGCCATTAGATGAATACCAGCATGTGTCACATGAAAAACCACTGATCTTTAACCCAGCTCTGTACTTAACCAAGCCCTGAAAATGAATAGTGAATAAAAGAAGAGCAAAGGCAGAGCACATTGCAGATTATAGAATCTGTTAACAGTTGCTGAAGTGAACCCAGGGAATTACAGGTATTGTTCTGTGAACCAGCAGAAGTTCTAGAGATGCTTGTTAAATTGTATACATAAACTACACATTTATTTTATATTTGTACAGGATTTACATTGTTTGAGACAGAAAAAATAAAAATCCTAGAGTACTTTCTCAGTGCAGCAAATGTGTGCTTTTATCATAAAATCATATATATTTACATAGAACTCAATGAGGTTTTTTTCCTGCAGTTATATAACTTATTTTAAGAAAGCAATGTGCTTTTAAAGAAATTAAGTAGAAAGAAGAAAACATATGCTATATGCCCTTCCCCTCAAAGAAAACACCCGACAAACATACATGCAAAACAAAATTCTTTGCTCACTTGTGTTTTCATGTATTCATTGTGGCTGATTTTTTACACCAACATGTGATTTTTTTTTTTTTAGCAAATGGAGGGAAAAACCCAAAACCCACCGTAATACTCAAGTACTGAAAAGATCAGTAACATTTTAAACAGTTGGTTGTGGGAATTATTGCTTACAGAGCTAACAAGAAAGAACACACTTTTTTACTCTGCTGGTGGAATTGCATTGTGCCTCCCTATAGTCTTGTTATCCCACACTAACTGAAATGCAAATTTTTTGTAACTAATTGGATCTCATTGAGGGTGCATGCACAGTGTGTAATTATATGCAAAAAGGTTTTAAAAAGTAAAATTTCCCTGCAATTACAACTTTTAATTACTATCCAAAACATGGCACCTATAGCACAGGTTTAGAATATATATGTCTGACTTTTTTACAGATTACTCAAAAACATGAGCTATGAAATGCTTAATAAGGTGTCAGCTCGAAAGTTACAGGGAAAATGTTTAATTACAGCAATCTATAAATTGAATTTTACTATAGTTATATGAAAATAAAGATTTCTTTTTAAGTTTAGGATTTAGTGTATTAGAGTATGAAAGGCATGTTATAGTGCATTCCTTTTCTTGGAAGATTTTAAATGTTAAAACATCGTCAACATCAGAAATCACTTTCAGAGCCATTGTGTTTTTTCCCTTTGGTTCTCCAGTCTATTTTACCATTGTAAAATGCTTTTGAGTTTCTTACTTTGTGTAAGTATATTTTTGCTTATGTGGTGTGATGTGGGGGAGGTAGTCACATTCCCACAATGTCTTGAACTTGGATGCAGTGAAACCTAGTTTGGTGGACTCCATAATTTCCATGGTCCATCTCTCACTATCAGTAAATGTGGGAAAGCCAACAGATGGCATTTAAGTGCTTCTCATTCTTTAACCTGAAATACTCAGAATCAGCAGCAAAAAGCAATTATTGTGGAAGTGATACTTGTCTTCTTCCTCCTAGTTTTAAATAATTTTCATATAAATGATTCCAGAGAGTTATTCCATAATTGTCAGACTACGTAGCCAGTGGAAAAAACTCAAAAGGCGTATTTGTGCCTTGTAGGTGTATTTTTTTGTACCTGTGTCTGTAAAACAATACAGGTGTCCCAGTTGTTAGATAGAAATTATCCTAACATCAAATATTCTACACAGTATGTTATATGTGGAAGTTTAGATCATGTATCTTGGGGATTTATAGAGGGATCAAATGTTCTTTTCAAATATTTTTGTTAAAATGAGTGTTAGAGAAACTTAAAATCTTATTTATTATTGAGTCTGGATTAATTGTTGTCTCTTTTTGTAACAAAGCTTGTCCTCTTTGTAAACTTGTGTTACAAAGTAGTTAAGATTTTGTTTGAGCAAATCCATTTAGCAGGTGCACTACTGTATATTTGTTATAAAAAATATTTTTTAAACCTTAGAAAGATATCCTGCTGTTTTTAAGGCTTGTGTTGTGGCAATGACATGTTATATTGCAGACCTGTTTCAGCCAGGGCCACCTCAGTCCTTGATATCTGAAAGAGCTCAGTTTGCCTATACTGGGTAGCATTTTGTCAGAAGACTGCTGGCTGGGCAGACTAGATTTGGATGTATTAGCTAGTCAGCCTAATAACCCTGTACAGACTGTATTGATTTTCTAGGAGAGAGTTTATGAACTAAATAAACTTGGGGTTGGTGTCTTAATAAACTGCTTCTCTCAGTCTGTCACATTTAGTTACTGAGCTGTGCAGTTTAGGGGGAAAAAAGGCTAATTCTGTTACAGATTGTTCACAGCAGGGTCTCCAAATTAGCCCTTTGTTTTGTAATGCCACCTTGCTTGGGCTCGCTTTGAGCACATTTCTCAGTTTTGCCCTAATGAGTTGCAACACTGATAATGTGGCTGATGATCTTTCATTGATTTCACTATCACTTGCTTGTCTGGTAATTGATCCGTTGCTGAGCCTCTAGTTAATTATATCGGCTTTGACATGGCCCGGTCCACGGGGAATTTCAAGTCTTGCAGAATAACAGTTTTAATAAAAGAGTCTATTACTGCAGGTGCTTGCTGCTGCATGCCAGTTGATTTTTGTGTTGTTAGTGTGTGTGTGGGGTCGGGGGTAGGATACCTGGGAAAGAAGAGGACTGCAGGACTGATAGAAAAAAGGGGTGGGGGCTAGAAAAAGAGGAAGAGGGCGTGAAGGAGGGGGAGAAAGAGACAAGGAGAGGGCGAGTGAGAGGCAAGAGAGAACACACAGGCAAAAAAACACACAGGCAAAGTGATACAACAGAGCCTGAGTGGAAGGAGGAGGAAGCTTGCTATTGACAGTGTCCTTAAGCCTCCCACAAATAACAGCCATTAGTGGGAAGGTCAGGAGCTGAGCAGGCAGCTTGACTGAGGCACTGAGTGCCACTTCAGAAATCAAGAGGCTAGCAAATTTTAGAGGGAGTTTAAGTGGGTAATAGCTAGCAGTAAAGGTACAGTCACTGTTGACAATTGACTCGTAGGGGCTTTTCCTGCCCTCCCCCCAGCAAGAATATTTTTATTGACCACAGGTGGACTTAATATATTTTAAGGCAACAATTCTTTGGGTTCTTGTTTGTTTCCTCTCAGATATTGAATTTGCTTCTTTTGAGACTTTTTTGTGCTTAATGGTGGTGAACTGGAGGGAAGTTTAACAGAAAAGCTTTCAGGAGATGTCGGTTCTAGAGGGGAAGGCACATTTGTGTCAACATAGTGTACGTTTTCTCATCTTTTCTCATTGTCCACTAATGACACAGAGCTGCCACTGAAGCTCTTTTCTGTTTCTTTTGTTGTTTCAGAGAGTAAGGTTTATTGTTATTCTTGAGTTAAGAAGGAGCAAGGAGAGTGGTACATTTGTCCTCGATATTTGTAGGTGGTTGAAGATTAATGTTCCTTACATTTTAAGTTTAGGAAGGATGGCTTTTTCCTGCTGACTACTTTTATGAGATGGCATGAATTTAGCTTTCCATTTTGAAGTTACTGTTTATGTACAGTGCGTTTTGTTCAGTGCTGCTTTTCCATAAATAAGGCAGACAAACACTATCTAATAAATAGGTGAATAGTTTTAAGACATGTTTAATTAAAAATGTGACATGTTATCAAGAGTATATTTCATCAGGCAGGAAAACGTTATAGAATTTTCCACAGATACATTGAATAAAAAATGGAGTTTTTATATTGACTACTTTTTGCCTGAAATGGGACAGGCTTTTTTTGTTTATCTTTTTCTTTTCTTATGATTTGAAAGGATATTGCAGATGCTTCATCTAGGAACTTTAACAATGGATTTTTTTCTACTTTTGAGCTTTAAGAAAAGGTATACTTTTTTCCTTTGCCATTCAGTTTCTCATTACTTAACATCCAGTTTAGTAATTAATAGCCTCAGGTACTAGATATTAAATAGTATATGTTTATATTTGGCAGATGTTTATTGTGCATCTTCTATGTTATAAAAACTGCTAGGCTTATTTACTTACTCTTCAGAGTATAAGGTCACATCTCTATGTATGTTATTTAGGAGTTTCTATATGGTTATAAATAGCCCAGCACATACGACACGACTTTCAGGAGCTAACATTTAGACCATAACTGAGCCAACTTTACATTTTCTTACAGCTGACTATTTTACTTTCTTCAGTGTAATTAAAAAAATATTTACGTATCACAGTTTTACAAATGTTAAAGCAAAGACTGGTGTATGTTAAAGCAAAGTCTGGTGTCAGATATTATGTGTTATATCGGAAAGCATTGTTGAGAAAAATTCCCGGGGAAGGGCCCTAGCTTCTCCTCGCCCTGTGCACTGTGATTGTGGTGCTGCCTGGAGTGTGCATAAGTGTGTATGTATCTGTATATCTGGAGAGGGGTTAGTGCAGGGTGTCATTTGGTGCCTGACAGTGGAACAGTGCAGTTGACTCTTAGCTCTGCTATCCAATGACATGCAGTGGCTGAGAGTTTGAAGCTGATGGTTGGGTCTCCAGTGCACACCTGACAGGCAGCTGTTAAACTGAGCAAAGGCAAGCTTGGGGAGTCACAATCTATGCATAAATGATAGGGATATCTGTGCAGAAGGTGCAAAAGAAGCTCTGACCCCCTCCCTCCCCCAAATCTCCCCCTTCCCAAATGAAATGCACAGTTCAGCCAGCTTCTTAACTACACTACACTCCTGCTACTGGCTGCCAAGAGGCTCAAAAAATCCACCTTCACTTTTCAGTCAGAAGAGGCAGAAGTGGATGTGAGAGAAAGAGAGACACAGAGAGACAGAGAGCCAAGGAGGGCAAGAGACTTGACTTTAAGAGACTCCTGTACTGACAACTCCATGCAGTTCGGAACCAGAACGACTACGGCTGAACCAGGGTTCATGGGGACATGGCAAAACGCTGATACTAACCTCTTATTCAGAATGTCCCAACAGGTAAGTTTCTTTCTTTCTTTCTTTTTTTTTTTTTTTTAAAGAAACCTTGAATTGTTATGGGCACTTTTGTTTCTGGTGTTTTTCTTTCTAAATATTTTTTAAAATGTGGTCACTTCCTAGTTAGGCTCTGTTTTGTCATAACTGTGTTACTGGAATGTGCAGGGTTACTTCATGGTTTCCCTAAGGGCGTCTTAAAAGAAAAAGGGGAAAGGATACTGAAGTAAACGAAAGCAGAGACGTTTTTGAAAAGTTTCACAGTACAGCCTGGGTCAGGGGAAGACTTAATTTATTTCTTTGTTTTCTGTTAAGAATGAAAAAAGCCACCACCCAACAAATGTATCTTTCTATCAATATGAATCACTTCGTCCAAAGTGTCTGCTCTCTCGGAGTAGGTTCTGCAACCTAAAAAACAGTAATAAAATCTAGGGGCCCCTCACAACAGCCCTACTGACTTCATGTGGCTGGAGGCACCTTCGTTCAGACCTGAGAAGAGAGAGGAGGCTGTGCAGGCTTGGCTGCCAGTGCCGAGGGTTGCTGGAGGAGTCGGCGTGCGTGGCGGGCTGTGCTGCTCGGTCCTTGCTCCTCGCTCCTCCGCTCTGCTCCTCGCCCCTCTGCTCTGCTCCTCGCCAGCCAGCCCTCTGCGCCCGCCCTTGCGTTCCCTTCGCCGGCTCCGGCCCGCTCTCCCACCCGCCCGCCCGCCGGCGCACTCACTCGGGCGCAGCCTCGGTGTCTTCCCCAGAGCCGCTCCTCCGTCCCGGCCGCGCTGGAGGCGTTCGGCTTGCTGGCTCTGCTGGGAAAGCCGACGTGGTAGCGCGAGGCCTTCGGTTACTGATAATTAATCACTGGAGCCGGCGGCTCGTACCATGCGCTCCGTGATACGCGCCCTGTGCGCCGGGCTTCTCTTGCACAATTGCTGGCTCCTTGGCTCCGCGGGGGAGCGAGGGTGAGAGGAAGCGAAGGGGACACAACCCAGAAACTTTCATCTTGGATTGTGCTCAAGTGAGGGAGGGAAGTTCCCTGGTGCCTCCCTCCTAGACACGTCTTGCTTTTCCAAAGCCTACACCAAACCCACACAAAGCAAGTTAGTTTGATATTATCCACATAGCACGAAAGTACTATTGACAAGTATACTTGGATTTTAAGTTGATGGTGGTTGTTAAGAAATATTGTGCCACTCGTGAGGAAAAAAATACTGCAACTGCTTTCTTTTTAAAAAAAAAAAACCCTTTGTACGAGTTCACGAAAATTAAATACTTTCAGTTAGATATTTAAAGTTGTTGATAATAAAAAAAAAACAATTTGCTAGGCTATAAACTGCTACAAGTTTAGAAATATATTTGCAAGAGATAATACCTACAACCAGGGGTTTGTAGCATTTAGCTAGAGAACAGTTTTAGCACACAATTCTAGATGGGATAAGTGCATTTGAATAAGGTGTATTTTGACATATCCTGTAGAGGGACCCTGATTACTGCTGATACAGTAAGCTGGGATTTAAATGCAATCAACATAAACCCAATAAGTAACTCTTCATGTGCAATTTCCCATTCTTTCAAGTGAAAAGTTCATTTCCACATAGAGATGCTCCTTGTCACTACAGAGTGCTATGAGAGGTGTTTTCTGCGACGCATCCCTGCCTGGGTGGCTTTCTCATAGCTGGAATGCAGAGTGTTTTCGCTAACCTTAGTACCAAATAACTTGTGCCTCACTTTTAAAATTAGATGTCACCTTCAGGGTTTTCCTTGAGTTAGTGGAGGCCGCGCGCGCGCGCGTGTGTGTGTGTGTGTGTGTGTGTGTGTGTTAGAAGGGAAGATTGGCTTAGGTCTCCCTCTAGTTAGAAAAGAGTTAATAAAACCAGATAGAGATAATGATCAACTGATAAATGGCTATTGAGCCACATAGATGGTGTTAGATTGCTTATTTGGCACTAGCCCATTTCCAAGTAGATTTGAATCTAAGGAGATTTTGTCATGGAAAACATTTTAGCTAAAAAACAAATAAAAGTAAATAATATAAATGATGGGTCAGAATTAGGAAAATTTATGATGTCTTTGATCCAGCTATCTGTGTGGATATTTTGTGTGTACCTGTGTGTGCATATATGTGTAATGGTGAGCATCAGTGACTATATGGAGAGAATAGAAATGTAGGGAACTAATTTATGCTTAATTGATGCTATTAAAAGTATATAATATTATGCTATTTATGAAATAAAGTAGTACAACAAAGGGAGAGAAATCACAGTTTTAAATATGTTTATTTTTTGGTTTTGATGTAGTTAGCAATCACTCCTACCCCCCCAACTCACGTTTTTCTATCATGGTCACTAAATGTTTGCCTCTTGTGCATTTTTGGAAAGTATGTAAGAGAGGATATGAGCTTACATGTTTTTTCTCTTCAAGATGACATTTTAGTTTGTATAAATATTACATAAACTTAAGTTCAAACTATGTAAGTGAAAGTATGTGTGCTGTTCATATTTAATATGTTTGTTTTTCTTACCTATAATTCATCAGCAATGCTGATTCAGCACGTGTGTGTGTGTGAGAGAGACTTACTGAAATTATATCTCTGATATCTCTTGAAGCCAGCCATTTCAATGAATATTACTTTCAATATATACAGTTAAGCCAGCTTTTGTTACAGGTAAAAGTTTTTCCAATTTAATCAAATATGTAGAATTCTGTATATCTCATTTCTGAGGCATCATAAAGAGGTTTCTCTAGATTATGATTATTTTATTTCTAAGTAATATTTACTTAGCTTATGAAATGAATAAAATTTATTGGGTTATATTTCTTATAAAGTTTTCTTTAATAGTATAAAAACTAATATTTTCCTGATTATTTAGACATTTGAAAAGTCTGACTAGTAGGGCTGCTAATAAAAGCTTTCAAAACTGAGTTACAGATAATTTACCACCAGTACTTAACTACAGAAAAACTTGTGGGAAATGTCTCATGAATACTGAAATTTAATAATCTGGTTTTATGTGTTCTATAAGTAAACTGGGAAGTAGGGATACAAAAATCTTTGTCTTTTGTTTCATATGAACAAAGTTGGATCTGCTTAAATGTATATCTTTCATTCTGTCTAATAGTAACAAACATCATAGGCTGAAGCCAATTTGGATTTAGTGGCATTAAGTATGTGCCCCTAAAGTTCAAGTTAAGACTATTTGACTACAGTTTCCTGTGCCTGTACATTTTTTCTTCTATATTGAAGTATGATTTTCTCAAATTATTTCTATGTATATGGCTGAATATTTGAGAACCTTAAAGGGTATGACACTTGTGTAAAGGGAGTTCTTCTTTGGATCAGTTTGATCAGTGACAGGTGGAGAATGAACCTTATTTTGCCTATTTTAGTTTCACAAGGTACTGTTAAAAGCAAAAAATAAGGCTTGCTTTTTCAAGTTTTTTTTTTTTTAATCACACTTGAGGCAATTTTTCTATTTGTATAAATATTCTATGCATTTGAGAGAATAGTAAATAAAATTCTTGTAGCTATCTCTATTTAAAAATCTTTTCAGAAAGGAAACCATACAGGTAAATAGCTATAGCCCACATTTAATGTGTTACTAGAGACATTTACCTTTTGTTATTGGCGAGGTATATTTAACCTGTTTCAAATAAAATGTAGATCCCTTAATAAGGTATTTTTTCATACTTGAATGAAATACTAAGTTAGAATTATAAATGACTCTGCATCATTATGTAGTAATTTAGGATTCACCCGATGATGTAACAAAATTAACAACATAATTTCATTGTGAAACTGTGTCTTATTAAAGAACAACTGTCTGACATTCTCTTACAGTTGCTTTATTTAACTTCATGCAAATATTATTAGTAGTGACATTTTTCTATTGTGCATTAGATTCTCTCATTAGCATGATGTGTTAGTTATCACCAGAGAAATCATTTTCTAGATAGGTGAGGGGCAAACCAAGAAAGCTAAAAATTAAATCAACGATTTACATTAATACCAGAGCGTCTGCTCACCAGAGATACGACAGAGTAAAAGCAAACTTTCTTACTAATATAAAAATCTAGCACCTTTCAGAGAAATGATAAATAAAATATATTATAAGAAATGTATAATAACATTGCTAGAATCCATGTAAAAGAGTGCTCAATATGAATTTTCTTCAAGAATTTTTTTTTCTATTCATATAGGCCACCAATCTCAGTTTCTGGAATCTATATTTTTAAATGAAAATGGTTTTGTTCCTACCCCCAATTTTTTTGAGTATTTATTCACTAGTCATTTAAAAGGCATATATATAGTATTACGAGTCAGACACCTAATTGTACATAGTGGTTTGGGTCTTCTTTATAGTTCATACAACACATTTTTATTCCAAACTCTGTCCCACTCAAATAGACATCCTTTTTTACATAGGATGTATATTCTTATTTAATCAAAGTCCTGAGTAAAGCAGTTGATAGTTAATGGTCTTTGAAAACGACTTTCATTGCCAGGCGTCATCCATCCCTAGCTTGCTTTCTGCAGTTTTCTCCCTTTTTACTCCCTTCCTTACAGTTAGTGTGTTTGGATGATCTTGTCTTACTGAAAAAGGATTAAATTGACTAAACTTGTGGTCTTAATGCTGAAATAAATATTTATATTATATTAAGAGGCATGCAGTTTTAGCCTGTTGAATTACTGGGCTACTACCTCCACTTTAGGCCCCTCTTAATTTGAGTGGTAATGTTATATTTGAATTATAGACATATATTCAAATATAATTCTCAGTATATTTTCTGATAACATAACACTAAAGTAGGAATATTTAGGTATTTGTATTTGTTAAGATACAAATTGTAGGATAGAGACAGGTGCTTGGTTTTGTCCTAAACTTTGAAGGTCTGTAGATAACATGCAGACAAAACGTAAGAGATACTGTCTCATTTGTAATGCAGTGGGAAAGTAATAGTTTATGTGTGTGGTATTCTATGTACATGTAAGCAATGCAGATAAAGCATGCACAAACATTCTCAGATACGTATTTTGTATATGTTAAAAATCTGTGCACAAATTTGAAGTTTATTTTCAACATGATTCATTTAAATGAATTTGAACACAGTAGGTGATCATTTTGAAATTATTTAATTTTCTCACCTTTCTGTCATCTGCAAACAGGTCCATTATGTTTGTGTAATTTGTAAAGCCTTTTGCTAAGGTGAGCCAAGTAACCGCAGTTGAAAAATAAATCCCTCTAAGGTGCAGATATCTTATCTATAATTGTAGGTATTTTTTATAATTATATTTATGAGTGTATATTCACATTCACTGATAAATCCAATTATTCATGCATAGCTTTATGGAAATCTGATTAATGCAGTGACAGGACAGATTTGGGCTACCACAGCAGCACATCCTCCCACTCCCATGTCAGGGTTAAGAGCCACAGCAAATCCTCCCTAACTAATTAGATGCTGAGTAAGGCATCTCTGAGAAGTTGGGGCTGAAGCGAATGGGTCACAACCAAGGCAGGATTGCAAGGACTCCAGTGATAGTGAAAGCATACAAGTTTGCCAGGTCGTTGTGACACAGGGAGCTGATTCCAAAGGAACAGTCCGTTACAGATAGTGAGCTGGCGTCATCCACTTGAATGAAAAACACAAATTCTAGTGCCTCCCTCTCTCTACCTTGTATGCCTTACACACACTCAAAGAAAGTTGCGTTGGGTGTCTGCCGTTATCTATCTGCAAAGCTTTTGAGAGGATTTTCCTTATAAACATGAATAGCTAATGATTCTGTGCAGCTCAAGAGGTATTTTCTGAACTTGGCACTCTAGATTAGCACATATATCAAAAGGAAAGAGGAAAAGAAATTGGAATTTGCTTTTACCTTGTGTCCATAATTTGAACCATGGTGTTTGAATCAATCTAGGAATTAACTCCTTTTTCCCCAAAGAGTGCTGCCAGAGAACTTTGTGGTTGTAGGAAAAAAACAGAGTGAATCGGATGGGTTGACTTTTTCAGTGAGAGAAATTTTCTGTGGGATTCCCTGCTTGTTATTGTCCAAAAAACATGGAATATAATGGTTCCAAGATTTCCTTTCACGTGAGGTTTGGAGCCTGGTTTGTTATGCGTGTAGAAATGATTCACCATTTGAAAATCCTCTTGTACCTTTGGTGGTATGCTTTTGTGGTCTGTTTATGGTGCTGCTCAGTGACCACCCTTCTCCAGGCCTTGGTCAGAAGATTGTTTGGGGGTCCTAGGAAATGCTGGATCTCACTACTGTCTGCCAAAGCTCATGCCATTTTTTATTTCCAGAAAAGCAACTGGCTTCTACATATTGCTGGGTGATCTTCATCTACTGAAGGACCCCAGAGACAGGGAGAAAGGGAGTCAAAGACCCTTTCAAGAAACTCTGACATTTATTTTTAAGCTTTAGAGAAATAAAGGAAAAGAGACATAATTCAGGAACAACAGCCTTTATATCCTCATATAGAAACAAAACATTGGGTAATAGAGGGAATGTTTTCCTATAAGAAAAACTAGTAAAGATGTAGGAAAAATATGATGAAAAAAATCTGCTAAGCAGCTCAAGGTCTAAGAAGTTTTAAAATGTGCAGATGACATCCCAGAAATGATGTCTGGGGCCATGACATCCAGGGTCTCCACATTTCCTCCTCATTGAGCCTGACCTGTACTGCCATCTTCCTCCCCAGGTTTAAAGAAAGTTTAACGAATAGGAAAAATAAAAGTATTGATTATTTTTTAATTTGTACATTCCCCTGTAGGAAGCCTCGCAGATTTCACAGTGTGCATTCAAACCCTCAGGTGAAAAATTTATGACTGGAGTTCATTTGGGTGAAGACAGTGTGCAGTGTCATTCTGTTCAAATGCTGTATGTAGCATTTCATGCCACAAAGTGCAGAGATCAGGGGAAGAGAGGAATCTCTGTATGTTTTCTTCATTCACAGAGCTTTCTTTAATGGAAATGCTTGTGGAAAAACAACACATTACTCAAACTGGCTAGTTTAGGAACCAGATTCTCAGCTTATTAATCATCATTCCAATTAAAAAAAAGAATTGATCCTTTAACAACAAAATAATATCCTTTTGTTTTTCTTTAATTAAGCCCATCAGTTTTTAATTTCTCTCTGTAAAGAAAATGAAAATAATCTTGAACAGTAGGAAGTTACTCATTGAAACAACTGATTCTCTTGAGCATATCTGACGTCTTATTTACTCAATACTTTTGAAGTGTAATGTTATTTCGCTACTGTCTTTAGGGTTTATGTGTCATTGAGTGGTGTTGATTTATAAATCTCATTCCTATTTGGTTGGCAGAAATTTGCTTAATGACCTAAATACAAGGTTATTCTGTTCCTATTTCCTTTCTCATAGAGGTAGTTTCTTTCTCACTTTATTCTCTTTTCTTCTCATCTCTCTTATTCTGAATTCCTCCTTACTTTCACTGGCCCTTTTTGCCCTAATAGAAGAGAATCGAAATGCACCTGACACGTAAAAGTAATTGAATAAATACCCTCTTGCCAATATATCATTCTAGCAGAGGAATGAGAGAGAGGTGCCACCCTCAGGTGTGGTCCTCTGTGAGTGCTGACAGGACTGTCCCGAGTGTTGCTGTAGAAGGGTTCTTTAAGTAAGGGCATGATAAAAACGTGTAACCAGGGGCCCCGGCTTATCATTCAGAGGTGCTGAAAGGCAGCTCAATTTGATCCTTAGCCTGTATAAGAAAGTACTTAGATGAAGAGAGATTTTGCTTTACTTTTTTCTTCTTTTAAAAACGTAATTCTTGAATTTATTATTTTGTGCAGTTAGACTTCTACACGAGCTTATTTCCCTAGAAGAAGGAAAAGATACCAAGGGCAGTGCAGTAGGTTGAAGGGATGACTCTTTCAGACAAACTGCAGCTAATAAGAGTTAACGGAAACATTTAAAAAAGGAATTGAAATGATGGTAGGGCCAGTATTAATGGATGGTATTATGAAAAAAATTTAAAGCATGCAGTATACATAACACATGAGGAGGATTCACTCCTGTTTTGTATTTAATAAATTTTAACCCATTGTCTCACAAGGCATAGAGATTGTTAAAATTGACAAGACTGAAACATATTCTGTACGGGAAAGACATAGCTTTCAGTATTGTACCTGCTGTGCGTTTTTGAGACTGTCACGAATTTTTCAACTTTGTTAAGGTGTCCTTTAGTGGCTATTGGTTCTCTAGACAGTTCTTCAGAACTCACATTTTATGATCGGAGTGCCTAAACTGGGTGTCTGAAAAGAAAGATAGCAGGTTAGTGAATGTTTTACATGGCAACAAATAATTGCTTTCAGCTGGCTTAACATAATAACAAAACTAATATTAAAATGAGAATCTCCATTAGAGGGATTTAATAATTTTTTTTTCCCTTTCCATTAACATTTAAATCAAGAAGGATTTCATTGGTTTAAATCATTAGGGTGGCTATTTGGGACACCTGATCAGGCATAGATAAAGAAAGCTGCCCACTACTGTGCCCTCTGCCAGTGCTGGAGCTCAGTGGACATGGCTGGGATGTCACCTGCAAGATATGGGGTGTAATTATACACTGAGCATATTCATGAGAGTGTCCCTGAGTGAGAATGCCTGCAAACATTCTCTTTGTTGACCTCATGCCAGAACCTAACTTGAAGTCAGCGAGGTTAGCTGCTGTTTAATATTGCTTTTCTTTTATTCTTTCTTTTTTAGATATAAATATTAGAGTATCAGAAAGAACCAAAACCAAAGTCTGGCTGTGAACTTTGTGGAAGGACTTATTGTCTTGCTCTGGGAAGTACTAAAAATCCCATATTGCCACATTACGGTAGTGCATTTATATGTAATGTGTAGACATGCAGAAAGTGTATGCCTGCTTTATTGGTTGGCGGTGACAATTAGGTGATTTAATTCTATGTAGGTTGAGGATTTGCTAATGGCTGCCTCAGAGGCAATGAGTGTGTATGGATGGCTTTCCCCAAAGAGGCATTCCCTATCCTAAGAATCTTGTAATTATTCCTTATACTATGCTATATAGCCTTTTTTCTTTCTTGACTATAGCTTTTTGGTGAAACTCAGTGTCATTCATTGGAAAATAGCATGATTGTTTCTTATTTTGTGAATAGCCATTTTCAACAAGTGAGAGGCTACAGCTTACTTCCAATAAATTAGAATTACGCTAGGATAGAGACACCGGGATGATTCTCTCTGACTCAAATTTCAGATGTCTCATAATTTCCCTTTCTAGCCACTTTTCTTTGTTCTCTTGGACAACTTTGGAAAGTAATCATGGGACTGAATAGAGCTTAAAATATGTTACCAGTCCTGTTATTACTAAGTATTGCTCATTGTGGAGAAGGGTTTTTTCATTTTTACTTTATTTTTGTCATTTATTATAATGTAAGTAGGAAGGAATAAGAAGAATTCAGAGTCCAACATCTGGGAGAGCTTGTTTCAGTAGCCAGCCAGGAAGCCAGAAAACTGGCCTCATACAGGTGAGATGTGTTATGGGAATAAGGGCCTTGTGCATTTAATGAACCCCGCCTGCTTGTCAGCTTGGTTTTTTATGCACCATTGTTGTTCAAATAAGAAAAAGAGAGTGTTCACAGCCTGTGGTGAGATTAGAGTAATGAAAATGAAGTGTTAATCTGTTGATAGGAAGCACATCCCATATCCTGCATCCCGGGCCACATTCATGCGTGTATAATATATTCCAGGTTTTCTCATGACCAGAAAAGCTTGGATATTCATTATATTGAAAACATCCTTTTAGTAAAAGTGAGAAGTTGGTTGTTTTAACTTGTGTAAATAGTTATTTTAAATAATTTCTTCATAAACCAACTGCTGCTTGCCTTCTGAGTATTCTGATAATCACTGTCCCTGTATGTGCCAGCAGTCCTGTACTTTTGATCTTTTAAATTTTTTTTACAACTGCAGAATGCTGAAATGAGCTTCAGTATAAGCCTACTTTGAGATATTCTTTTCTAGAAAGCAATGATTAATAGAAGGAGTTAAGTGACAGTAATACTTTTCTCTCCATAAAACACAGATTAACTAAAACATCCATTATCTCACACTTTATTTTTCATCTTAAAACAATAAAGTACAAACAAAAATTTGTAAATTGTGAGTCTTCCAGAACTGCTTTACATATTTGCAGTCAGCTGCCATGATGTGAAAGCTTTGGTCATCATGGGAGGGAATTTTGTATTTCATAAAATTCCCTATCTGAGATGGTATAAAAGGCAAATCAACATGAATGTAATGAAATATATGCTTTTCCTAGAATGTGTGTTTTAATTTTTGTTTTTTTTTTTTAAATCATTTTACTCAGTAATTATTTGAGAAATTTCCATTTTTTTTTTTCCCCTAAAGCTGTACACTTATAAAAAGAAAGAAAGTTTAGTCTTGGATTACAACAAGGCATTTTAAAGAAAGGAATGTGAACACTGGTTCAATGCCCTATCTATGCAAGCCATCCTATAAGATCATATCTTTAAGATGCATCCTAAGAAATGGTTTGAAGAAAAGTGTGAAAGGGGTGGGGAGAGATAAATTAACAACTGCGTTCCAGGTGTCTATTTCTAATTGCTCAAATTTCAATCACAATGGAAATTAAGGAAAAATGTTTCCCATAAGAAATATACTGTCATTCAGGCCTAAGACTACCTTTATGGAGTTCATGTGTACCGTATTTTCTTTTTTTCTGTTCACCAAGGAGTTAAGGAATGCTACAGTATGATCACTATGATTTTGTGAACTGTTTCCTTAAAGTTGTGCAAGTTGCTAAGAATCAAGAGAATTTGGGGATTAAAGTCCGATTGTGAAGTAAATTTGGCATATGTTCAGGGATTACATTCTTTAGGTAAAAATGGAAGAAAAATACTTTTCTGAAGGAAACACCTTAAAAAATAATCTTTCAAGCATGTGGTCCAATGATGAAACATAATGTAAAAACACTATACCACAGTTGATCTAAATTAGTTGGCATATGACTGGTCGTAGCCTACTTACTACAATTTGCATGATATGTAAGCATTTCTGTATTGTAGTAATACATCAGAGATAGCCTGTTTTTAATATAGTTGGATGAAATGAAAAGGCTGTTTCTTCCCCCTGCTAAATAGGGTATTTTTAATTTGTTTTAAAAATCCATTAATAGGTAGAAATGCTGTGTCGCTGTGATTGATTGGGAATAATGAAATGTAAAAGATATTCTCCTTGCAATTGCTTTCATTAAAAAAAAGTAGATATAAAGAAGTGCATGGTGACTGTGTCATAGACATCTGCTTTTAGGTAATAATCATTTGTAAAGAAATATGCCATGACTTTTTGGGTCATTTGAACCCATAATAATGTCTCTTTAATGTAAGTATAAATGTCAGATGGTAGCATACATGTGGAGTCAGTAAAGATGAATATTTGCTGTGATAATATTCATGCATCTTAAATGTTGACTTTTAAAATTTACCTTGAAGACATGTCCTATTTTCGTATTACGGTACATTTTCACTTAAGTACATGATAGCTCTAGAAAGGAAGTGTGGAAGTGTTAACATGTGAAGGAACAAAATCTGAGTAATACTTTGACATGAGCATCTATTTTGGGCTTCAGAGAAATAGGTGGCTGATTGAAAACCAATGTGAAGATCGTTGAACCACTCTGTAAGTCTAGGTCATCAGTTCTGGATTTACTATTTTAAAAAATGTTTAATTATGAAAATGAGTTTCCTTTGGTTTGCACGAATATTTCATTGAAGTGAAACTTGCTACCCATTGTCTTATATTCTGTAAACTTGTGAAATATGTATTTTTAAATCTCTGTTCTGAGAACATCCTCTTTTTTTTCCCCACAAACTCTAGAGTAGTATGACATTTTAAGGAGTGGGAGTTGCCTAAAAGGGCCATGTGGAGGTAACAAAAATTAAACAAGTACAGTGAGTCTAGTGGGGACTGTGGTGGGCCAGAAAGCTCATGTCTCGACCACAGTGAGGTAGCTGCTCCTTGTTTCCAGCCAATTGTTGCCAGGTGGGAATGTAGGCCCAGTTTGCCAGATCCACTGCTGCTGCTTTGTAATGATAAGCCAGAAATCCAGATTTTTATGTGAAATCTCCTGATTTTGAAATCTTGGCAACCTATTCAAATATTTTAAAAACTGTGTGGTCCAAACAAAACTCATCTGCAGGCTATATTCAGCCCTCTGGCTGCCAGATAGAAACCTCTGTTTTAGATAATATTTTAATGGACGAAGATAATAGTTTCATTGCATGTGATCATTCATCTTGGGAATTCCCCACTGGGATGAACCAAATTCTTCATTTTTTCCCCTGTAATTAGAAAAAAAGTTTAGTAAATATATTTCTGGTGTTGATAGTTTTGATGTATAACTTTTCTCCTTATGACCCACATTTAAAGAAAAATCAACTGTGTGGGCAAAACAAAAAAATAGTCAAAAAAATTTAAATAAAAGTAGACACGTAAGGATTTTAAAATAATTAAAGATTTCTGAATTCTGAAAATAATCTCATGATTTGTGTAAGTAATTGATGTAGATGAAAAGCTGAATTCAACTGTAAAAAGCTTTTCATCTCACCTTAAAGCGGTAGATTCTTGGCCCTGAATCTTTGTGGGATTGCTATAATTTACCAAGCAATTGATTATGATGTCACAAGGAGGAGATGGACCACCAGGGGGAAAACTTCCCCCTACTAATTCGTGCAAGGCCAATATTTTATACCTGCTTCAAGAAAACATTATTTATATTGTATAAGATGAGGTTTAAAATGACTATCTATATTTTTTGAAGGGGCTCTTTAAAAGAAATAATCTATTCATAATTGAAATTCTCCAGGCAAATCAGATATCAACATTTTCAACAGAACAGGTAATTAATTGGTTTGAATTTCAAATTGAAGGTCATCCTGTTATTGATTTACGTGGGAAAATGAAACAACATCTTGTTAAAATGATCTGCACATGGGGCCTAGGTATATCTAGGATCTTTCTAGGGTCTTGATGAACAGCATCAGGGTCTTGATGAACAGCATCACTGAACGGTGTCAGAAGCCAATCAGAAGGGAGCCCTTTCTGTTGTAAACATAGCAAGTTGTTGGTTTGTTTCCAAAACTGCAGAGAAGAACTGAACTGGAGAAAAGACCAGAGATTAACAGTTTGTGTTAGAGTAAGTCAGGTATTTCAAATCAAGTGCTGGTGCAGCTTGTAAGGAAACATCTATAAATGTGTCAGAATGATACTGGTATGCCATGTTCAAGAAGTTCAGCGTCAACACAGCGGTGACTTAATGTTTTCAGAAACCTTTCAACTGGGAATTAGATAAAATATCTACTGGGTAGCACTGAAGTAAAAGAGGTAGCAAAGAATGGAGGATAAAAGAATATACCCCTTTAGATGCTGTTAATTTTTATAAAATAACGTTTGTGCTTTATCTTTGCTAGATAGTTTTATTGTTACATATGTTAGGCTATTTCAAAGCATTCATTTCTCTCCTCTGCCGTGTTTAAACTTTTTAAGAATGGTGTAATGTAAAGGTAACACAGACGAAGTGGGTGGCAGACATTCTGCCTTTCTAAAGTAAACTGAAATTAGTATTTTTTTGGTGGTTGGGGGGAGACAAGGTGTGGTTCTGTGGCCCAGGCCGGAGCACAGCGGTAAGATCTGGGCTCATGGCCAGCCTCCACCTCTGCCGCCCAGGGGCAAGCAATCCCCTTACCTCAGTCTCCTGAGTACCTGGAATATAGATACACGCCACCATGCCTAGATGATTTTTGTATTTTTTGTGTAGATAACAGTTTTGCCATATTGCCCAGGCTGGGCTCGAACTCCTGAGCTCAAGCGATCTGCCTACCTCGGCCTCCCAAAGTGCTGGGATTAGAAGCAGGAGGGCACCACGCCCAGCCAAAACTGAGTAAGTATTTTAATTTTAGCTGCACTAACTAGGTTGGAAACTTAATACAGCTTATTCTTACAGTTCAAAGTAAAATTCTTAATAAAAAAAAAAAAAAAAGGGTCGTGGGGGATGTCTTCCATTCTAAATACCCTGGAGCTGTTAGTGCAGTTATTTCTAAGTTGACATACTTTTGTATAGGCATGACAGTGGCACCAACCATCTACATTAAGCCTTAACATTCCACAGAGCCATTTCAAGTTTATTATGAGCTTCAAAGCCTGCACATCCCTAAGAGAATATCAAGTTTAAGCATGTCACTTTGCCATAGTCACAGTTAACTTTCTTGAAAAACAAAAGTGCCTTTTCCTAGGCAGGTTTTCTACAGATTATCCTTGAAAATTTCCCAGTTCAGTACAGTCATTTTTCTTACCCATTGTTTCTGCACCCTTGAGTTCTGTAGATTTATCCTGTTGGCGATGGTTGGAAACTACCTCCAAATTAAAGTAGTATCGGTCACAGTTTGTTTAAAGGTCTATGACTGTCAATATCCCTTTGCAGCTTTATTCCTAGAGCTCAAGACATTGATCCCATTTTACTCGTTTCCACCTGGGTTTCCATTGCAGTCCTTAAAAAAATGTAGCTGGGGAGAAAAGGAACATGTGAAACATGTGAAATTGCTAATGCTGTCCTAGTACGTGAGAATTTCCCGCCATGGAAGCCTCCACAGGGAAGACCATGGGCCTGCTCAGCCTGATCTTAGGTACACTGCTTCTCTTCTTAGGGAAAGGAATTCCCCATTTCCTGAATGTGAAACGCCTACCCTTTTGGAGCCTCCTAGTCTTTAGTTCCTACCTCAGTTAATAAACCATCCCTGTCTATGCCTTGCATCTCAGAGATGGAATTTGACGGACTAGTCAGCATTGCAAAGGTCACCCTAAAGCTATTGGCAGAATACACTGCCCTTTGTTGCTCAGTGATGATAATGCTACTGTAGCAGTTAACTGGATGTATTAGACTGAGCTACTTTTCCAGAATACCAAATTATCTGTTTATTTCTTTTAAACACCTGATAAAATGCCCATTCACAAGCTGTCTCAAGTGTGTTTTCAAAAGGGATCTTAATGATAGTGAAATATCACTGCTTTGGCCTCAGAAGAGATAGTCTGTGCAGTATGTGTGTCCGTTGTGTTGTTTTGCTTCCATGAAAATACTTCTAAAATTTATACTCATCTTTTAGTGTTTCTGTTGTCTGAAACTAATCATGTTCCAACAAGTTTGAAAATTCAAGGTGTTCAAAAACAGTTTTATTTACATTTTGTCTTCTGTTAGTACAGTAGTACTCTAAGATGTTACGAATTCCTTTTTTTTGGAAAAAATCTTATAAAACTTCATTACCTTTCCCGTTACTTCCCACAACTATAAAATGTGGAAATAACATTTTTGACTTTAGGTTATAACTTTACACGTAGTGTAAAAATGGATTTCACCATCTTTTTATATCTTTAAATCTACTCACAATTTGCTTACTGAAATTATATTCAGTATTTATTACTGCTTAAATTATATTCAGAATTATAGAAGAACAATTAACAAGTGATCATGCTACTTGAAGCAGGGGAGCTATACTTGAAATACTTTTGTGTTTTGCCTGTGTAAACTGATTTTGTGACACCACAGTGCAGCCTTGATATAATTTTTTGTACACAGGTAACATTTTTGTCTTGGTTCTCACCTAAATAAAACTGAGTAATGATCCAAATAAGGTGTTTGTGACTTCCACTAGTTATTTTCACTTATGCATGTATTTTGTACTAATTACACTCCTAAATGATTTGCCACATGCTCTTCTATCCTATAGTTCTGTTTTGTCCTAATCAGATTGGGTGAGCGATTAGGGATTTAAAATCACTACTTCTTTAGTCTCAAAATGAGTAAGTGAGGACTCAGATAAATACCTTTAATTTACCTTTTAGTATTTTTGAATAAAGCAGACTCTGTCCTGCCTTCCTTTCATGCATGGATTCATTATTTCTTACTGAGCTAGACAAGCACATCTGAAGTAGAATATATTCCTTTTCTCCAGAATAATAGAATGAAATCAGTGATCAAGTAATTTTTCATTTCAGTAATTCAGCAATCAATGGAAACAAAACAAAATGAGTTAGGATAAAATAGTTTGCATTAAGCTCAGACATCGAACAATATTTGAAAACAAAGTATCACTATAGTTTTGTGCTGTAGATTTTTCCTGACCTAAGTGATTGTTGAAAGGACTTTCGCTAACTTAGAGGTATATTTATCTTAGAACAATAATCACTTCATTCTGTTCTCTTTTTTTTCTAGTTGCCCCATTCTCCAGACCTTTCAAAAACTTTTTAAGTGGATGTAAATTCCGTTTTAATTAGAGCAGTGCAGTCTAATACTGCAACTAGCCAGGAATGGAAGAAACATGCTGGAAGTTAATACAACCCAAATCAACCATAGCCAGATAATTCCCCTGATCTTTGTAACAACCCCCCTTCCCCACCTCCACAATTAAATGACCCTGTTGTTCTGTAGTTTCAACAAGACATTTAAGGTTCATTTAAAAAAATGATCATCCTTTACAGGATTCTTTGCTCTTGCGTTTCTCTTTCTTTCTTCCCCTTGCCACACAGCTGTCACTGGTATAGGAGAAAGATTGGGGGGAGGGGAGGAGGAGGAAGCCCTGCTCAAATCGTGTCACGTAGCACTAATTCATCTGCTCTCATTAGAGGGAGCGAGGGACAGCAGTGATGGCCAAGAGCTGCACTCCACACATGACACGCGAACAGTTTGGGGAATAGAAAATTGCTTTCTCAGGAAGCCCAGCCAATTAAGGACTTGACCATATTGAATGTCAAGTGTTAATTTAGGTTTTTCTTCATTTTCCCAGTAGTAATGCGGGTCCTGTGATGAGCAAATACATGTCAAGTAAAAGTTGATTGCATGAAGGACCCGGGTATTATATGTCACTGACAAGTCACAAATGTACTGAAGTCTTTTAACCCCTTAGGTGAGTTGGGAGGGGGAGGGGAGAATGGGATTAATGGTACCATAATGATAAGAATAGATAGTTTATGTGGGGGTAACTTGGATGGGACAGACAGGAATGGTAATTCATGCAAAAACTTGGGGATAGGACAAATCCTACTCTGAGGGCATAAATAGAGACCCTTGAAAAGCACACGTACATATATATAAAATTCCCATTGCAAACACACTGCTCAGAATGTATGTTCAGTCTCCTCAGATTTTATGAAAAAGGAAAGTAGTGTACTATATGGTCATGAACCAAGAAATTCCTTATTAATTATCTCATTTGAAAGTAAGATAACATTCATTAAGTAATCACACTGTTTTGGATATTTTAGCCCTTTGACTCAATGCCACTGTGATGTTTCTGGCTATTTTTTTTTTTTTTTGGAGACGGAGTCTTGCTTTCTCGCCCAGGCTGGGGTGCAGTGGCCAGATCTCAGCTCACTGCAAGCTCCACCTCCCGGGTTTACGCCATTCTCCTGCCTCAGCCTCCCGAGTAGCTGGGACTACAGGCGCCTGCCACCTCACCCGGCTAGTTTTTTGTATTTTTTAGTAGAGATGGGGTTTCACCATGTTAGCCAGGATGGTCTCGATCTCCTGACCTCGTGATCCACCCGTCTCGGCCTCCCAAAGTGCTGGGATTACAGGCTTGAGCCACCGCGCCCGGCCTGTTTCTGGCTATTTACCTGTAATTTCAGTCTCTAATATTTATTTTCAAAATGGACTCAGTGTGATGCATGTCATTGGAAAGATGCAAAACGTTAAGACTGAAAGAATGTTTGTTTTCTGTCTTGAGTATCTTTATAAGGTGTTGTTTAACCAATAGAAACTGGTGAAAGGTCCATCATTGTCATTCATTTCTTTTTGTGCCCAGGTGTAGGAGGGAAGAGATTCAAGCTTCAGCAAGTGAAGTAACTTTTTTTTTTAAAACTAAATGTTGAACGTTGCCCGTCATGTTTAGCATCTCATTTCCATTCATCAGCATTCATTTACATATGAATGTCTTGAAAATAAGAGAATGTCTGTTTCTGTTGCAATTGTACATATAGCAAATAAAAAATGCCCTCAGTTTAGAATACTGCTGTGTGTAGTCTGGGCAGTCTTAAACTTAGAAGTTATTCAAAATTGGGCCTTTTTCCCCTTTTTACCTATAACCACTTTTCTCGTTCATATCTTTGAAGGCGTAATCTTAATTAAAACACTTTCTTGAAATGTGCTCTCTTCTATTCCAAAATTTTAACGCACTTGCCTTTGTGTGTTGACAATGCTTACACTTTGAAAATTTAAGTCTGATAATACTTTAATTTTGGCAACAAAACTTACTAACGTAGTCTGTCTCTCCCACAGGTTAGAAACTGTGCAGTCATTATATTAAAAGTTAACTAAATTTTGTTAAGGAATAATTAGGAAACAATTCCAAGAATTTGATGTTTAATAAAATAGGTTTTTCTTGAGAAAGAAATAGTCCCTCTAATGAGGCTCCTAAATGCTGGGCTGGAATCTGAGTTCTTTAACATCTCTCCTCCCTGTCTCAAAACTAACCAAACAAAATCCGCTTAACTCCCTCTTCCCTTCCTATTTTGATAAGCTTTGTGGAACTGTGGTGGCATTGCAAGTGTACTGTTTAATTAAAATCCAATTGTCAGCAGGCCCTCTTCCGCTGGGTGTGCTGAGAGACTTAAGTAAGTTTCCATAAAGTAAATTCTGACGATGGCAGCTTGGGTTGCTGATTCAAGTTATTCCTTCTCTTCTGTGTCACTTTTGACGGATGGTACCTAATGCAATCAACCACAGGCCGAGAAAGCCTTTTCTTTGGTTGCTTTAGTAAGTGGACCAGGAGTTCCCCTCCTCCCTTCATCTCCCCTTCAGTGCCTTGCTCCCTCCTTACTGCCACCCCCACCAACACTTGAGCCCAAATAGGAGAGCGGAAAGAACAGCAGAACTACCTAGGACTGGCTGACAGGCTTTCCCTAAACCTCCATTTCCCAGTGGTGAAGCCAAAGCTGCCTCCCTTTGCGTGCGTTTTTGATAAATTTAAGAAGTCAAATCGCTGACACAGATAGATAATCCAAGTGTATAGGGTGAAGAGTTATAAATTAACACATTATTCCCTCTTAATGTGAAATACTTGAGAATGCATTTTCTCGGTCCCCTGACATCTACCCAGTGAGGGCTCGCATTGTGCTTTTCAAGTGGCATTGATTTGTTAAAGCGCTGAATTAGCATCTCAGGCCAGCTGCCTGATCCACTGTTTTGTTGTGGGGCTCCAGCTCCTCCTCTCTGCCAGCAATCCCTTTTTTTCCTTCGGTCTTCCTTTTCTTTTTCTCTCCCTTTCCCTACTGACTCTTTCTCTGCTTCTTTCCATTTTGCTCCTCCCCATCTCATTCTTATTTCTTTTTCTCTCTCACCCCGCCCTTCCTGTGGCTTGCTTTTCTCTCAGTCTGGTTTTCCTTCCATACCATCTCTTTGCTTTTCCTTCCTTCTCTCTTTTGTCCATACACATCTTGTCCTTTCTCATCTCTTTGCCTCTGAGGTTTTCCCTTATTCAGGGTTAGAGTCTGTTAACTGCCTTTGCTTGCATGTGCATCCTGTATGTGTGTGTTGAGGAGGGGGTTGATTTAGCCAATCCCTTGGCTCCAAATGAATCCCTGCAGAGAATAATAAATTAACATATGCCTGTTTGCACTTGGATGTCCTGTTTTTAGTAGAAGTTGATGAGAAAAATCTCACCTATTTTGCTTTCTAGAAATTAAAAGGTAACTTACAGAACTTTAAAACTCATATTTCTAAATGCCATTTGACACAGTAAAGTTTTCTTTTGGCTCAAGGAAAATGGAAATCACTGCTGGTTATCACAGATTTGATCTACTTACATGGTACCCACCAAAATAAATTAACATTTCTATAAAACTTTGGGATTTTTTTTGCAACTTTTTAAATTTCAGTGTACGTACTGATACAACGTTTTTTCATTAGCAGGTTCTGTATTGTTCTGATTCCACTTATTTGTACTGGTACAATTTCATATAAAATAGTTTTCACTGTTGTATTTGTAGCATGCTCTGATTTCCTAATATGTGATGCATCACTATACCATAGTAGTGAATACTTAGATTATAAAATTACTTGGGCCAGGCATGGTGGCTTACACCTGTAATCCTAGCACTTTGGGAGGCTGAGATATGCATATCACCTCAGGTCAGGGGTTCGCGACTAGCCTGGCCAACATGGTGAAACCCTGTCTCTCCTAAAAATACAAAAATTAGCCGGGTGTGGTGGCACATGCCTGTAGTCCCAGCTACTTAGGAGGCTGAGGCAGGAGAATCGCTTGAACCTGGGAGGTGGAGGTTGCAATGAGCTGAAACCACGCCACTGCACTCCAGCCTGGGCAACAGAGTGAGACTCCATCTTAATAATAATAATAATAATAATAATAACAACTTGGCAACTTGTTTAGAAATAAAATGAGATTGCTTATCCTTCTTTTAGTGATGTATCCCAAAGTTGCAGAGGTCTTCAGAGGAGATGTATTACCATGGAGAGGGTTACATGTCCTGCAGGTGCAACTTCACAGACCTCTTTTCATAGGCCTCGGTTCATCCTTAGAATGTTGGTCCAAGATACTTTGGTGTCACTGTGTTGATTAACTTGATATAAGAAGAAAAGTATATCTGTTTGGACTAAAATAGAAATTCACCTCTGTAATTTTAATCTCATGGCATCACTTGATTCTTCCTTCAATTTTACTGGGTTTCACTCTAATAACTTCACACTAGTAACATCAAAATTGGAATTTGAATATGCACATTGATAATAAATCAGATTACTTGAAAAAATCAAATGTCTATTACTGTATTTTACATAGATTAAACCGACAATTTGGTTTCAGCATTTACATTTTGAAATGGAAATGTTTCACATAGGTTTTGGTAACCTTTGCTTTGAGTTGAATTGATTCTCCCCTCCCCCCAGTCAAGTATAATTCCTTTTTTTTTTTTTAAATTAATTGCTGTCCTCCTCTCATGAATTAGCATGGCTTGGCTAAGGTGAAGGGATTAGAATGACTTTTCAAGGCATGATAATGTCTGTTTAAAGGAAAGAAAAAGAAAAAAGTCTTTTAACTGGGGCTTAAGACTAATTCCAGCTACTAAGGAGACAAAAATTACTCTAAAGAAGACAATTTGGTTTTATTTTATATGTGCATGTTAACTTGCTTTGAGATCATCATTTTGTATTTTAGGGTATTCTCTTAGATGAAGTAAGATGTTCTTCATTTGTTACTGAAAGGGGACATGGCCTCACTCCAGGAGATTAAAGCTGGAACACCTTCTGCCTTCTGTAGGGATAATCACAGCTCACCTGGCTGTAGCTCAAGGTCAGGGCAAAAAGAGGGGACTTTGTGCTTTTTAGAATTGCCTATGACTACAATAGAGAAGAGGAATAATAAAACAGTTGGACAAGATTGAAAGTGAATGTGCATCGTATGAAAATAGTTAATAAGATGAATGATCAGAAAAAGAAAATCTGGAATGCATCCTTTAGTGGTAGGAGAATTGGTGGTAGAAGAAAAAAGGGGTATTTTGGGGTGCAAAACTATGACCTCTGTTAACTTGCAAAAATTAATACTGTTGTGATTGGTTATAAGTTACAGGGGTACATGAGAACAGTTTTAAAATTAATAAAAACATTTGTAAACGTTTAGTATGATTTTAATTTTTCATTTGGTATACATACTTTTAAAAATAGTTCCTTGTCAGTTATGTTGCTTGGAAGACAGAACTCTCTGCACAAGCAATAAGTCAATAAATACAGTTTTTTGATCTAGTATTGTTGCTTGTTTGTTTTGTAATAATACCTTAGCATGTAAATAAAAATGGTTAAGTATAGGTGTTTTAGAATTCAGTCCCTTTGAATTTTCTCTAAACTTCTCTGGAGAAATCAGAATTGTTTTTGGCTTTGTGTTTTGTAAATCTAAATTGAATGTCACTTAAATGTGAAAGAACTGGCACCTTTGATAAGTAGTCCCCATACGAAATCATTTTGTCAGTAATTATAACATAATTATCAATGCAAATGTAAAGTTTGTTTTTTAAGAAGTCCAAAACAAACGAAGGAGGGGGAAAAAAAAAAACCCCAAGCCACACTATTATACAACTGGAGGAAAAAGCATCCCTACATTTAAACAGAAGACTTTCAATAGTAGCAGTAATAATAAGAAAGAACCTTTGGCGTCTGCCCAAGAGCCTGTTGAGAGGGAGCAGCAAATGGCCTGCGCAGTGTGTGGCTCTGCAGAAGTTCCAGGGTGACACATGCCTCACAAGCTGGTCACAATGCAAGGGGTCAGGGGTCATGTTCAAGAGCAGGGTGTTGCTGGATAAGGCTGAGGAAGCAGAGGTGGCCCCTCTGTGCTCAGTGTGTGGGTCTGTGTACTCCTTTCCCGTCAAAGCTGGCCCAGCGTGGCCAAAAAAGCGGTTCCTTGGCAGGGTTTAATGGCAGGATGATGTAGTCTGTTGTGACTAGTGCATTCCTTTCAGGTTAAACTAGGGAAATGGCATTGTGTTAAAATTCCAAGTCGCATGAATGTTTTATTGCCACAGTGCATTTAGCCCTCCGGGGGAGTGTGTGTGGCGGCTGGTGGGGGTGGGGGTGGGGGTGACTTAGAGACTCAGGAACTATCAGAAGAACACTTCCCTTGGAAAATTTTACCCACTAGCATGAAGCTGATTTGCTGTGATGGTCACTTAGAAGGGTTTCGCTTTTTCCTAAACTGTGGCTGTTTAAAGTCTTGGAGTCTGGACAATTAACAGCTGAAGAAAATATGACAAGACACACGCAAAGAGGTTGGGAGATAGAGAGGAGGAGTGCGCCAGAAAGGAGCTGAGCTGCCTTCTTGTGTAAACTGCCTGAGAGCGGGCCCCCTCCCCTGGCCTCCGTCCCTGTCCCCCCTTCCCCAAGGCTGTGTTCTGCTGTCTGCCCGAAGGCCAGGACTGATCTGTTAACCTTGCACGACTGGCTGGGAGGCCGCTGCAGCTCATGGTACTGTATGTTACCATTACTACTCCCTCATTCCTTTTCACTGGCTTTTTTTTTTTTTTTTTTAAACCATTTCTCTGTGATAACGGTTTATATTAGTCAGAGGGATATAATTTTGGAGTGCAGAAGATCCGAGTTTAAAACAAAATAAACTTTAGAATGGTACTTTTTTTTTTTTTTTTCCTTTTTGGCATTTAGAAGGGCTAAATCCAACCATGCTAATTCAATTGCAGCCAAAGGTTTTCAGTGTGATTTAAAATCAGGAGTTCTGGAAGTGGAGCAGTTGAAAGATGCAAGTCATCTGGGCTGTGGATCTCATAAAGGGACTTTGTTGTGAAACCACATGAGCATCTTCAGGTTTTTAGGATATTTTCAGTCTTTGCATTTGTTGCAGTTATATCCATTTTGCAGATTGCCCCCCAACCCCTGTCCTTCCTTAGGGAAAACTCTAGCCGTCTCATTCACTGTTGGAGTTGTTTTAGGCTTACAGTTACTGAGGGTGTGTATGATTTGACTTTAGTTGTAATCGTGCACGTTACATGTAACATTTGAACTGACTCAAGTTAATTTATAACAGATTAAAGTGTGGATGTGTGGAACAGCTTTCTGATTTTGCAGTGTGCCTTTATAAAATATTCATGTGTCTGATTTTTCCCCCAATATATAGGAGAAATATGTATTATCCTAAGATGACCTAAGTAAAGATATATTAATAATAGTTTGAATTTTACTTTTGGACTGCATTTCTCTTCAATTTCAAATACCTTAATACTTTCTTTGTTTTCATGTTCCTGTCAGATGTTATTTTTCTCTTCCTTATTAATACATATATACTTGTATATATGTGTGAATGTGTGCAGATTTTAATAACTGCCAAATAGTTATAAGAAAAAACTTGCAGAACTGCTAAGTTAGTTTTCCATTGATACATTATCAGTCAGAAAGTCATGTAACAAAAATTCAACTCAAGAATATAGCACAGAAAAGTAAACTATGAGTGGACCCTTGTGCCCTATTTGTAGAGTTTTAAGTACATGATTTATATATTTCTATAAAAAAATGATTTTGTCAAGATAGACCTCTTGAGTTTAATCTAACGGTGTTTGCATGATGGCTTGTTCTTTTTAAACATATATATTGACATTGTTTATAGGAAGTCTTAAACCAATAAGCGATCAAGCTCCATAGGAAAATCAAGTTGTATTTATGGACTTGGCACTTCAAATTTTAGGTGAATTCATTAGATTTTTTTTTCTTACATTCTAGAGAATAACCACTTCAAGAATTATTTCTTTTTATTATATTTGGTCTAGTAACATGATGATAGTTTTTTTGGTGATTTGTTTTTTAGTTGTAAATTTTAAAATGCAATTTTTCAGGAGAATGTTACTCTATGTCTGATTTTTATTTCTTTTACTAAACAGCCAATTTTAAAGTTAATTATTTAAATACTAGAAAAAGTATTTAATGTTGCCAAATTAAGGAGAAAAATCTATCAATTAATATTTAGATTATCTAAAATTATATTTGTTATCCTAATGATAGAAGCATTTTTTAAACTATAAAAAGGATGTTGTAGTTGTGTTTAGCCCTTTCCAATTTGATTTATTAAAAGTTTCCTTTCATAATCCAAGAGGGGAAGAGTGGAATTACTCCAGTATCACATCTTTCTAATAAGAAAATTTCAGTGATTTAGGAATCTTTTCCCCATAAAAGTAAAATTTTCTTAAGAAGTATCATTACTTGTTCTTTCAGTGTTTTTCTGCTCCCATTGTGCCAGGCACAATTGTTTGGCTTTGGAAACTTGGTGGGATAGTGAAAAAATTGGTGTTGTTTCCGATTTTAATGCTGCTATATGTTAGCCTTGTGACTTTGGACAAGTGAGTTTATCCCTGACCTTTATTTTCTTCACTTTTAAAATGAGGAAAAGGACATGTAGCTTACAGATTGTCAGGAAAATGAAATGAGACAACACACTTGAAGTTCCAGTACATAGGAGATACTTAATAAACTTTAGCTCATCCTCCTTTGACCTGCTCTGTGGCTTATTCTCCAGTTTTTATCCCTTGGGAAGCTTGAATTTTTGGAAATAGTAGTGTAGGGTGATGGGGGAATAAGTTTAAATAAAATGTTTTAGTTTCTTCATTTATCTCTAGGAAAAGAGATATTAGGCCATCAGCAGATGTCTTTTTTTTTTTTTTTTTTTTTAAGTAAGAAACTCTGGCATTATGTATTAGTCTACGTTTTTACCACTCTGCAAAATTTTCATTAGGTTAATCTTTGTGGATGTCAGAGTGATGCTATTATTTCTGTGTTACCAGTTTTGGTACAGGTAGATTAGAAGTAAAGTTGGCCGATTCTACTGGGTCCTGTTTACTTTTGTATAATCTGTTCTAATCATTTGCTTGAATTAAAGCTTCCTGCCTTATAGTCATTAGCATTTGATAGTAGAGCTTGAAACTTGATTTAATAAGTTAGACTCCAGCCTCTGTCCCTGGTTTTGTGAAAATCTACTTATAATCGTGGAATTAAGGCCACACTAAATCTTCAAGTGTTTACACCTCTGTAGAATTAAACAAAACAGCAGCAGTCAACATACATGTGTATCTGGGCAATACCTCATCTTCATTTACAGTCTTGCAGAATGCTTAAAGGGTAGTTAAGGATTTAGGAACTGTTTGTTGAGCAAAATAATGTGCTTCTTTTTATTGTTTTTTAGCCCAGGATTATGTTTTCATAAAAAATAATTGTGTTCCCATGTGAAGTACATTAATGTTATTGTAGATAGTCATTTTTTTTTTTTGGAGACAGTCTCGTTCTGTCACCCAGGCTGGAGTGCAATGGTGTGATCTCGGCTCACTGCAACCTCTGCCTCCCAAGTTCAAGTGATTCTCCTGCCGCAGCCTGCTGAATAGCTTGGATTACAGGCATGAGCCACCACGCCTGGCCAATTTTTATATTTTCAGTAGAGACGGGGTTTCACCTTGTTGGCCAGGCTGGTCTTGAACTCCTGGCCTCAAGCGATCTACCCACTTCGGCCTCCCAAAGTGCTGGGATTACAGGCTTGAGCCACCACTGCCGCCTGTAGATGGTCTTTAATTGGTATTACTATTTAGCCTAACATCTAACTTATTTTAGCCTGCCAAAGTTTGAACATACTGCGTCTTAAGATCTAAAATAAATATTTTACTTAGTGTTTCCTTTGGCTTGTTAGTAAGCATAAACAAATGAAAATTGATAACTAATAACTTTATTGCTACCTTTTAGCACACATAGTGTGCTAGGGATGGTAGCCATAGTATCTAATTTATGCTTACAAAAGCATTCATGGAAGGTACCCATGTTTGTTTGTTTGTTTGTTTGTTTTAAATTGAGACAGAGTTTCGCTCTTTTTGCCCAGACTGGAGTGCCATGGCATGATCTTGGCTCACCGCAACCTCTGCCTCCTGGGTTCAAGCTATTCTCCTGCCTCAGCCTCCTGAGTGGCTGGGATTATAGGCATGAGCCACCACCCTGGTGGCTAATTTTGTATTTTTAATAGAGACAGGGTTTCTCCATGTTGGTCAGGCTGGTCTTGAACTCCCGACCTCAAGTGATCCACCTGCCTCGGCCTCCCAAAGTGCTGGGATTACAGGCGTGAGCCACCGCGCCCAGCGGTACCCATGTTTTCATTTTACAGATGAGGAAATCAAGGCCTACTAACTGTAATCCAGCAAAGTTGATTCCAAATCCCTTGCTTTCCCCCTTGCTGCATTCTTCATATATAATTTAAGCTAGCTATTTAAAAAGAAAAAGGAAAGTTTGTTGTAGAAACCACTGGTTTTATTTCCTTTCAAATTAAATTTTACGAGGAAGTCAATATGTAGAACTGATAAAAATCAGAGCTGCTCTAGATGAAAAGAGAGAGAGCCAGAGTCCCATCTTTTAGGCCTCTCCTAGGGATCCCTGGAATACTTGATGAGAAAGCCTTAGCCTAATACCCCCACACGCCAGAAAATGAGGCCTAGTGAAACTCTTCAGTTTCCCCATCTGGGACTTGAGGGTTTTATTTATCTTGTGCTTGGAGATGATGTTATTATGTGGAATTCAAAGGGAAAGCTAAGCAGTATAATTTTATTTTGTTCATTCATTCATTCATTCATTCTTGAGACAGAGTCTCACTCTGGCGCCCTGGCTGGAGTGCAAGGGCACAATCTCAGCACACTGCAACCTCTGCCTCCCAGGTTCAAGAAAGTCTCATGTCTCAGCCTCCTGAATAGCTGGGATTACATGTGTGTGCCACCATGCCCAATTCATTTTTTTCTTTTGTATTTTTAGTAGAGATGGGGTTTCACCATGTTAGCCAGGCTGGTTTTGAACTCTTGACTTCAAGTGATCCATCTGCCTCAGCCTCCCAAAGTGCTGGGGTTACAGACATGAGCCACTGCACCCGACTGCTAATCAGTATAATTTTAAAAGTCTATGAAGGACTGTGGGGTAAATACCACTGCAAAAAAAATTATAAGCCGCGTTGCTGGCATGCACCTGTAGTCCCAGCTACTTGGGAGGCTGAGTCAGGAGGATTGCTTAAGCAGAGGAGTTTTGAGTCCAGCTTGCGCAACACAGACGGGGTGTTGCTTTTGTTACCTGGGCTGGAGTGCAGTGGTGTGATCATAGCTCACTGCAGCCTCCAACTGCTGGGCTCAAGTGATCCTCAGCCTCCAGAGTAGCTGGGACTATAGTCATGATACACCAAGCCTGGCTAATTTTTTGTAGGTATGGGGTCTTGCTATCAAGACCTCAAGCGGTCCTCCTACCTTGGCTTCCCAAAGTGCTGGGATTATAGGCATGAACAACCATGTTTGGCCTCATTGTAAATGTTAATTTTCAGGGTACAAGTTTTGTTTCATCCATAGCAATTAAGTGATTTTACTATGGAACGAGTCTGAAAAAAACTAAGTCACAGTTTTATGTCTAACTGAAGTCTGTCTACAGACTCTACTTCATTTTGAAGGTTAAAGTTTGGGTGACTGTGTATTACGTTATAGCATGTCTATTAAAGACATATACGTACGTATACAGGCATATGTGTGTAAACATAACAACGGAGAAGATAATGTGGATCAACTTAACTGGGAAAATAATGTCAAAATCACTATTTTAAATAAATTGCTTGTAAAACAAATTAACTGACATGATAATTCTGTAATATCTTTATAAACCAGAAATTACAGGTTTTCTCACCAGATAAATTCACATAGGGAATTTATATAGCTCTTTATTAGAAATATAATATCTCTTTCATGAATATAGTGAGAAGAGTCCAGACTTTTTAGCTGGATTTATCTGCATTTGAACTGATCTCTTTCCTATGTCACTTTGTGAAAGTTATATAACCTCTTTGAATCTTAGTTACTTCATTTAAAAAATGGGGCTTAGAAATAAATGATGCCTGTGAATTCTGGCACAGAGAGGGTGAGTTAGACCAATTTCTTCTTCTGTCTGTTACTATCGTAGTTTGCTAGTTTTATGCAGTTTTCACTTGGTATCTGTTTATCAACAGTGCCACAGTGTTCTTTATACTTGCATCATGTACATACTTGGCCTTTTCAATTACTAGTTTAAAAAATACTTGTGTCACTCTTGCAGAAGTCTTCCTTTTGCAGAATAAAATGAGGGTGGAGAGAAATCTCTTCTTTCTTACTCTTCACTGAGAATCAGTCACTGAGCAGCATAATTCTAAAATCTTATGTGGCTTTTGGGTACTTTATGGACCTTTTTATGGTAACCCAGAAGCAAGGCACTGATTGAATTAATACATTTCCATCAAGGGACTATGCTGTTAGCCTCTCCTCCTCCTCCTAACCCATGCATGCTTCTATAAGGGACTTTTTTGTTGCATTATTTAGGTTGCCACATATAGTGGGGATGACAGTTTATAGATGTACAGGTTATTGGTAAGCATTATAGCCTTTCTGTCTTTAAAACAAAGGGAAAGGAAAAACCAAAAAAAAGAACAGCAACAACAAAATCACTACCCAAACCAAAAATAACTTAAAAATACCATCTTAGCTTTCTGGAAAACCCAGTGCCTTATAAAATGTAGAATCTAAACTTTGCATACTGATTTTAATTTTTAATAGTTTAAAAACTTTTAAATACAACTTCTGTAAAAAGGATATGTGTTCATTGGTCAGATCTGATTAAGAAAATTACAAAGAGAGAAAACTGCCTGAAGGGCTACCGCCAAGGAACTGTTAATGTATTTTTAGTCATCTTTCTTCATTTACAAGTACCTACCAATGTATGAATAGATAGTTACATAAAGGGATGATGTTACATGTATATGTGACTTTTTAAAAAAATGCAGTGTTACCTTAAGTATCTTTCCATGTCTGTAAATATAGATATTCATCATAGCTTTTTTTTTTTTTTTTTTTTTTTGAGACAGAGTTTCGCTCTTGTTGCCCAGGCTGGAGTGCAGTGGCACAATCTGGGCTCACCGCAACCTCCGCCTCGCGGGTTCACACGATTCTCCTGCCTCAACCTCCCAAGTAGCTGGGATTACAGGCATGTACCACCATGCCCGGCTAATTTTTTTTGTGTTTTTAGTAGAGACGGGGTATTGGTCAGGCTGGTCTCGAAATCCTGACCTCAGGTGATCCATCCGCCTCGGCTTCCCAAAGTGCTGGGATTACAGGCATGAGCCACCGCGCCCGGCCCTCAGTATGACTTATAATGGATTCCTAGCTTGCCATTGTATCATAATTTATTTAATGAGTTTTTGGTTTGTGGATTTTTTTTTTTTTATAAAAAGCAGTGCTTAACTATGAACATCCTTGCTTGCGCTTGTATACTTATTTCCTGAGGATGAAGACTTAGATGTGATACTGCTAGGGAAGGCAGCGTAATTTTGCACAATTTAAGAGAGAGATTGGCAAATCTGTTCTCTGCAGGGCCAGGTGGTAAATAGGTAGATGTATGGTTTCTGTAGCAATTATTCAAGTTTTTTATTTGGTAGGACCAAGCAACTGCATATGTAAAGGAATAGGCAGGGCTCTATTTCAATAAAACTTTATTTACAAAAGTAGGCAGCAGAATAGCATTTGGCCCACAGGCTCGTTTGTCTACCCTGGACTTGAAACTAAATAGAAACTAATTTGGGATGAAAATTTATCCCTAGTTTGTTGTAAACTGCTTTTACAGTTTTTTAGAAACGTATTCCTATCTCAGGGCAATGTAATGGGCTGATGACTTACTTTCTTTCCAGGTATGTGGTAGTGAATACTTAATTTAATTTAATTTAATTTAATTTATTTTTTTTGAGACGGAGTCTCGCTCTGTCGCCCAGGCTGGAGTGCAGTGGCCGGATATCAGCTCACTGCAAGCTCCGCCTCCCGGGTTCACGCCATTCTCCTGCCTCAGCCTCCCGAGTAGCTGGGACTACAGGCGCCCGCCACCTCGCCCGGCTAATTTTTTGTATTTTTTAGTAGAGACGGGGTTTCACCGTGTTAGCCAGGATGGGTCTCGATGTCCTGACCTCGTGATCCACCCGTCTCGGCCTCCCAAAGTGCTGGGATTACAGGCTTGAGCCACCGCGCCCGGCTTAGGTTTAATTTTTTTTTTTTTTTGGAGATGGAGTCTCGCTCTGCCACCCAGGCTGGCGCGATCTCCGCTCACTGCAAGCTCCGCCTCTCGGGTTCAGACCATTCTCCTGCCTTAGCCTCAGTAGCTGGGACTACAGGCGCCCGCCACCGCGCCCGGCTAATTTTTTAAATTTTTAGTAGAGACAGGGTTTCACTGTGTTAGCCAAGATGGTCTCGATCTCCTGACCTCGTGATCCGGCCGCCTCGGCCTCCCAAAGTGCTGGGATTACAGGCGTGAGCCACCGCACCTGGCCTGAATACTTAATTTTAAAGAACTTATTAAAGGAGCTTCGCATACCGTCCCCTACTCCTGAAGCCTAGTACATTTTAAACTAAGAGGTTATATACACCAGTATATATTTTTATTATTCTATACTTTTTTTTTTGGCAATAGAGCCTCACTTGTCGTCTAGGTTGTAGTTCTGTGGCAATCTCGGCTCACTTCAACCTCTGCCTCCCAGGTTTAAGCAATTCTTGTGCTCTTAGCCTCCCGACTAGCTGGGATTATAGGCATGTGCCACTACCCAGCTTTTTAAAAAGACGGGCTTTCGCTATGTTGGCCAGGCTGGTCTTTTTTGTTGTTGTTGTTGTTGTTGTTGAGACAGAGTCTCGCTTTGTCGCCCAGACTGGAGTGCAGTGGCCGGATCTCAGCTCACTGCAAGCTCTGCCTCCCGGGTTCACGCCATTCTCCTGCCTCAGCCTCCCGAGTAGCTGGGACTACAGACGCCCGCCACCTCGCCCGGCTAGGTTTTTGTATTTTTTAGTAGAGACGGGGTTTCACCGTGTTAGCCAGGATGGTCTCGATCTCCTGACCTTGTGATCCGCCCGTCTCGGCCTCCCAAAGTGCTGGGATTACAGGCTTGAGCCACCGCGCCCGGCCCGAGGCTGGTCTTGATCTCCTGGCCTCAAACAGTCAACCTGCCTCAGCCTCCCAAGTGCTAGAATTACAGGCGTGAGTCACCGCGCCCTGCCACGTTGTATACTTTAGATTTCAGCATATGTCGACAACTTGTTAGACAAGGAACGACCTCTTTAATTAATTAATTAATTTTATTTTTGTGTATTTTGAGATGGAGTCTCGCTCTGTCACCTAGGGTGGAGTTAAGTGGTACAATCTCGCCTGCAACCTCCGCCTACCTGGTTCAAGCGATTCTCTGACTACGGGCACGTGCCACCATTCCCAGCTAATTTTTGTACTTTTAGTAGAGACGGGGTTTGACGATATTGGCCAGGCTGGTCTTGAACTCTTGAGCTCGTGATCCACCCGCCTCGGCCTCCCAAAGTGCTGGGATTACAGGCGTGAGCCACTGTGCATGGCAAACTCTTTAATTTATATTGCAGGGCAGATGGGTATTTTCCCCCTTGTAGGAGGCTGCTGAGTTGGAGTCATGTTCTAGAGATATTCAGAAGTAAGCTGAAAGGAAAGTCCAGTAAGAGGAAAAGAATCATTTCAGCAGAAATATACTACAGATCAGCAGGGTGACATTGAGTTAGTTACTGAACCTTAATAGGCTAAATTATACTCAAAAAAATGCTCTGTGCATAAATAATAACATTTTTACATCTTGAGTTTCTATAAAACAGGAATTATTGGCCCCTACTTGCCTTACAGGTATTTGTTGAGGATCTGCTGGAATAATGAAATAGTTAAAATCACTCTATTTGTAACATTGTGTCACTGGTGCCCTTATGAATTTTAAGATATTTATTTATTATTTAGTATGTATTTGTTGACTATCTGCTATGTGTAAAGCAGTATGGCGAGTGCTGTTGGGAAATACAAAGAGAAATAAGTTAGTTCTTGATCCTAAGGAGAGAAAAACATGTATTTACAGTTCAAGGTGTGATATAGTGCTTAGAGCCCTAAGGAACAGGGAGCACTTGGGATAATGAGATCCCTTTCATCCAAGGGTATCAGGAAATTTCATGGAAGAAGTGGCATCAGGAAATAGGGACATTTTCAAAGGGAGAATACAGGCGAGGGTATTCCAAAAAGAGCAGCATGAGAGCTATTTCAGGTTAGGTAAGTCCAAATCAGTATGCAAGAGACATAAAATATTCTAATTAGAGTGTCTATCAAGCATTTTTCATGAAGAAGGAGGAGAAGATAAAGCTGGAAAGGCAGGTTAGAGCTAGATTGTAGAGGACCTGGAAAGAACTGTAATTGGTAATTGGTGGGGAGCTATAAACATGATCTAGGAGAATGTGTTTGACAATTGGAGGGGTGGTGTATAGCACTAGTTGGCAAGTATGGAATGATAAAGTCAGGATTATTGCTAAAGGGTTATTGCAGAGGTCTGAGCATGTACTTGTTAGAAATATTCTGGAAGGTGTGTGGGGGACAGCTGAGGGGATTGAAAGGGCAGAATGGACAGGCTATCAGAACTGACTGGGTTTAGGAAATAAGGAGAAGGCTTTTAATAATGATGTGTGGTTCTGAGTCTTTGTTAATGGGATTATGGTAATAACATTGAAAAATATAGCAAAATTCAGGGAAAGCTGTAGTAAAGGAAGGAGACCAGTGAACCTATTTGCTTTGCTTGTTTAGCTTGAGATGTTAACTGGATGCTTAGAAAATTCTAGTGAGAGTTTGAAAATGCAGGACTGAAATTCACATGAGAGGTAAGGGTTAGGGATTTAGGAGCCCTGTTCACACAGAGGTACGTGACAGATGAAACTTGAGAAGAGCTTCACGTCACTAATGAGAATGCATGAAAGAGAGAAATTGTGGCCACATGATATGGCTCATGCCTGTAATCCCAGTACTTTGGGAGGCCACAGCAGGAGGATCACTTTGAGGCCAGGAGTTCAAGACCAGCCTGGGTAACTTAGCAAGACCCCCCATTTCTATCAAAAAAAAAAAGAAAAAAATTTAGCTGAGAAAAATCACTTCTCAGCTAAATTGCAGGGCAGATGGGTATTTTCCCCCTTCTAGAAGGTTGCTTAGTTGGAGTCATGTTCTAGAGATATTCAGAATTAAACTGAAAGGAAAGTCTAGGAGTTTAAGGTTGCAGCAAGTCATAGTTGCACACCACTGCATCCCAGCCTGGGTGACAGAGCAAGACCCTGTCTCAAAAATAAAAATAAAGAAAAAGAAAATGGTATTTTAAGCATTACTTACCATTGGGTAAGTCAATTACATAAGTAGCTCTGTCTTTTTGTGAGGCAACTAGTACCAAAAGAAAAGCAAAAAAGAGTATTCTACCATTTATAAAGCATTCTTTTGTCCACTAAGCTTCTCTTCTTAGCTTCTAAAGCTACAGGTTTCAGGAGTAAAGTATGTTCAGTTTGGGAAAAAAATATTTTTATAAGATCCCCAAGGAAAATATAACTCCCTTTTACTTTATCTTCTCTCCACTTCCTGAGAACCTCAGTAACAAAGATGTTACTGGCAGGAGGGGTTTGTATTCACTTTTTACCTGTCTAATACAGAATACTGCAGCTTTTCATCTCCCCTAGTTCTCACCCCAGTTGAGATCCATGCATTTGGGATGGGGGTAGGGGTATCCCTTAGAAATCAGCTTTGTATGCGTTTGCACATTTTTCTCTTTTTAGTCTGGGGTCCTCAGCAGGCTTGGAGGGGGAATTGTGTAGTACACAGTATGACTTATGTTTGACTTGGGAAAATTTTTCCTGTATGGAACAGCAGGACTGAATCTGCTTTCTCATTTCCTTTCTTCTTTTAACATTACCTATGTTCAAGCTTTGCATGCAAAGAAAACCGTGTTGATTCATTGATCTTCGACATGCTACATTATGAGCCTTGGCGGAAGGTAAAGGCTCCCCTGGCTCCCCTGTTTAGAGCATCCGGAATTCCTCTGGTCTGTTGGTACCATCTGTGGCCTTCCTTCAGGCTCGGTCTTCATAGTAAGTCTAACTCATGTCAAATGGGGCAAGGTGCTAGTCCAGAGTAATTTGCATCTCTAGCCAACCACTGTGCATTTACTCTAGTACTAAATGCTCATTGTGTTTGTCTCTTAATCTGTGTATGCTACTTAAACTTTTTTTAAACAAAAATCATAATTGGTTTAATGTAGGTGGTTCAATGAGTAGTTTGTGAAGTTGAATTTTTGGGAGCTAATATTTGTTTTTCCCCTTTCTGATGCCGCAACACATTCTTCTATCCTATTTCATACAAATTCACTATTCTGCTTTTTTTACATGCGTTTTTCAATCATCCTTTTCCCTTTGGTGTTAAGTTTAGCGAGGGAGGAAACACTTTCAATTTGTTCCATGTTTGTGCCTCTGATGAAGTAAGTAAATACAAAATGGGTGTATTTTCTTCCCAAGTAAACTCTTTTCTTAAAAAAATGCCACACCCTCCCCCCAGAATACAGCATTTAGTAGCTTGATGGTCATTACTTGAAGGCAGCCTCTTTCCTCACTAGAGGTAAATACATCTTCACTCTTGATTGCCGTGGAAAGGCAGGTAGAGAAGCTGAGTGAAGCAAACCCAATGATTGGATCAAGTTGACCTGGATCATTTTAAAGTGATTTTCATGTAAATGCTACAGTTAATGTCTGTCCCCACATAATTTCTTTCTAATGTTTGCAGCAGATGTGGAGTTGGCCTTACCACTGCTCAAGTTGCTTGCTATTTTGACTTTTTCTCTAAGCTTTTCCTTTCCTGGCTTCCTTTCTTTTCTTCACAGAGTGAGATGTTGGTGGATAAGGATTTTATGCCCTGGTGTATGCTCCTTCTTCTTTCTCTCCATTGTTTTAAGTTATATCTTTTCTAAAACTAATTTACCATCTATAGAGCTTTTGCCTTATGGTTCCTTTTTGGTTTTCTAGTTTACATGGGCTAGTGAGCCTCAAACTTTAATGCTCGTCAGCATCACATGGAGGGCTTGTAAACACAGGTGAGGGACTCCACCTCCAGTTTCTGTCACAGTGGGTCTCAGGTGGGGCATGCAAATGAGTTTCAGACATGCTCTCAGGTGATGATCACAATAATCTTTGGCCAAGAAGCATGCCTTGGGCACTGACCGGGAATTTTGGTTTTGTCTGTCAGTTTTCTGCCCACCCCCAGAGGGTTGGGTTCTTCAGATTTTATTCATGCATGTTCTCTGGTAACTCTTTACTTTTTAATTATTTATAGACCAAGCTGCTAGCATAAGAGAACTCAGAAAATTACCTTATATTTTAATTGTGAAAGAGTTGGTTGCAGGAGGGGCAGATGTACAGCTTCTTGCCACTCTCACTCCCTCATCCTCCAGTGAAGTCTTTTTTGTTTGTTTGTTTGTTTGAGACTGAGTCTTACTGTGTTGCCCAGGCTGGAGTGCAGTGGTGTGATCTCGGCTCACTGCAATCTCTGCCTCACAGGTTCAAGTGATTCTTTTTTTTTTTTTTTTTTGAGACTGAGTCTCGCTCTGTCCAGCCAGGCTGGAGTGCAGTGGCCCGATCTGCGGCTCCTGCCAAGCTCCTCCCAGGTTCCACACGCCATTCTCCCGCCTCAGCCTCCGAGTGGCTGGGACTACAGGCGCCGCCACCACGCCGGCTAGTTTTTTTGTATTTTTAGTAGAGGCGGGGTTTCACCATGTTGTGGGATGGGTCTCGATCTCCCAGCCTGGTGATCCACCCGCCTCGGCCTCCCAAGTGCTGGGATTACAGGCAGGCCACGGCGCCCTGGCCTCTTTTTTTTTTTTTTTTTGGGGCGGTGCAAGCTCTGTCGCCAGGCTGGAGTGCAGTGGTGCCATCTCGGCTCACTGCAAGCTCCGCCTCCCGGGTTCACGCCATTCTCCTGCCTCAGCCTCCTGAGTAGCTGGGACTACAGGCGCCCGCCACCGCGCCCGGCTAATTTTTTGTATTTTTAGTAAAGACAGGGTTTCACCGTGGTCTCGATCTCCTGACCTTGTGATCCGGCCGCCTCGGCCTCCCAAAGTGCTGGGATTACAGGTGTGAGCCACCGCGCCCGGCAGGTTCAAGCGATTCTTCTGCCTCAGCCTCCCAAGGTAGCTGGGATTACAGGCGCCTGCCACCATGCCTGACTAATTTTTGTATTTTTTTTTTTTTTTTTTTCGAGACGGAGTCTCCCTCTGTCGCCCAGGCTGGAGTGCAGTGGCCGGATCTCAGCTCACTGCAAGCTCCGCCTCCCGGGTTCAGGCCATTCTCGTGCCTCAGCCTCTGGAGTAGCTGGGACTACAGGCGCCCGCCACCTCGCCCGGCTACGAGACGGGGTTTCACCGGGTTAGCCAGGATGATCTCAATCTCCTGACCTCGTGATCCGCCCGTCTCGGCCTCCCAAAGTGCTGGGATTAATTTTTGTATTTTTAGTAGAGATGGGGTTTCTCCATGTTGGACAGGCTAGTCTCTAACTCCTGACCTCAGGTAATCCACCCGCCTCGGCCCCCCAAAGTGCTGGAATTACAGGCATGAGCCACCACGCCCAGCACCCAGTGAAGTCTTTTAACAGTAAGTCCCTCTGAGCCGAGAGCGATCTATTCAGTCATTCTAAACACAGCATCACTCTAGGAAGCCTTCTGAAAGGTGGTTGAGTTGGCCCTTGGCCCCTAAGTGAGACCAAGTAACTCTGTTTTTAGTTTCCCCAGTTGCTTATAATATTCCTTTGACCCTTATGACTTGCTTTCCTTTCCCCTATATGGCTTCCGTGATGGTCTCAAAGTTCTCAGCCCTCATTGGATTGGTATGCCGTGGTGATGCTTTTGTGGGCTGGGGGCAAAGTAGCATTTACAGATATACTGTGTACCTACTGAATGCTTAGGTGCTTTACATGTGTCATCTCATTCAACCTTGCCAACCCTGCACAATAAATGTAAGTATCCTCATTTTACAGATGCAGGAAACAAGGCTCTGAGATAAGTGAGCAAGTTTACAAGATATTGCAGTAGAGATTTAAACAGAGGTCTAATTGCAAAGCTAGAACTCTTTCAGTATTACCTGTCTTTGAGATAGCAGGAGTTGAGCGTTGAGGATAGAAAATAAGTTAACCTGGGTGTGGCATACTTCAAATTGCATTTAATGTCAATTGTCAGAGTTGACAATATATTTGCCCATAAACAACAATCTGGGGTGTTCAATTTCCAAAATAATGTATTACAAGAATGATTGGAAACCAATAGAAAATAATAGAGTTCTGTACCCTTTTTTCTTGAATATAAGAACCCTCTGGGTGCGGTGGCTCACGCCTGTAATCCCAGCACTTTGGGAGGCCAAGGTGGGCAGATCACTTTAGGTCAGGAGTTGGAGACCAACCAGGCCAACATGGAGAAACCCCATCTCTACTAAAAGTGCAAAAATTAGCCGGGCGTAGTGGCGGGCACCTGTAATCCCAGCTACTTGGGAGGCTGAGGCGGGAGAATCACTTGAACCCGGGAGGCAGAGGTTGCAGTGAACGGAGATCACGCCACTGCACTCCAGCCTAGGTGACACAGTGAGACTCCATCTTCAAAAAAAAATAAAAAGACTGGGCACGGTGGCTCACGCCTGTAATCCCAGCACTGTGGGAGGCCGAGGCAGGCAGATCACGAGGTCAGGAGATTGAGACCATCCTGGCTAACATGGTAAAGCCCCATCTCTACTAAAAGTACAAAAAATTAGCTGGGTGTGGTGGCGGGTGCCTGTAGTCCCTCCAGCTACTCGGGAGGCTGAGGCAGAAAAATCGCTTGAACCCAGGGGGCATAGCTTGCAATGAGCCAAGATCGCGCCCCTGTGCTCTGGCCTGGGTGACAGAATGAGACTCTGTTTCAAAAAAAAAAAGAACCCATCCATGGATCTGGTACAAGTGACTTCATTCTCATTTTCTCCAATGCTAAAATCCAGGTAAAACAAGACTTGCAGGAAGTACGTGAAATCTGTGCAATAGTAGGATGTTTTTCAAGTAAAGCACTAGCGAAGTCATTGAGAGAACTTTGTCTTAATTTCCCTTCTGTGCATTTTTTTTTTCAGTCTTTCATATGATTTTATTTTCTTCCTTCAACCATAATAATATGATATCCAAACTTCGTCTTAACCGGTGGGTCTGTAAACACAGGCTTATCCATCCCACTTACAGGCAAGGCAAATGCTGGTTCTTGAAATGGTCCCACCATGGACCCTCTGGTCATCCAACCCAAGTCGCCCCCTTGCCTGGCTTTATCTTCACTATACTGTGAGGCCACTTCATTGAATCTCATCCCAGACTTTAACTTTTCCATGGCTTCCATGATTTTGCCATGTTTTTCACATAGAATGTGTCTGACCTTTACTGCATTGCCAGCACCTTTGGGACCTTGAGCCTTCTTGTCAGCACTGTCACTCCCAGAGGCTGCTCCCCCTTTCCCCGCTTTTCCAGAACCACTTTGTCCTTTGGGCGGCATCTTGGAAGCTTGTTGTTGAACTCTCCCTTCTGTCCATTTTTATCAAATGTAGAGGGAGACCATAGTGATAGGTTTCAGTTTTCTCGTTTAGAAATAAAAGGAGTACAATGGAAATTTCTCCTCTTCCTTACTTGTCTGATGTGGGAATTAATAAATATTATGTGTAAAGTCCTTTCAGCACTCTGGAAGAAAGATTCTATGTAATTTTAGCATTATTCATGGTCCATTAGGCTCCTCAGGGTGTCACCAAGGAAGAGAGATTTTTGCCTTTTATCCCATATTTCACAGTATAAAAACAAGGTGTTTTTGTTGTTGTTTGTGACTGTGAAAATCTCCTGTAATTGTACCTGCAGAGGTTGCTCCTATCACAGAGCCCAGGGCACTGTTCTTTGGCAGCTCCCCCCGGAGCATCAGTTCCTGAGGAAGAGCAAGAGTGAAGCTTAGTGAAATAGCTCCTGGTGCCTGTGAGGACGTCGTACCTGCTCCACCCCAAACCCCGGCATCCCCCCACCTCCGTCATCTTCTGTGTCTCTCAAGCTGTTGCATAACAGAATCACATACTGATTGACTCTTTTCCGTTTTCTTTTATCTTATGCTGATCCTATAGTTCATTGCTCTGAGATAACTCCAGAGGAGATCTGTGTCTGTTTCAGGCACTGGCACCTGTCCTATCCAGTTCCTCTCCTATAAAATATCTCCCATCCTTATCATGTTCCTATTGCTACAACTCTGCCTCATCTGAGGACTGTATAACAATGAATGTATTTCTGGTCATTCCGTATTTGAAAATGGATAAATACTGTGTTGTATTTATTTATTTATTTATTTATTTATTTATTTATTTATTTGAGACAGGGTTTCACTCTGTCATCCAGGCTAGATAAATGCTGTGTTGTTAGTATGTATATATGCATGTATGTATGCATGTATTTGAGACAGGGTTTCACTCTGTCACCCAGGCTGAAGTGTGGTAGCACACTCATAGCTCCTTTTAATTTTGAACTCTTGGGCTTAAGTAATCCTTCTAGGATTAGGTGCATGTTACCACACCCAGCTAATTTTTCTTTTATTCTTACTTTTCTTCCTGTGTCGCCCAGGCTGGTCTAGAACTCCTGGTCTCCTGCCTTGGCCTCCCTAAGTGCCAGGATTACAGGTGTGATCCACCACATCCAGCTTGACACTGTTTTGATTTACTAGTTGCTTTCTGTTCAGGGAGCAGTGGGTTCCTTCTTCAGCCTTAGGTTCTATATTCTTGGTCCTTCTGAGTCTTAGCCTGGGGTCCTGTGGTAGAGAAAGTTCAGGCCCAGAATTTTGTCTTCTAGTTAAATTGTAGGCTGAAAAATGAAGGTAGAATTTAATTGCATACCCTGCCACGTAGCTCACCTTCCTGTGTTTCTGCTTTTGTATTCATTTATTTTGCAGCAGTGTGTTTAGCGTGCATCTTCATCTTTGCAGTGTTGGGTAATTTGTTTATTTCTTTATCTCCTCTTTCTCACAGGGACTCCTGGTGAGCTTATTGTCAAATCTACTTCACTTAATGGTCTTCCTGAACTCTTTGTGTTATCGGAGTGATTTTTCCTCTTGCCGCTTGGCATTGTATAACCCCTGAAATTAGGCTGGAGTGCTGTTGGGTCTTCCCTTTGGCTTGGAATCGGGCAGTGCTTGTACCTAGCCATGTCGCTCAGGAGCCCTCTGATGGGGCTTTATTTCTGTTTATCTCTCTCCTTCTTTTTTTTTTTTTTTTTAAACTTACGTTGTATATCATTCTTTTCCAAGGTCTTTGTCCCTTCAACACTGCCAGACTGAAGCCACCAAAACACATACACTTCAGAACTGATCTGGGCTTGGGGCCAGCTTGACTGAGGAGACGGGAGCTCACATGGAAGTTAGTTTGTTTATTTAGGCTGTGACTTTCATAGTGTCTATCAGGCAGATGCCTACCTGCATGTTTAATATTTAAAAGTAAAATGGAAATTTCAAGTGGACCCTGGCTCTGCAGGAGGCGTCCCTGACTATGAGCCCTTTTCTTCATAACGTGATTCTTTTCTCAAGTTCCCATTTCTGTGCCTTTTTCTTTTCCCCTTTGTCCCGTTCCTACCACCCATTTTTCATGGCCATTCATCTTCAGATATTTTCAACGGTAGCTCCCATTTACAACCTGGAGCTTTTTATGGCTTCTTTTCAGGAGTCTGGTCCCTAACAGGATATTTTGTGTGTGATCTCAGTAAACAAAGAACGCGTGTATGTGTGTGCGTGTGGTGTGTGTGTGTAGGAAGCCTGCCATATTTCCTCTCTGCCCCACAGAAAATGTGTTTTCTGGAAGCCCTTTTGACACTGAAGTGAATGCCCACTGGCCCTCCCTTGTTGAATTCTCCTGAGGGGAGAGAGACAGGCCTTTATACTTGTTGTCCTATCTTTTGTTTCTGCTGATTATACACAAAGTAAGTTGTAAATAGCTCTCTCACACACCATGATTCCTTTGAGGTATGTATGTACAGGAGAGTAGATACATACTCAGCCTCCTCTTGCCCTGGGGATTTCAGAGGGTCCCTTTTAAGGCCTCTGACTTCCTGTTACAGCACTAAGATAATGAAATTTACATCAGTTGTAGACAGTTATTCCATAATTAAACCTGTGGCGTAATGTTTAGAAATATTAGCTGAACAGTTCACCTTTTTTTTTGTTTTTAAGTTAAATGATTTTATTACTTTAAAAGCAACATATACAGTCATACAAAAAGAATAAAAAGTTAAGTACCTGTCATCTTAATCACTGTGAGCATTTTGGAAAATCTTTGTAGAACTTTGTACTATATAGTATGTCTTAAAACAGGCACTAGATGCTAGGACAGAGGAAAAGTGGATAAAATGGAATTCCCCAAATCAGTTTAAAATTAAATAATGGTTAGGCACACCCCATATTTTATTATCCTAATTTACAATGGAGTGATAATAAGGAGTTAGACAATTGATACCTGATTTTTCTTCAGTCATTTTTTGATTGCTTATAGCTGGCTAACTTCGGAGGTTTCTAAATCAAAAGGTGGAATGAGATGTACTAAATTACAACTAATTAGGTTATCAACTTTTGTCTCTTTTGTATCTTCCTTAGTATGTTTTGAATTCAGGAAGAGATATGGTTTGCCTCTCCGTGCTGAAACATTTCCCTAACTGATGATGCTGATTGTGGTGGATGGGGGAGAGTGTGGTATGTTTTTAGACTGTGAACCCTTCAGTGAACTTCGCGAACCAATTTTGATTTGAATCTCTAGTTCCTCATTTTTCAGAATATGGGAGTCCACTTTCAAAGATTCTTATGGGTATATTTTTCCGCTCAGAAATCCTAGCACTCTAAGTTTGAAAATGTACCCACTTCCTTACTAGTTCCTTTTTGTGATTATGATTGTTGAAACATACTGGTAGTTTGCCACCGTTTCCTCCCAACTTACTCACAGAACTTTATGTTTTCTCTTAGAAACTGTGTATTTCTAAGTGTCTCAAGTTGTAATTGCATGTAATTTTAGTTGTTTAACTTTCTCCTTCCCTCTTGAGAATGTTTATAAAGTGCATTCTGTGACTGTGAAGATAAAAAGAACTAGAAACTTAGTGTTTGTGACGTGGTCAAATAATCTTAAGGTAAGTAGGAATTTGTTTTGTGTATGTGAGATCGGATGAGGTTTACACTTAATTTGCAGTATATGGCTTACTGAATCTGCCTTTGTTAAGTCACATTGATTGAGGTTTTATAAGAAGGTTTTGGGGGGATTCATTTTGATTTGGAATCTTGTAAGGTTAATTTTTTTCTTTTCCCTTCTGTTGCTCCCTGGGGAGAATTACTGTTGCAGAACTCATTAGTGGCCCTCCATATGTCAGCTGAGGGGTAGAATCAGCATTATTTCTATGTGTGACCCAACACAAATGCACAGTGTCCCCGTTCTTCTTGCTGCCCCATTTCTGTCTCATTCCTCAGTTAAGAGGATAAATTCCCTTTTTTGTTGCTTGTGTTGTCCTAGACCAAGGAGCAAGTAGTAGGTCTTGATTTCTGTTAGCACCTTTTTCCTTTGTTGTCTTCTTTGTAATTTCTTTCATATGAAACATCAACAAATACCTCTAGAATGGATGTCACTAAATGTAGTTATTACATGTTTTTTTTTTTTTTAAATTAACTTCCTTGAAATGTATTCTCAACCTTTTTTTGCTTTCTCATTCCTTAAGTTTGAATCCAGGCTTTGCAACTTAATAACATGTGACTCTGAGCTAGTTATTTACCTACTCAAAGCCTCAGTTTTTTTGTTTGTCGACTGGAGATGCTCATACTCCGTAAGAGTGTTGAGAGGAAAATGAGGGTTAATCTACACGTAAGATGCCCACATAGTGACTGGCACATTGGCCTCCATGTGTGAAATTCTTGGGTAAAGAGTGGTTATAAACTTCAAAGACAGATGACACTCTGTCCATTTTACCTTATGAGCCTAGTAAAGAACAAAAGACTTGGAAAGAATGAGAGAACTGGACCTAAAAATGTTTGAAGCGTTGACTGAGTGTGGGTTTTTTTTTTTTCCCCAGTAATATTCACTAGTGAACTTGCAAGGTGAGGTATACTGAACATTGTTTAAGTTTGAATGAGTGTACTGATTTTTGGGTGAAAAGAAAGAGGGAAGAACCTTCTAAGCTGACATGCATGGCTGAAAACTGATGTCTGAACAATGCGAATTGATTAGCACAGATGATTTTAATTGGAGTTTTAAAAAAGTGAAACTAAACAAAACAGAGGAGTGCTTTGATAGGGAAAGAAGACAAAGGTGAGATGATGCTTAGTTGATATATTGAGTTTAGGGACATATAGACAGTTATATGATTAGTGAGGGTAGTATAAGTCTGGAAATAATGAGGAACAGTTAGAAATTTTTAAAAAGCAGAAAACATGTTTAGGTGGAATCTAAAACCTTGTTTAATCTTAAAAAATCTGAAATGAAATAAGCAAGGGACAGTAGGCAGTATTTAAGGATGGTATTGACTAATTATAATAGCTTAGTTTTGAAAAAGGGATCTTAGTGGCTTTCAGTGTAGAATTTTAAATATAGAGAAATGTTCATTAAGTTTTAACCTTGTTTTTTTTATTATTAGGACAGATATATAAAACAAGGTTTTTAAACTTAAAGATAACATGTTTAAATGACTATTAATAATAAATATTGATAAATAGAAGTCTGCCTGTGCTAGCCTATACCAGGAACAGGAAAAGTAAATTTGAATACATATTTTAAGAATGTAAAGGAACTTAAGCATTGTAGAATGTATTGTTTTAATTCCTACATAAGAAAACTAAAGGAAAGAGGAAAAGAAAAAAATTTTGTTACCAATGTGAAACAGAAACTATCTATTTTGGTCTTTTCCCCTTCCTGCATTTCCTTCCTTCTTCCCCCTTCCTCCTGTCTGTGGATATTTATTAGGTGCCTACTGTGTGCTGCATGCTGTGAATACAAGGAGGAACAAAATTTATGTTGCTTTTTTCTTCTTGGAATTTACTTTCTGGTAGTTAATAAACTTTGTTATATGGTGTTCACTATATATTTGACATACTAAGTGTCACATACATGTCAAGCCACGATGACCTGTTGTAGACCCGCAGTTGGGATTTCCTCTCTCAGCCTGGGTCAAGTGTGACTGTGCAGTTCTCAGCAGCCTTCATACACAGCATCTAATGTGGCTGTATTCCCTCAGGTTCCATTGGCATGTACTGGCAGAGTGCTGGGGGCAGACTTCTGCCCAAACCTGGAGGAGCCAGACCACAGGCTGGAAGTCCAGGTTGGAGTCTTAACTGTTTTCTCAGCTGGGGGTGGTGTGACAGAAACTGTGGTCCTGGAAAGCCATTTGGGTATATCAGTGCCATCAGGAAAAGACAACCATTGAGACAGGTGTGAAGAGGGACTACTGTAGTGTATGCGCAGCCAAAGGTCCTTTTCAGGACGAGTTGTCTGTAACTGTAGATCATTTGTTTGTTCAGTCAAGAAATATATACATACTGCAGTAAGTACATGGTCTCTGAAGGTTGACTACCTAGAGTTGACACAAGTTGCTGTGAGACCTTTGGCAAGTCACTTAATTTAAGTGAGCCTTAGTTTTCCCATCTGTAAGATGGAGATGTACCATACAAGGTGATTATGAGAATTTAAAGGACCTAACATATATTCAGCAGTTAGTACAGGACCTGCCACATAATAGGTACCCAGTAAATATTAGCTTTCACCTTCTAAGACTTTTATTATCATGTGCTAAGGACTGTGCTAAGCACTTGGGGATATATGTGAGTAAGTCATGCTTCCTACAATATGGTCTCCTAGCTCAGGAGAACAGCAGCCATTCAACTGGGTGCTTATCAGAAAAGTAGGACTTAATGACAAATATCTTCTTCATGGATTGGAAGATATGTCTTGTGGTGTAGTAGGAGTATGTTAGCAAAGTACTTTTTTTGGTGAAACTGTTGAATTGAAATTCAGTTCATTTTGTGTGGTCTTGAGACATTAGAAGTGGTTTGGTGTATTACAAATTAAAAATGTAAATATGACATTTTGGCTAAAGGCATGCCTCCATTTCCATGTACCTTATAATATTTAAGGAATGTGTGTGCCAATGCAAAGATGCAGGCTTAAGTTTCAACATGGATAGCATTCCCTAGCATGAGGAAACTTATACTTTTTTTTTTAAGAACCTCCATTTGGCCTCATTTTCTAAATTTTCAGACTTACAAGATGAGCATAGTGAGCTCAGTTTTAAAACATTTGTACTGATTTAGAACCACAAATGAGAAAAGAGAACCATTTAAAAAATGGACTTCTACACAGTGAGAATGAGGGTGGAAGTGGTGGTTGGAGGAGGTTTCAGTTTTTATGGTACCGAAGGGTATGCCATCTCTAGCACACCTGCTCTTGGCCTAGGGAAGACCACCTGAGCTCTGCTGTGCCCCAAACTGGTACTGTCTGGGTGGTGTATGGCTGTGATACAACAGAAAAGCAGGTGGGACACATATGAGACACGATCATGTATTTCCTAGTTCTAGAAAGCTAACAGCTTGTGTGTGACACGCAAATGCAGAGTGATGGAAGACTTTTTGTGGAGAGTAGTCTGATCCTTGACCTTTTTTGGGTAGGACAAGTGATGTTCTTCGAACACATCACCTGGAATGGTCTGTCATGGGTGATTGTTGGAAATCTGTTTTTAAACCTTGAGTTACAGTGAAAAGAAAAATGGGTTTTGCAGATGTGAGTGTGTGAGATAAAACTGGAAAAAAAAAAACCTATTGAGTACATTGACATACTATGGGAGAAAATGTAGAAAATGTTATATTTACAAGTTAAAGTAACATTCTGGTTGTAGATAAACCAGATTGTGGGCTTGATAGTTCAGCAAGGACCTTGCAAAAAAAGACCAAGTTCCTGGACAAAGTAATGAAAGTGATATTATTGGATTCCTCATTGCGGAACATCATTTTGGTGGACTGCGTGGAAATACTGAATCTGTTAAAAGATGATCAACTATGGAGAGTTGGTCAAGTAGCTGGGACCCACTTGAAGCATTTATTCCTCTCTTCTTTTTCCTCTGCCTTCCTAAATATGACTTTTGCACATTTTAGAAATACCTAGTACATATCCATATTATGTCCGTCATAATAAACTTGATGCTTAATATACTTTTCACCAGCTATCTATTTCAGGAGTATTTTTTAGCTTAGATTGTTTTCATTCTTGCCATGGCATGTGTCCTCGTCGTTTTTAAATTTTTTCCTAGAGAATGAGCCATTTCTTATTGTTCAGCACAGCTTTATACTCTAGGGAACTCACTATAGGACTTGCCAGTCATCTCCTCCTCCTGCTTGTATCATAGGCTTTCCCCCAGGGCTAGGCATTATCATCACTAGAGGATTTGCTGTTTGGCCTCTTGATTCTGAGAATAACCTCCCATACACCTCAATTTAGGAGCAACGGTTTGTTTATATTCTTTCTTAGAAAGGATTTTTGTTTAGACATACAGCCTTCAAATCTGGTTTACTTTTATATTGTAGCTGACATAGGTTCTCATGACTGGTGGAGCCCCTTTCTGCTCTTTGCCTTCTTCCTTTTAAACCTTTACCTTTTATTCCTAAAATTTCAGATTTCTTAGCAGCTTTATTTTTCAATAATCCCAAGATCCCCTACTCTGTTGTGAATGTATCTTTGGTTTTGAATGACTGTCATCCTTCAAGTCTGTGCCTGACTTGACTTTTGCAAGGGCATCTGCTGTGTTTTGTGTTAATATTGCTTGATTCAGAAAAATAACTGGAAATCAAGATTTTGATTCTCTAACTTTGTTTATTTTCCCCAGTGGCTTTTGAAGTGGATACTCCAGTTTGGGAGGTTAACTGATGAATAGTAGCAAATAATTACACTCTTATGCAATAATCTTCTAAGAAATGGTTATTCTAATTTAGAGTCTACTTAATTGCTGATATTTTACTTTTATCAGAGAAAAGTTACCCTGTTAGTTCAGTTGTGCCTCATGTATTAAGTTGTTACATTTAGCTCAGCACAGTTCTTTCCTTGGTTGGGAATTCAAGATGTGAGGTTTGACTCGGTATTTTTCAACGCTGAAGTGCTTAGAAAATTAGAGTAAATAATGAACCAATATTTCGGTACTAGATTAGACACAATTTACTGTGATGTTTTATAAACCACAGACTTCTTTCTTCTGTGAATGCGTGAAGGATCACTTTTTTCCAGACATACTGGGGTGCAAGTGTAAATTTCCATAAAATTTAAATGAGGTGCTTCCTGTAATTAATGAACAATTGTGGCTGCTCTCTGGTCTGCATTGTAATTAACCGTGATCAGGCTTGTTTAGTGATGACACTGTTCCTGTAATAATTTGACAAGCTACTGTGAATTTGCCAGGTTATTAAACAACCTGCAGCATTCTCTTCTGGAATCACGGGGATGAGCTCGGCTGCTGCTGCTAGTTAAATGCAGCATAAGGGGGAACCAAAAGCTGCTCATCGAAGTCTGTCGATCACTATGAACAGATTTAAATTCCTGTGATGTTGGAGAAGTTAATTACTTTTGTATAGGGTGTCTTGAAAACTTTTTATTACATGATAAACCTACTGGGGCAAAGCTGGTCATGTTTATGAACTCACAATGAATCCAGCAAATTTTCTATATTTTTTAACACCAGTATGAACTAAACAAAATCTGAAGTTCCCCTTACCACCTTATTAAATAGGTATAACTTATTTTTTTTTAAAAAGGTTGTTTCCTTCACAGATATGTCCACAACATCCCCCCAAATATAAGTTCACTCTCTCTCTTTTTTTTCTGTTCCAAATAGATGACCTTGTGCTAAACAAAGTCGTGTTGCAGGTAGAGCAGTCTAAGTGGACCAGTTGCCTTATATCCTTGGTCACCAGTGCACCGGTCCCCCAACCCCCTCTTTCAGGTTAAGATCTGTTCAAAACGTTACTGTCTAGTTACTGTGGTGTCTTTCATTCAGATTCTGTTTATTGACTAAACCACAAGGATTCCTGCCCAAAGTACCAGGCGGTCTATGCTTGACTGATTTTGATTTTCTAACATCAGCCCTGGGGTTTATTTGAAAAATGTACATACACTGCAGCTTTAACAAGTCAAGTGACTGCATGTTTTTGACCATGGAGTAGAGTATATCTGAAGATCATTAAATTTAGTGGGGGAAGGGAGGGGTAGAGAATAAGTGTAGTAGTCATTGTACCATTGCAGAGTGAGTGAGTGTGTGTGTGTGTGTTTGTGTGTGTGTGACACATGGTTTTTGTCTTTTCATCTTCTCCAAGAGCCAGAAACTTTCCTGCAGTTCTCTTTCCAGCTATTGACAAATGATTGCCAGATGTGAGATCTTTGCAGTGCTCTTTCCCTCAGCAAACCTGCAGCGATGGGATATTTGATTCTCCCTTGCCCATTTCATCTCCTTTCCACATCTGCCAGGGACACACAAGCAATACATCCCTACATGAGAGTTTAAAGTTTATTCAGCTCCTTTTTCCCCTCCGATAAAATGTTTGGAGACAACAGAATGAGGTCCATATGACTCTCTCCTGACTTCACCGTATGAAATTAATTGTTTATTTTACTTATCTACCTCTCAGTAATTGAAGTATTTCATTTTAGTTTCGGTCCATGGAAAATTTGACGTAACTCTGGGAGTGCTAAGAGTTTCCTATTGTCTGCTTGCTGCAAGTATGCCACCATCTCAGCTTCCCTTTGAGTGCCTCAATTCTGATAAAAACTAGACTGTTTCATAGGACTTCCCAGTAAAGTAATTTTAATCAACAGCTGTCAAAATATTAAGTATGGAGTGTCTGGTAAAATTCAGTAGTCATTTAGAATTGAAAAAGCCACCTAAGAGGGAGAAAATTCAACTTGTTGGATTTGATTGGTTTACTCTGTGTTTGTATCCATTGTCAAAATTCATATGGATGAGGCTCTAGTTTTAATCACAAGTAGCTTAAAAAGAGAAAGTACACTGGGTTTTGGAGGAATCTGAAGTTAGCCTGTGTAGGCCACACACATAATCACTAACATGCACAGAAGCCTTTTGCATCTGCTTGGAATCTGTATTGATACTGAATTTTTTTTTCTCATCTCAGTTTGAAAATATTTTCCAAAATGCCCTTATAGCTCATGTTCATACTATAGGGTGGGCTGACACAGGTGGCCTGTCTGTTTTCCTATTACACTTTTTGGCAAACGGAAAGGCCCCTTATTCCCTGAATAAGATCAACTTTTTTTTTTTTAAACATTTAAAAAATAATCCATAAAATGTCTGCCACATGTTCTCTAGTTTATGGAAATGTTTTCTAAATTAGACTTGTGGAATTGGATTCTTATTGTGAAAGTATTAGTGTGTTTACTATTTCTGCTACCTTCTTAGCTGCCTGCGATTATGTGAATTTAGATTTTTATATGAAATTTGAATGAGGAATATAATTATTATTTCTGAATTCCTGCACTGAGAAAAACTTTTTTCTTATTAAAGGAGGTAAAGGATTATACCCACATCAGAATCAACATAGAAAAAGTGTGAAGTCTGGTTTTCAATATTTTCTTTAAAAAATTAACAAAACAAGCCGGGCGCGGTGGCTCACGCCTGTAATCCCAGCACTTTGGGAGGCTGAGGCGGGCGGATCACAAGGTCAGGAGTTCGAGACCACGGTGAAACCCCGTCTCTACTAAAAATACAAAAAAATTAGCCGGGCGCAGTGGCGGGCGCCTGTAGTCCCAGCTACTTGGGAGGCTGAGGCAGGAGAATGGCAGGAACCCGGGAGGCGGAGCTTGCAGTGAGTCGAGATCGCGCCACTGCACTCCAGCCAGGGGAACAGAGCGAGACTCCGTCTCAAAAAAAAAAAAAAAATTAACAAAACAATAATGACAAACAAACCTAACAAGAACAACAACAAGAGCCCCTGAAAAGATTAAATCCTCCTAAACCGAAGTAAATGGCGGAAAACCATTTACCACAAGTTGCCAAAATGTTGTATGTTTCTATTGGAAGTTTTTACCGAGTAGGATAGAAGATAATCACAGCCGAACACGAGGACAGTGATTTCAAACTGTTTACCCTTAAAAACAAGATGAAGATCATGACGGAGGGGTTAAGTTTAAAAAACACTCCCCCTATGCAAAACAAAATTACTAAGAACCAAACAGATCCCTGTGGAAAAGTTTATATGATTATTGTTCTGACTTTCCCTGAGGACTGACGCCATGGTAGGCACTCAGTGGATGCCAGTGGTGGAAGGTGGAGGCAAAGAGCCCTTTCATAAAACAACAAGGTTAGGAACTCCTCTGGCAGGAGCCAAGTTCCTCCGAGTTTAGATCACTTCACATAATTTGCCCTCGCTAATGCATTTGCTGGTTTCTCATGCCTTCCTGCCTTTTCCTCTCCATGGTTACTCTGGGAGACAGAGAGGTGCTAAGCAATGGAGGTGTCATCCGGCCTGCGCACCTAGGGAACGTCCTTCAGAGGACGACTTGTCACCAGCCGTCAAAGAAGAGAGTGGCTTTGTGGTCTCTGAACATCTGGCAGCGCTGCACAGGAAGCTGAGGGGGTGTCATTAATTGTGATGAAATAATTTAAACCATCAGGAATAAATGAGGCTGTTAAGCTAAGTTCAGATTCCATTTGCCATGCACATGTGTCTAGCAGCCTGTGTGCAGTTAAAAAAAATTGAATTATATTAGCTCATGAGTAGAAGTGAAACAGATACTGTAAATGAAACAAGTTGCTGTATAGTGATGACATCGTGTTGAACCATTTCACAGAGTTACAGTTTGTAGGATCAGTATATCAAAAGCGGTATATTATTTAATGAATTTTTATATAAAACATTCTTACGGTATTGAATATAGTAAGGACCAGTGGTTTATGGGTATGTAGGGAGGATGTGTAGGTAGATGGGTGGAAAGAAGCAAGCCACCAGGTAAAGGTGCAGTGGGGTGGGTGGGAGGTGCTTTGCCAGGCTGAATTGAGGCACAGTGTACCTTTCTAGAGTCTGGCTGTGATTGCAATATTAGGTGCCCTTGCTCTGCATACATAGTGCAGCTTGGAGGACAATTTCTCTCTGATGACCAACTATGAATGTTCCTTTGAGAGCTTCTGACACTTTGGGCACATCCATGTTGTTTTCTTGCTATTAAAAACAACCATCTTGGGCGATAGAAGATTACTCCTCAAGCAAGGGAACATATTTATAAGGCTTTGCACAATCAGTGAACACTGATTTTGATTGTAATTTTCAGGCACTATGGAAGGAGATATCCCCAAGTCCTTTACAAAGGAAAGACTGTCGGGTTTGGAATGTCAGGACAACTCTGAGGTTTTGTGCACTAAACGGAGCAATGGTGTGTAGGTTCCAAAGTATATTTGTAAAATAAAAGCCATTCCTTTACACACAAGTGGAGCTTTCAAACTTGAACTTTTATGTAAAAATAATCATGGAAATTTGAAAAAAAAAAAAAAAAGAGAGAGACCGTTACTGTTTAGGTACAGAAAGAATTTTTAAAAAATTACTGGAGAGGTAATCCCTCTGTCAGAAAACAGATACATGGCCAGGCGCGGTGGCTCACGCCTGTAATCCCAGCACTTTGGGAGGTGGGCAGATTGCCTGAGCTCAGGAGCTCGAGACCACCCTCGGCAACATGGTGAAACCCTGTCTCTAATTTAAAAAAAAATACAGAAAATTAGCTGGGCATAGTGGCACGTGCCTGTAATCCCATCTACTTGGGAGACTAAGGCACGAGAATTGGGAGGTGGAGGCTGCAGTGAGCCAAGATTGCACCACTGCACTCCAGCCTGGGCGACAGAGCAACACTCTGTCTCAAAAATAAAATAAAAAAAAAAGAAAAAGAAAAAGAAAGAAAACAGATACAAGTGATGGTCTGGAACTTGGGCAAGCTTTGGACAAGAGTTGTTTTGCTAAAAATATTTTATCTCCCTTTGCCCCTTCATCCCTCCCTTACCTTATTGCCTGCCTTTTTCACTGTCACGTGCTGCCTTTTTTCTTCCTCCTGTCTCTCCCTTTTCTCTTTTCCTTTCCATTATTCTCACTTTTATTTTGCATCCTCTTTTTTTTTGTTACAATTGATTCTCATCCTCTACCCTCACAGAAAGTGAACTGCAATTCCATTTTCATTTATAATGTTGGTTTTCCTGCTGCTAGTTCAAAGATTGATATCTACAATTAGTTTGTAAAATTATAAAATTTAGGTTACGTTTTTGCGTAAAGTTGTGTGACCATTGGTGAATTTTTTAAAAGAAAGCATTTGAACCTTGATTAAGCTTTTTAAAAGGAATGCAGAATACTCATTGAGTTATCCTCTTCCCTGGACCTGAATGAAATTGTTGTTGGTGAAAGTCAACTACAAGTTTGTGGCTCTGGGTTACCCTCTCGCTTCTTACTCTGGACACAGGAGGAAGACATTCCGGTTGAAACACTTGTGTTTCCTCTAACTTTAGACATGTTTGAAGTTGAATAGAATGACCAGTAGTCAGGATATTGCTACTCTGTGTGTGTGTGTGTGTGTGTGTGTGTGTGTGTGTCTGTATGTGTCTGCATTTGAGACAAAGTCTAGCTTTGTCACCCAGGCTGGAGTGCAGTGGCACGATCTTGGCTCACTGCAACCTCTACCTCTCAGGTTCAAGCGATTCTCCTGCCTCAGCCTCCCGAGTAGCTGGGACTAGGGGCATGCACGACCACGCCCAGTTAATTTTTGTATTTTTAGTAGAGACGGGGTTTCACAATGTTGGCTGGGCTGGTCTCGAACTCTTGATCTCAAGTAATCCGCCAGCCTCAGCCACCCAAAGTGCTGGGATTATAGGTGTGAGCCAGCGTGCCTGGCCATGTGTGTTTTTATCTTTAAATTTTATTTTAGTTGATGGATAGTATAGAAAGATGAGTTCTTTAGCCTATCTCTTGGCACTGTTGGACAGACTGAAGGAGATTGTGCCTGTGTATTAGCTTTTGGCTACTAGTGAATACATTGTTGTTACTGTGTAAATTACTTTTACTAGCTTCTGGTGGCCAAGCAGATAAAAATTAGAATTTTTTTCTGAAATTTTCACATATCTTGAAAAATTAAATATTTTTCACCTAAAAACATTTTTATAATTTTTCCCTAGAATAAAGAATCTAAAGTGAACACAGAACATTTTTTAACAAGATAACTATGTTTTTCTTTCTATCTTTCTTAATTCGCATTCTGTAATACATTTGTTTCTCAAACAAATAAGAAAATGATAATATATTCAACAATGACTTGTGCTTTCTTTCAGAAGTGTGTTAGTAAATATTTACAGGGAAAAAAACAGTTTCATGAACTTGTTTTTTTTTCTCCTCCCTTGTTCTTACTTCGGTGTGGTGTGAACTGGATGCCCCTACATATTTTCGAGACTTTATTGCTGCTGCTGTTAACTTAGCATCTAGTTGGGCAGCATTAAATTTGTGAGTTCCTGTGTCTCAGGTTCTGTATTTCACATACATTGTGGATTAAGTAAACTTTGGTCGAATGGCCTGAGAACTTAACTACATTTCTGCATTCTTTCTCAATGCCAATATTTCTGTGAGAGATTTTGGACAACCGACTTAACATAAGTTGTTCATGTTGGCAACTGCCAGTATTAATGTAAGAAGTATTAAATAAGATACTTATGTTTATGTAGGTTCCTAAGCCATAGCAGCTTCATAGAAGAAGGAAAAAATAGAGAAAAACAAAATATTTTAATTCTTGGCTTAAATAGAATTATGCATTTGTGTTTGGGTGTGTGCCTATGCATGGATTTGGTATGTACATACACACATGTCATATATATGTATATATCCATATTTTTATATGTTTATAAGAATAGCTAGTGATATTCTGTTCAAATATTTTGTTGGAGTTAGTCATAATTAATAATTTAAGAGCACACATTCCCCCCTACATGTACACAAAAGAAAAAGAAAAATTCTTTTGTTTGAGTAGATAATGGAAGCTCAATTTGTGTTTTCAATTCTTTAGGATCAGTATTTTTGCATATGTTTTTGAAATTAAAAGCTGGAATTGATTGATTGTGACAGAGTCTCGCTTTGTCGCCCAGGCTGGAGCGCAGTGGCGCAATCTCAGCTCACTGCAACCTCTGCCTCCCGGGTTCAAGTGATTCTCCTGCCTCAGCCTCCTGGGTAAGTAGCTGGGATTACAGGTGCGTGCTACCACACCCAGCTAATTTTTGTGTTTTAAAATACAAAATTTCACATGGATAACTGAGATTCACCACGTTGGCCAGACTGGTCTCAAACTCCTGACCTCAAGTGATTGACCTGTCTCAGCTTCCCTAAGTGCTGGGATTACAGCCCGGCCAAAGCTGGAAATTACTTCAGTTATGTAACCTAGTATCTTTACAGATTTGGAAACTGAGGCAGAGAACTTTTAAGACTTAACTAAAATCACGTAGTTAGTAACACACTCTTCATTGCTAATGTGTCAGTCTTTAAGATACTATTTACTAGGTTTTATTCCTTTAGAGTTTAACAAGTATTATATAACAGTGTTCTGAATTTTTTCTTTTCATCGAAAATTAGGCCAGGCATAGTGGCTCATGCCTTTAATCCCCGCATTTTGGAAGGTGGCGAGGTGGGCAGATCACTTGAGCCCAGGAGTTCAAGAGCAACGTGGGCAACATGGCAAAAGGCTGGTTCTACTAAAAATAAAAATAAAAAATTAGCTGGGTGTGGTGACATGTGCTTGTAGTCGCAGCTATTCTGAAGGCTGAGGCGGGAGGATCACTTGAGAACAGAGGCAGAGGTTGTGGTGAGTCGATATCACAGTACCACACCACTGAACTCCAGCCTGGGTGACACAGTGAGACTTAAAAAAATAAAAAAATAAAAAAATTAACTCTTTACTCCTTGTTTTGTATAATCCAAGGGGACATAAATAAAGGATGTAAGTATCAGTTAGACCTCAGTAAACGTGGGGAAAAGGTGAAGAAACATGCGAGGAGGCTACATTTTTAGGCACTGTAGTAGTTGTCTTGGCAGGTTTCCCTATGAAAATAGCACATCTTCCTGCACCGTGTGTGAAATGTACTAACTTGATGCTAAGAAATGGAATATTGTGGTCTTGCTTTTATTTTTTCCCTTCTACTTTTCTAGTGTCAGGTAGTTTAGAATTTAGGTGTTGTTCAAATGCTGATTCTTAAACTTTTAAGTATCAGAAATATTCCCATCTAATAATCTGTTTCAAAACTGCCATTATAGACAACTGAATAATGGAATTGCCCAAGAACATAAAAGTGTAAATCTTTAATGTTCATCGAGTGCTGGTGGAGAGCTTGAAGGAGCATATACACAGACCAACTCCCCTTGAAATCAATGTTATATAAACCATCTTTAAGTGCCTTTTTGGGTATGGTACTGTGTTTGCATCTTAAAAGAAGTGAGCTAAATAGATAGGGTCTTTGCCCTCTAGGAGTTTATAATCAAAAACAGATAATATAACTGACATCTGTTATTGTATTAAAGTCCTACAAGTAAACATCGATTAGATCCAGAAATAAACTTTTGATATCAAAGACAAGTAAAATACTTTTTGCTTGCCTGATTAAATAAGTAAACACACATCTTCATCCCTACACTTGAGACTCTCCATGAGAGTTGTATAATGACTAAACTAAAATAATCATGACACCAGGATACTCCTTTAGATGGTTATTTTTTTTTAGGGATTATAAAAGAGTGCTGGCATTAATGAGATGTCACTGATGGTGTATTATAAGTGGGTCTGGATTCAGAGATATTTTTGTCTTTCTGGCTAGGAAATTGGGATGAGATTAATTTTCCTCCATCTCTGGAATTTCTTTATTTCTAACTATTCAATGGTAGTACTTGGTGTTGTAAACCAGCATTCTAGAGGACAGTTTAAAAATGTTATCCAGACCCTCACTGTGATTAGAAATCATATTTTTAAAAAATTAGCTGTCCCCTAAGCCTCTGGGAACTGCATTAAAACAAAGATGAGGATATAAAATTGATGCTGTAATGAGATTAACTTATATATCTAAAAGGCTTTAAGTGGAATATTAGTCCAAAAAGGCAGGTTCAGAACTTTGGAATGAACAGTTCTAGTTGTACGTTTGAGTAAAGCTATACCAACTAAAATTAAATGTAAAATGTTGGCAAGAGAGATAGGTATTGAGTTTGATGAAATATTTTCTTTCTGCATGCTTTAATTTTAGTGCAAGGTATTATAACAGTCACTTCATTTTTTAGGTGTAGGGGAACTAAAACAGCAACATTGGGGAGACTAAACATGAACCCATCTCAAAGTTCAACACATTAAAAAAATGGCTGTCCCTACTGCAGTGTAGGTGTCTGGCTGTGTAAATTAAAGCATGTGGATGCAGAAATTAATTAGAACAGTCAAAGATATAAATCAGACTTATTTGGTACACTGATGAAATGAGCATTGTTTATAAGATTATCTTGTTATTTAATCTCTTCTGTATAAACCTGGCTGGTTAGCCTTATGAAGTAATAATACAATTAATGTGATGTGATGAAGGTATACTTTTGCTCAGTACAGGCCTGATCCTGCAGATCTTTCTTGACTGGGACTTGTGTATATAGAAGACCATAAGAACTGGAAATTTTAATTAGCAAGAATGCCTCCACCTCTCAGTTGTGGGTTTTTTTTTTTTTTTTTAAATCTCAGAATGTTCCCTGGGATTTTCATTCTTTTTGAACCATTCATCTACTCACTCCGGAAGAATGAACTGCTTTCAGATGTTATTTCCTCAAAACTGTGCAAAGTTCATTATAAGAGGACCTGCTGTCCTCCAGCTATATTGTGCTATGCTACTGGGTCTCAAAGAGAAAGTTTTACTTACAAATGAAGCCATTAGGAATTTCTTGAATAAACATATCTTTGATATGCGAAGGAATTTTGTTTATAATTATTAGTCATATAAGTCTATGTATATAATACATGCAAGCATCACTCGTTATCTTTTATATGAGAATGCACTCCCGTCACCTAAAGAGCAGAAAACAGATACACTAAAATAAAACAAAATAAAAAACCCCCAAAAATCCAGCTCTTAGGATTCCAGCTCGTAGGAAAATTGTCAGTGTCATTATTTACTGTTTAATTCAGAACTTTTGGTTAATGTTGTTTACCCTGCTTTCTTTCCCTGTCTGTATTCCTTTGACTCCGTGAAGCTGGTTTCTTTATGTCCCCAAATGAGAACTTTGTTTTTGGAAAGTAAAAGATGTAGATTTTATTCACCTTGCTCTTAGATAGATTCACTACTCCATGATGTTCTCTTATTTAACAGAATTTGGTGACAGTGTCCAATAACATAACTAATAAATTGTAGGAAAAAAAATGTCACATGTAATCTCTCTTGTAAAACCTTTTATGAATGGAGCCTGATGGCTGAAGTTTGTTGTTCCTACTTAATCTCATAAAGAGAATGGATTTAGAATAATGTTCTTTTAGGATTAGGCATAGGGTAATTAGGAGTGTGATATGATAAAATTGTAATTGTGATTTCATTTTGTCCTGAACGGTTAGGATTTTTTGCTCTGGATTGGTCTATAGTTGATGTTAAACATTTTCAATGTGACCTGTCAGATATTTGGATGTATTATTTTAAAGATCTTTTGTCTCATCTTCATAGGAGTGCCCCAGATCTCCCTGTTTCACGTGTGATTATCTATGATGCCATAGCAACACCCCTGGCTGTTAGCAGAGTATGTATTATTTCTGTGGTTTTGTGAATCAGTAACCACTAAAAGATTTGTGACCAATCACCCATGAATGATTTGTTCAGAGTTTGCTTAATGAGAGAAACTGTGGCGTAAGACAGCCTCACAATGTATGTACAGATATATTTTCACTGTTACACTTGGCTCCGTTCTAGATTATGCAACTTGGATTTTCAGTCATTGTTGAGCTATGTAGATATATTTGATGGAGTTTGGGTCTGTTTTCTGTAAGCCTTTCAGAACAGTACTTGTCAAACCAGTATTAAAACTGGGATCTGCTGACTGGAGCTCAGGCATATGGTGAAACAAGATGCCTTCTAGGTTGAAGATGTGACTAACGGTGGGCCAACTGCTCTCCTTTACTTGCCGACCAGAGCCTGCTTCTCAAATCTAATGGGAGGCAGGCTTCAATGAGCTGAGTAAACAGTATGAGCTCCATGTCCAGTTTCTATTTTGGAAGTAATGCATAGGACCAGAGCTGATATAGTCTTAATTTTCTGTCAAACAGAACCCCTGGTGGTAAAGGTAAAGGCTTATTTGGGGTAAAGGCACTGTACAGAGATTCTCTCCTGAGTTTCGCTTTTCCCTGGGCTGCCTGTTCTTTTGGATGTGAAAGGCTAGATGTGTTCTCCAGCCTTTCTGCACTTCCCTAGTTCTTTTCGTTTTCCACTTATCCTTTCCTTTTTGCTGTTATTTCAGTGCTTCACCTTTTCCTTCATTTTGATACAATCACATATTATTTTATCCATACATTTTAGGATGTCTTTTAGGAGGAGCTGATATAATGTGGGCTCTTCTGTAAACAGTTGAGACAGTGACTTGCATGAAGGCATTTTGTTTAGGGAGGATCCTAGAGTAGAAATGAAGGACCAGGGAAAACCAACACAAAGATGAATCACTGAGATGATCAGTGCCCCACTGGCTCTCATTTCCATTGATCCGTATGGCCGTCTGAGCATGAACTTCCCACACTTTTGGCTTGTGCGTGTGCATCTTCAAGTTGTCAGGAAGCATGACTCAGGTGGGGCAAGCTCAGGGGAAGGTGCTAATTAGCCATCAACGGGGAAGTTGGTTCATGTGGCTAGAACAAGAGACGGCTAGAACAAGAGACGTGACAGAGAGGATTTTTAAGTAGTCCAAGGAACCCATACATGGTTTTTGATTTTGCTCTAAAAGCATAGAGAGCTCTGGAGTATTTGATGTTCTGAATTTCTCTTTTCTTGCATTTGTTGTAGTATACTTCTCAGGTGAGTTCAGGTATACCTTTACCATCACTTTGTTATTTGAAGGGATTGTTTGCATTTCCTTCAATAATTTTGTCTTACCTCTTGGAACATTTGGTTGTTCACCATTAGGACCAGAATGATCTAGAATAGGCAGTGCATTTCCCTTTTATTGACACAAGTCTACTGCTTTATCCACACTAAAGCATAAAACATTTATATCCTATGTCCTTGATTTTGGAGTGGGACAAAGTTGTCAGCTATTCAGCCACTCTTAACATTCTTCTTGGCCGGGCGCGGTGGCTCAAGCCTGTAATCCCAGCACTTTGGGAGGCCGAGACGGGCGGATCACGAGGTCAGGAGATCGAGACCATCCTGGTTAACACGGTGAAACCCCGTCTCTACTAAAAAATACAAAAAACTAGCCGGCCGGGGTGGCGGACGCCTGTAGTCCCAGCTACTCGGGAGGCGGAGGCAGGAGAATGGCCTGAACCCGGGAGGCGGAGCTTGCAGTGAGCTGAGATCCGGCCACTGCACTCCAGCCTGGGTGACAGCGCGAGACTCCGTCTCAAAAAAAAAAACAAACAAACAAACAAAAAAAACATTCTTCTTAAATTGGCTGGATACAATGGCTCATGCTGGTAATCCCAGCACTTTGGGAGGCAGAGGTGGGAAGATGACTTGAGCCCAGAAGTTCAAGGTAACAGTGAACTATGATTGCGCTCTGCATTCCAGCCTGGGCAACAGAGCGAGACCTTGTCTCTAATATATTTTACTTATATTTATATACTATATATATTCTAAATTGAGTTATTTAGCAAAATTCAGCCACAAGGTAATTTGGCTCTTTTCAGATGTTCAAAAGTAGACCCAAATCTTTACTGGGAGTTTCCAATGGTCCTAGGAACCCCAATAGGTATAGTTAATACTTCTATCAAACCATGGCATATGATAGATTAGTGAAGATTTAGAGAAGAGTGTAAGGAAAAAGTAAAAGTAGTACCCAGTGGGATCGAAACATTATGCATGCTTTCAGTACTTATTTGATAGAATAATCTGTTTCAGAAACCAACTTCTAACAAAAGCAGTTGAATTACACAATTATTATATGTTTTTAAATTGTAGTTACATGTTTTTATTGGAGTCATGGTCCACAAATTATAAGGTTAGCTATTATCATGGATCACGCAGAGGAGATGAAACCACATCAAAGTTTCCTACCATCCACTCTAAGCTGCAGTTAAAGTTTCTAACACGTTTTGCTTCTTATAAGTGGATGAGCTGATCTTGATTTCTTTTTTTGTGGTATCTGATTTCTTTTCTTTCTTTTTGTTTCTGTTTAAAGAAATGTGTACTGCTTATAGAAATGATAATTTAAGCAGGTAGAGAAGAAGAAGTTCTCTATTTGTACAGGTAGATGGAAGGAACATCTTGCAAATGCATGACATAGTATCTCACATACTTTAATTCCCTCAATAAATTATTATATTTTAAAGGTAGAAGACCAGGACAGAGAAACAACAGAGGGGCTGATTCTACTAAGAATTTGTAACTGTTATAATACTCTCAATCAACTAGGAGTCGCTGTCCAGTGAGATGTACATCTGATTTGCTCTTTTGCTCCAATTCAGAATAGCCAGTACTGTTTCAATAAAGGAAAATTTTAGTTTACTCTGCTAAACATTTATCTTGATCTGAGGGAGTTGGATAGTTGGATTATTTGAGGTTAACATACCTTAGCACCTTTAGGGCAAAATGTAACCTAGGGGTGTGATAGAATATGAGATCTAGAGGATAAAGAGTTTTAGATTCTAAGGAAAATTACTCCCTTCGTGGGCTCTTCAGGAACAATTTTCTATCTTGTGGTTAGTCACTTTCAATATATGGCAATTGCTTTCCATTATATTCTCAGGCTCCAATCAATATGTACAATATTATGCAACTTATAGTTACATTATAACCAAAATATGTCAAATGTGGTTTCTGAGTGGCTGATTTACAGTAAGTCTTCCTCTGTCCCCAAAGTGGGTATTATGACTAATTCAAACTTTCATACACCAAAGCAATTTTTTTCATATGAAAATCGTGTGTCTTGGGGGGTGGGGTCTGTAGAGAAAGAAGGAACAGTAAAGCACTGCGTCAACTTACTCACATACAGATTGATCCATTGTCATCTCCTTTGCATCTCATGGATTGTTGTGAATTATTTGCTCACCCTGGGAGAGACGTGCTCTGAATTATAATAATTTAAAATCTGTGAATCTATTAAAACCATATTTGTAGCTCTAAAAAAATTGATATTCACTGGGCAGTTTGCCCAACAAGAGAAAGTCAAAGAGATTACACACTTACCCTAAGTAACAGCAACCACCCTGCCAATTCTTCCTTTGAAAGAATACAGCAGACCCACATTATACATCTGTGGATAAGGGGAGACAAGAAAAGAACTCAATATATCAAAATCAGAAAGTAAATTCCACAATAATGGCTACAATAATGTTTCAGGATGGTATTTTAGCATAGGCCTAGTCATTGAACTGATCATAGCTTAGAGGGGTTTAAAATTGTTTAAAGTACATCCTGACATTGTTAAGTATGTTTACAACTCTCACTTGAAATCAGAATATTCACTCATGTATGGTATACCCTGAGATCACATCGGAGAATGACAATGACTGCATTGTTTGGTGGAAAAAGTGAGGCCCAGAGTGTCACAATGGCACACTGTGGTCACACATGGTCTTCTGATTTCTCATCTAAAGGTCTTTTCATTGGATACTTAATTAACACATCGAGCTCCCACGGTGTGCCAGGGGCTGGCAGTGTAAAGATGCGTAAGAAGAAGCTAGGCGCGGTGGCTTGTGACTACAGTCTCAGCTACTCAGGAGGCTGAGGCAGGAGGATCTCTTCCAGATGAGCCTGGGCAACACAGTGAGGTCTCCTTTCTTTAGAAGAAAAACAAGGTGCATAACAATAAGCTGGTGTTTCCATGGGAGCTTTGCTAAACGTGATGTTCCCGAAGGACAGGTTTGGTCCTGTTTATCTATCAAGTCTCAGCACTTACCATTGTGCCTGGCACTTAGTAGGAACGTACCTAATAATTGCTTGATGTGATAAATGGCAGTCTTTGTGCCATGGAATCACAGAGAACAGGAAAACCACAGAAGAATTTAAAAAGGGAATGGAGTTTTAATTGAGTTCTTGAATAGTGTTTTGGGGTGCAAATAGAGTAGAGAATAGGCAAGCCCACCTAGAAGATGCTCTCCTTGAGGGCAAGAATAAAGTTGTGTTGATCTTTGTATATCCTGGTATCTAGCATAGTGCCCCATACATAGTAGGTCCTCAAAACATATGCTATATTGTTTTCTCTGTATGAACTTGAACTATACCTTTCTTAACTTTCATATTACGAATGTGGTAAATGTCTTGGTTTCAAAACATTTCTTGTTTGATTATATCTAAATAATTTATGCTAGAGGGAAAACAAAATGCTGTCAAAAGACTATCTCATTTAATGTAATTATGTCAGTAAGAAGTTGAAAGTATTATTTGCTCAGATAATCCTCACTTTCTGATAATTGGAAATCTACTTTCTTGGTCTGTTGAGGATGACCACCTCAAATTACTACATTTGGCAGTAAGTAGAGAGTCCCACTGTTAATTTTCAATTAACTACAACGTTGATTATCTTGTCAGTAACAATACTTTAGTTGTTTTTACTACCTAATCTCAGTTGAGGAGAGCGTGGAACCAACAAGAGCTTGATTGTGGATTTTATTCTTGTATAGGCCGGTTAGATTTGCAAAAGGAAAAACTCCTTGAGTAAACGTAGACAGCACTCTAAATGTTGGTTAGCTGTTAAATACATAGATGCTATTATTACAAAAGAGGACGTGGCTAAAGAAGGTAGATCATTGCATCTCATTACCATTTGGATAAACAACCAAAGCATGTATTCTAGTGACAGTGCTTTTGTAACGTCTGTGTGTGTGTGCGTGCGTGTGTGTGTGTGTGAGAGAGTGATGTGTGCTTTTCTGAAATTAGTATTTAGGTTTTTAGTGGAAATAGGAAGCCTACAGTGTTCTTTATTGGTTTTACATTTTTTTCAGAGTGTAGTATCACTCTAGTACTAGTTCATAGAGTTCATAAATATTTGAATATATATATGTTTTTTTTAAACTGTAGACTCAAGCAGAAAAAAATCAAAATATATCAGGCAAGTACAATGTTCAGGTTGAATAATGCTAATTACATTTAAGTGAATTAGTACTTCCTCAAAACATGAAAAATTTGTTAAGAATATATTGCTTCAAAATGTGTGTGCATCTGGCTTTGTGTAGATTAGTGTAGGTTACATTTCAGATGGGCGGCAAAACAGATATATTTGCTGTTTAGACACCATGTTTAAACCAGGAAAACAGATCTGCTGGATGTGTATTGAGGTGTTTAGCTCCAGAATCACCCAATGAGTCTCAATAATGAAAGCTGACCTATGGTTTCTTGAAAGATGTTTTTACTTAATTGCCAAGATAGCTTAGATGTTATTTACTGTGTTGTCAGTTGCATTGTAGCATTTAGATAATTGATAGTATTGGTCAGTAACCTTTCTGTGCATGTGTTTTTAAGCTATTGTTTCTCTCTTTTAATGAAGCATGTTAAATATCTTTAATGCCACCTACCTGCTTTATTGGAGGATTCATGATGTTGAGAAAAACCAAATAAAATTTCTATATAGAGTTATAGGAGAGAACATTTGCAGCCGACATGGCAGAGATCAAGGGAATGCCAACGTTACCAGAGTGAAGAAAACAGAGAATTGAAGATGAGACCAAAATCAGATAGATAGAGATGCCCTCTGGCAAACTATAGCTCTGGAGGAAAGTATGTTAGAAGGTAGCTCTTCATAGAAAAAAAATGTATTTTATGGGAAAAATATTCTAAAAAACCCATGTGATCTCCTGTTTATTGAAATATGAATTCAAATTTTATACAAGAAATAACTCATTGAAAGGAGTTGTCAATGAAGTAGTTATTAAAATTACTGTGTTTTAATAGATAAATATATGCATTGAAATGGCACAAGGAAAAAAATGGTGATAATTTACCAGATACAATTTTAAAGATGGTTTCTTTAATATTTTTAATCCTAGAAATCCTTATTGTAAGTATGACTGAAAAACTAATCATGGCAATATGTGATTTTTCAGTTAGTTACTGATGATTTACTAGGAAAAGTTCAACAGGTAGGGAGTATTTGTTTACAGATTGTTTAACATTATAATATTTAAAAAATCAAATACCTACTTACTAAGGATCATGTTTGTAATGATCCTAACTCCAGTGTGCCTAGATCTGTGAAGCTCCAGGGCTTGGTTTCAGAGGAAATAAATTTTGTTCTGATTAGAAAATTAACTTGCATTATGCATTTTCATATCTCTAAATCAGTCATGACTATAAATTCATGATGCTAGTCAAATATTAAACACACTTTCATGCTTAGTAGCATAAAATAGTGTCAAATGGTAAAATAAGATGGTAAGAACTATTCAACCTCAAAGAATTTACAGGTCTAGTTTAGGAAATTTGCTATGATTTCTTTCTTTTTCTTTTTTCTTTTTTCTTTTTTTTTTTGAGATAGAGGTTCACTCTTGTTGCCCAGGCTGGAGTGCAATGGTACGATCTCAGCTCACTGCAACCTCCGCCTCTCGGGTTCAAGCAATTCTCCTGCCTCAGCCTCTGGAGTAGCTGGAATTACAGGCATGCACCACCATGCCTGTCTAGTTTTTTGTATTTTTAGTAGAGATGGGGTTTCACCATGTTTTTTAGGCTGGTCTCAAACTCCTGACCTCACGTGATCCACCCATCTTGGACTTCCAAAGTGCTGGGATTACAGACGAGAGCCACTGCACCTGGCTGAAAGTTGCTGTGATTTCTAAGGTACTTCCTTAATTTATAAGGAAGTTACAGGTCTAGTTTGGGATAGTTGCTGTGATATCTAAGGCACTTCCCTGCTTCTACCATGAAGCATTGGGCTGATGCTGCCTATACCCTGCCTATTCTGAATGTAAGATTCACAGTATTCTGAATCTAAGAATAGGCAGGGTGTAGGCAGCATCAGCACAATCCTTCATGGTATAGGTGAAGCATTCTGCTGCTCACATTTCATGTGGACATGAACTCTGAGAGTTCATCCCAGAGCAGAACAGTGTTTTCAGCTGAAGACAACAAAGCTTTCTCCTTACTGGGTCTCTTGTAGATCCCCTGGTTTTGTTTTGTTTTTGTTTTTGTTTTCCTTTTTTCTTTTCTGAATGCCCTTATTACCCCTGCTTTTATTTTCCTTTCATTTTTATGAATCTGTCATTGATGAGCATCCTATCCAACACTAGACCAGATTAGGATACAGGCAGTTTACAGGAATTTTTACCACATAGAAACCCTGAAGGTATAGTTGCTTCCTACAAGGCCAGAAATTCTCTTCAGTGTCCCCAGACAGTCTCAGCTAAAAGGAGAGAGGCCTTGAGCAAAAACTTGGTATAGGTTTATGAGTCAAGACCATGGTTGGATGCAATTGTAGTGGAATTTCTCTGGATAGGAAAGTTCTGGCTCCATGAACTTGTGGTTGGGAGGGGTAGTGACAGTCAGACATTCTGGGCAAAGTGCAGCATTAGGGAAGAATTAGCATGCTTCTGAGCAACAAAATGTGTAGATGCCAGCCAGGGAAGGACTCGCGTGGAAAGGAGGGACAACATTGGGACTCTGGAGTATGTTTTGGAAATCAATAACAGGGAGCATTCCCTATCAAATTCGGTGTTTGAGATGAAATGAATACTGATGTCACAAGTCCAGAGTGTCTTTTTCTTGTCATGGTATTTCTGTTTACTTTGGGAAACAGGAGGAATAAAGGCTTATTATTTCAAGAAGCAGGATAAAGGTGGAATTCAGGATTAATGGAGGGTTTGGTTTTCATAACTAATCTCTAATAATGATGGCAAGCTAGTTGGGTTAGCCCTTTTCTTGCGAGGGGCTTACCTCCTCCCTTGTTTCGTACCTTACGTTTAATATAGCTGGACTTTATAGGTAGACTCAAGGCAAGTTTCTGTAGATTTAACAGTACATTTACTCAAAGAGGAAATTACTTATTAAGGCAAAGGTTTATTTGGAAAATCTGTTTTCATGTGTCTCCTTTCAGATTTTTTCTTTCTTACTAAGTAAGGAAACAATATTCACACCTGACTCTTTAAAATTTTGTTCGGTGAATTAGATATCCCAGCAGGCACATTTGAATTGACGCTATTGGACATGATTACTCTTTTTGAGATTTTTGAAATACTCTTTTGTGTTTTTTTTAAACCTGTGTAAAGTCAACAGAATGCAGTTACAGAAATACATAATTTTAGAGCAAATATTCTAAGAACTAGAATATTAGTATCAAGAATATCATCATATTAGAGATCATGAAGTTTGGTCCCTTCTTTTTATAGTATAGTCTGGAGTCACAGAACTGGAATACATAACCTTCTTGGTAAATTAGAAAGAACCCATATTTGTGTTAGTTTGAAAACAGAGTAGGCCAGGCATTGTAGCTTATGCCTGTAATCCCAGCACTTTAGGAGGCTGAGGCCAGTGGATCATGAGGTTAGGAGTTTGAGACCAGCCCCAACATGGTGAAACCCTGTCTCTACTAAAAATACAAAAATTAGCCAGGCGTGGTGGCAGGAGCCTGTAATCCTAGCTACTTGGGAGGCTGAGGCAGGAGAATGGCTTGAACCTGGGAGGTGGAGGCTGCAGTGAGCCGGGATTGCGCCCCTGCACTCTAGCCTGGGCGACAGGGCAAGACTCTGTCTCAAAAAAGGAGAAAACAGAGTGGAGTGCCTATGGATCACTGGAATTGAGTGAGTGAGTGGAGGAGGTGTTAGGGATGTTATTGATGAAATCACTTGGCTTTATACTGAAGCAGATGAGATAATCAGAAAGGGTGTAACCAGAATAGAATGTAATCTCCTTGAGAGCAGATCGTGAGCTTTCCTTTTTATATCCCTACTATTGTTTAAGGCACTTACTGCATGTAGTAGCAACTTTAAAAGCATTTGTTTAAAATTATAATTAAAAAACATTGATTTAGTAACCTTTTAAGAATAGTGTTTCTAGAGAAGGAAGCAGTAGCAAGTTCTCCCTGATTTTATGCCATCAAATATTCATTCCTTTCTGTTTTAGGTAGGATATTTTCTCTTGTTTGTTTTGTTTTGTTTTGTTTTGTTTTGTTGTGTTTCGTTTCGTTTCGTTTCATTTCATATGATTTTATTTTTTGAGACAGAGTCTTACTCTGTCACCCAGGCTGGAGTGCAGTGGCATGATCTCAGCTCACTTGCAATCTCCACCTCCTGGGTTTAAATGATTCTCCCGCCTCAGCCTTCCGAGTAGCTGGGACTACAGGCATGCACCACCATGTTTAGTTAATTTTTGTGTATTTAGTAGAGACAGGGTTTCACCTTGTTGGCCAGGCTGGTCTTGAACTCTTGACCTCAGGTGATCTGCCTGCCTCAGTCTCCCAGTGTGCTGGAATTACGGACATGAGCCACTGCGCTCGGCCTGGGTATTTTCTCTTGTGTTGAGTTAAAATCTGGCCGATTACTTTTGAGCATGCCCCATTGTAATCAGTATTTATTTTAAGGTATGACTCCTAGAATTTAAATAAAGTGTTGGCGATGTGGTGTAATTAGAATGAGACCTTGCCCTGTTGCACACTTTATAGGTTTGTTGTGTTTACTTTTTTGAGCCATATGCTCTAGAATGTTCTAAATATGTAGCATCACAACGTCTACCATTTAGAGGACCAGAATATCTATTTTGAGTACACAGAGTAGACTCATGAACTAATATGTGAATGTTTTCCCCTCTGAAGGAGAAATATTGGGAGTTTAATAGCTTGAGTAGAAATTTCCTTTTGAATGGTTAATCAAATTGGTATCACCGTGTAAGGTCCTAAATCCCAATCTGTTTTTCTAGGGAAACATGTTGGCAGCTCTTCAAAATAACTAGCGGTTTAAAGACAATTGTTAGTGTGATTTTCTACACACTTAAAGCTTAGACCTGCTCTGTTACTTGTCTTTGATGCTAAGGAGTTGTCTAAGTAGTTGAGTTAAATAATTTCAGATTAGTTTTATTGATTAAATGTTTTGGTTTTATTTTTAAAAACCTCTTAATATTTAATTCTGTAGTAGACATTTACAAAATAATTTTTCTTATGTGTATTTACATGGACATTAAAAACATCTTGAGAAATTAATTTTATTTATTGATGTTTTTAAGTTCAGGAATGCTCTCACAACAAATGACACACATACAACACATAAGTCTTTAGAAATAGACATGAAAATAAGATCATTAGATGTTCATGGCTGCTTTAGTAGGAGTCTCCAAAGCAATAGAAATATTGATATATTGAAACTCTGATGAAGGGAATTCCTGAGTGCAGAGAGGAAACTGATAAGACTAAACTTTAATGGCCTCTGAAATTATGAGACAAAGGGCTCTAGAGTCTTCTATAATATGTACCCTAGCTTGGTTTTCATCTCTGGGGAACTAAAACACAGCTGTATAGTATACTGATCACTTCCCCATATACTATTGAAGTCAGTCTCCAAGTAAACATGTGATTTAGTTAAAAAGGGCAGGTGGTACCTGCTGTTTCATAAATGAGGAAACTAGTTGTGAGAGTTTATGTGGTTTATCCAAGTAAGTTCAAACAGTTAATAAAGACTAGCTATAGTAAGCTAAAACCTAGGGTTTTTTTGTTAGAAGATGAGTGTATTACCTATTGCATCTTGTTCTGATGATGATACAGAAATGACGCAAGGGCTCACACCTTCTTTCTCTCTAGGAATGGAGAAAGGAACCACTAGGTTGTAAAATCAGTTTTACCATGTGACCTTGGGAAGGTTAATTACTTTTCTTGAGCCTCAGTTTCCTTACATTTAAAATAGGAATAATGGTATATACATTTTAGAATATTTAGGATTAAGTTAGATCATCTACAGTCATCCTTCAGTATCTATAGAGAATTGGTTCCAGGACCTCCCTCAAATACCAAAATTTGAGGACGGTTTAGTTCCTTATAAATGGCATTACTATGCATGTAATCTATGTCCATCCTCCCGTACACTTGAAATCATCTCTAGATTACTTACAATACCTAATACAATATAAAATGTAAATACTATGTAAATAATTGGTATACTGTATTGATTTTTAAATTACTATTATTTTTATTGTTGTGTTGTTATTTTTATTTTTATTTTTTTCCTGAATATTTTCAATCTGCAGTTGGTTGAATTCATGGATGCAGAATGCGCAGATACAGAGGGCCGACTGTATAGCAGTCATATTGGCTGGCACATTCTGTGGAAACTTAGTTTTTCCTCCTTTTTGTCCTTTCTCTTTTTCTGCTATCCAATAAAGTTTGGCTTTGTAAAGGCAAATTATAGTCCATGCTAGTGAATACCTTAGGCAGCTTATGTTCTGCTGAAGAGTAGGAGGTACACACATAAACAAGGAACTAATACAAAGTGATATGTATTAAGAGCTGGGGGACTACAGATAAGGAAGCAATAATGTTTTTCTATGGAGTAAGCATAGAAAGGAAGTGCTACTTGAGCTGGTCCTTGATGGTTAAAAGATGTGTAATATTCAAGGGGAAGTCCAAGACATTGCAGGCAAGGGATGTAAAGTGCTGAGTACATAGTACAGTTGGAGAACAGCTAATTATGGGGTCCCTAGTGTGGGTAAAACTTATTTGGGGGTGAGACGTTAGATTTGTAAAATATTTTGCAGGGAATATTTGGCTAAATTCAAATATTAACTGAGCATATAATTCTGTTTCAGGCATCTGTTTGGTTGCTGAAGGTATAGTGATGACTATAACAAAGTCCTTTCCCTTGGAGATTATATTCTAGTGGAGAAGACAAATAGTAAACAACTGATAAAATAGGGAGTATAATAAGGGCTATGAAGAAAAAAGCAGAGAATAAGGGGATGGGGAGTGAGGGTAGAGAAGAGCCTGTTATTTTACATGGTATGACCAAGAAAGGCAACTCTGAGGAGATGACAGTTGAGCAGAGACCTGAATAAAATGAGAGAGCAAGCCTTGCACAGATCAAGGGAAGAATATTCTAGCAGAGAGAACAACAATGACAAAGACCCTGATGCAGGAACAAGCTGGGTAATTTTTTTTTTTTTTTTTTTTTTTTTTTTGAGACGGTGTCTCGCTCTGTCGCCCAGCTGGAGTGCAGTGGCGCAATCTCACCTCACTTTAATTTCCACCTCCTGGCAAGCGATTCTCCTGGCTCAGCCTCCTGAGTAGCTGGGATTACAGGCGTGCACCATCACACACACAGCTAATTTTTGTATTTTTAGTAGAGATGGGGTTTCACCATGTTGGCCAGGATGGTCTCAATCTCCTGACCTCCTGATCCACCCACCCCTGCCTCCCAAAGTGCTGGGATTACGCATGAGCCACTGCGCCCGCCTCAAGCTTGGGATTTTGAGAAGCAGCGTGGCTGTCAGTGAACAGGGGTCCTGAAATTGCAGAAGGACACAATGAAACGGAGAGCCTTTTTACATGGCAGTACAGTAGAATTTGGCTGTAATACTATTGTCAGGGCCCTCGGCATTAAGTCAGTCAGTGCATGCGTGTGCGTTCATACGCCCCCTCTTCCGTCCATCTGCCATTTACTCACACCTATTCATCTATCCAGCCATTCAGCAAATGTTTATGGAGTACCTCTCTTAATTCATCCACCATTCTAGGACCTAGCTCTCAAATGCATTCGTGCTTAAGTTTAATCACATTCAAAGAAAGACAATTGTGATAATCAGTGGTTTGTGTATCAGCCTAATGTATTTTTCTGATCCTAGTTGATGATTTTAAGACAATGTAAACTGTCACCTTAAAATCCTCTGCTTCCTTCAGCCATTGCTTTTTAGAGGGAAAAGGGTGTAAGAGAAAACACTGGGTTGGGGGGGTGTCAGCATAAGAAAGAGTGCCTTCAACATCTGGGTAAAGAGAGCACTGGTTTTTTGGTAGCCGGATTGTCTGTTCTGGGATAGTTGGTAAATTAGCTGTGTGGCAAAGTACAGTCTTTCCTTAAGAGACAGATCAAGTTGTTTATTGATGCTGGAGAGGAAAAGGGCTGGGCACATACTTGTAAGACCTATGATCTTTCCCAGAATTTGGAAGGATAAGAGAATTGTTAAGAATTTGACATTGGAACTGTTCCCTCTAATTGTGGCTTAGACCATTTGATGAAAAAAAAATATTAAGGAATCCAGGAGGTGATATGCTGAGCAGTATGGGGGCTATTCCCGGTGAAAACAAGCATTTAGCCAAGCATTTGACCAAGGTAATGTGTGTTTTAGTTTCAGGTAGTGTAAACTGAGGTGGCTTTGTTTCACAGGGACATTTAGGAAAATTGACTAAAATATACCGGGCTACTTAAAGTTTTGTTTTCTTTTTTTCCCCTCTTCCTTACAGTACTCACCCGACTCCAGATACTCCCTTCGACCTTATAGCTGTCTGTTTCCATGTTTTGAGATTACTGCAAAAACACTTAATAACACATGTGAAAATTCTTGTTAATTTCTAAATAATTTAACAATGAAAATGTTCACTCATTCTACATGTATTACTGATAGGGAGAATTTCTAAATTGCTATACAGTTTTATTGCAATGCAGAGATGCCCCCATTCCCTTGCAAATTAGTAAATTAGGATCTCCTTCTCCCTCTGAGTGCTCTGGATGCCATCGCTTCTCTTGCCCCAGAAATTCTGGCCTATTATTGAACTTCTGTTTATTCTACTTAGGAGATTGGTTCTTTTAAAAGTGTGTTATTGCATATATTAAACATAAGAATTTTGGAAAATCACAGATTAAAAAAGCAGGAGCATCATCTTCAACCCTGACTGCCTGCCCTAAGACCAGCACACCTATGTATCCCAAGTAGCCCCACAAATTACGCTTCAGATGACATCATAGTATGATAGATAATATCGTTGATATGATGTAATGTCATTGATGCATTTGTGTATTTGTATGTCTGATGTTACGAACAGCCTTCTATCATCTTTAGAGTCTGTGCTTTATTCCATTATATGGATAAAACAGTTCTCCTAGAGTTTATTTCTAGTTCTTTCATACTCTTAATACATGATAAGCCTCTCTCTGGTCCAAGCTCATTCCCTTCAGCCTGCTGATGGCCAAGTCACACCTCTGTTTCCATCTGGCAGTCCCTTTCTCTCAACTTCCATTCAGAACTCAGCCTTTAGAAAGAGGACATAAAAAATTTGTTTCCTCTTCTGCCTTAGCCTCCGACAGTCTAGCTTATGTTTCTTACCTTCTCCACAACAGCAGCTCTGGAGCACTCACCTCTCATCTGAAGCATGTTGTAGAAGCATTTCTGGTTTTTTACTTATTTCTCTGTGACATTTGATGCCACTGACCACTTTTGCTCCTCCTTTAAGTCTTTGGATTTTCTAACTCTTCATTGTTCCAGTTCAATCTTGATTTTTCTAACTCCTTGTTTTCTAGTTCATCTTTTGTATCCTTTTAAACATAAGTCTTTTCCAGGTATTCTATACTGGGTTTTCACCTACACACTTGGGGCAGTTGTACTCATTTCCATTATTATAAATTTCTACAGATTTGGTGATAACTGCCCACCTATTTCTCCAACTCAGGCTTCTCTGTAGGGCTCCATAATTGTATGTTCAGCTCTCTTGGTTGATCCACTTCAAAAGTAAGCCAATCAGAAGCTCAATTTTTAGTGTCTACCCTTGCCCTCCTATAGTCAGCCTCCACTGTTCTTTAAATAGCATCATCATCTGGTTAGAAACCAGAAAGTCAGCTTAGACTCATCCTTCTCCCTAGCTCATACCTCCTTCCCCAGTTTGAAATGGCAACTGGCCTCTGTTTCCCGTTCATTATTCTGCATCCCCAGTGCCTCTCATCTTGTAAAGATTCCATCTGTGAGGAGTTGTTTTTGAATGGGTATAAGTTTGCATTTATGTAAGATGAGTAAGTCCCAGAGATCTGCTGTACAACATACTGCCTACAGTTAACAATATGATATTGTGCACTTAGAAATTTGTTAAGACGGTACTTCTCATGTTAAGTGTTCATACCACAGAACAAAAACAAATAAAACCCTAAAGGTCCACAGGGAAGCTTTTGGAGATGATGAATATGTTTATTATTCTGGTTGTGGTGATGGTAGCATGAATGGATACATATATCCAAACTCACCAAACTGTAGACATTAATTTTGTGTGGTTTTTTGTATACCAGTTATATCTCAGCAAATCTTGAGGTGAGGGGGCCTCCCATTATTTCTTGATTTCAGACTCCACTTTCAACATTCTTCAGGCTATCTCTCCTGCTGGTACTGTGACTTCTGTCCCTCCCCACCCCCAAATCCTACTATCAGTTCTCCTGGTGTATCGAATGAGACAGAAACTCCTCAGCATGGGTGGCCCCATGGTCGTCCCTTTGTCCTTTCTTGTGACCACTTTTCTTGTCTCCTGCTTTTATGGGTGAGTAGGGTTCTCCCTTTCCTCTGTTCTCTCCTGCCATTCTTGAGGTAGAATTAAGCACATTCTCTTTGGTGTTCCCGGAGCACCTGTATGCAGGGTTTCTCAACCTTGGAACTGGTAACATTTTGTGTTGGACAATTCTTTGTGCTACATTGTGGGATATTTAGCAGCTTCTTGGCCTCTACTCATAGCTACCAGTTACTGTCCTCCACACTCAGTTGTGACAACCACAAGTGTCTCCAGACATTCCCAGTGTTTCCTTGGTGACAGACCTCCCCTGTTAAGAACACTGCCCTGTATGTGCCTCTTCTGAAGTACTTATAATGCATGGCGAATATGTCTGCACGTGTCCATCTTCATTCTGTCAGAGGTCAGCCCATCTGTGGCTTCTAGAACAGTACTGAGTCCAGAGTGGCCCCCAGTCAGCACGTGTTCTTCGCTGCCTGACTGTACGGGCCAGGACAGTCGTTTGCTGCTGCTCTAGACAAATGAGAAGGGAAAGTCAGTAATTGTGGAGAATTTAGCTATTTGGAACAGTTTGATAGTTTGATAATACGATTTGCTTTGTAATAAGTGAATTCAAGGAAAATATTCTGTAATAGGCACGTGAGGGAAGTTGTACAATGTCTTTTGTTAGAATTCTTTCAAAAAGAGACTCAGTTTTTTAAATGTCTGATTTATTGATTTAATTAATTTGTCAATAATGCTTGAATTTTGTTTTGTGCTAGGGACTTTATTTATTCCTGGATGAAATAGTCCTGCCTTTTTATGGCCTTTAAGACTTTTCAGATAGATATTCTAGGAGGAACTATACTACAGTGAGATAAAATAAGTCACTGCAGCAGAGATTTCCAAGATAGGTAACTGAGTCTCATACTGTCAGCAGATGCGGCCTGTGGGTGTGTATAGGGGCAAATTCCAAGTAATCTTAATACATTGATGCTTTGTAGGATTGAGCAATAAGCAGTGTCCCCCCTAGATTTGCTTTTATTCATCTTTATTTTAGTGAATTTGGAGAATTTGTGTTTAAGATAGCAGTGGCTCAAAATTAGCATGGTCATGAAGCATTTGATATTTCCTTTATGCTGTATCTTAATGATTTTCCCTCTCCTAGTTTTTCCCTCCTTTACTTGAATGTCTGTAATATGAAGCATAATGTGGCAAGGATTCTGATCTCATGGCCTAGTCTGTCTGCAGAGGTGTATGTGAGTGAGACCCCTTTTAATCATTTGTATAATGATTGGTGGCTCCCTGTTGTTAAACCACAGTTATTGATCCATCATCGTTGAAGTACATGGCTGAAGGAACTGGTGCTGTCAGGCATTGATTGACTAGGAAGGAAGTGTAGAGCTATTCTAACTCACTTTTATTTTCATCAGCAACAGTTACAGTAGAGACTTGTGCAAGACCTCCATGATGGAACATCATTTTTCCTGCATTAAGAGGTGTCTGATGTGACTGAAATTGCTGGGATAACTCAAACTGCTGCATTTAAAATATTTAGAACAGAATAAACTGTCCAAAACCTTCTTATCTGACTTGGCTAATGGTTCAGGCTCTGGAAAATAAATTTGGGGGCGTGGGGATGGGTAAAAAAGAACAGATCTAGTATAAAATTGTTCTAAAGCAAATTTAGCAACCTATATGTTAATATTTTACTGAAGAAATATATCTACACAAATTAACTTAGACAAAGCAAGTGTATTTTTGTGTAAGTTAAATTGTTTAATGGCTGTTCAAATAATTAAGTTCGAGTCATAATTAATAGCTGTCTTTTGGTACTGTTGTTATATTTTGGTCTATTTCAGGAGGATTTGGGACCTGCATGCACAAATATTTTAGAAAAAGATATAAACTGAAGATAATAAAGATAATTATTATAAGTGCCTATCTTTCATTAGCATAACTTACGTACATTTTAACATCTGAGATGAACATTGTTTATTTTAATGGACTCTTTAATAATGCTTATGTTATGCCCTGAACTCTAGTTCGAATGAAAATGGACAAGAACAACAAAAATAAATGGTATTGGGGTTCGGCAGAGGGAAGATGGGAGGAGTGCATTAAGAGAGTGAAACCAAAAGAGAGGACAAAAACTACAATTTCTACTGTAGTTGCCTGAGAGCCTGTGCTTTTGTCCCAGTCTCTGAATGTTTTATTTTTGTTATAATTACAGCATCTTGCCTGCACTTTGTCCCTCTGATCCTTTGTTAAAGCCCAGATCACTCTGTGCAGACTGCGCTTGTAGGTGTGATTTATTGAGTGACAAGTAGCTGTAGGGTAGAACACCCGCCTCTGTACCTGAGTAAAGTATTAGACATCACAGAGCTGGGGCAGGCAGGAGGGGGGCCAAGGAAGGGGTGGGGGAGGCGAAAAGCAAAGAGCAGTAACACAGCAGCTCCTGGATACAGATCAGACAAGAGGTTCTGCCACAAATCACCTAGAAACATGTCAGACGCTGCATGTTTGTTGTTTTACACTGAGGGCACAGCCGTAGTCCAAAAGTATTGATTCTTTTCTTTGTACAGAGACAGAGACTGTCAGACCTAGCAGGCTGACCTTGGTATGGTGCAGACAACTATTCCCCACCCTGCCGACCAGATGAACCCCACAGGAACAGCCTAGGCAAGATATGCCAATGTCCACTTCACAGGCACAGAGAGAAACCGATGCCTGCTGAAACGGCTCCTTCTGTTTCCCAAACAGTTCCCCCGCCGGGCCCCCAGAGTGCTCCTTGTGACAGAAAATTGGAGGCAGGATTCTTGGAGGGAGTGTGTGTGCTTTTGTGTGTGTATCTCAAAACACACAAAAAGAAGCCCTTTTTATTTCATTTGTCTGTGAGAGAAACTGAAGGATGTCTGGGCAATGGTGTGTATGTGTGTGCATTTTGTGTTTAAGGAGGCAAGAGGAGATAGTTTATTTTCTGTTTGTACATATCGAAGGGGAGACTTCTGTGTGTGGGCGCTTACATTTGTGAGTGTGTGTGTTTCCCCTCTTTTCTGTTTCAAAAGCTTTGGTCAGATATGGGGAAGAGTAATCAGCTGTCACACTTAATTGATCTGCAGTTATTTTAAAAGTTGTTTAACGGTAAAACTACACAGACCCATTTATCCATATGAATCTGCAGTTCTCTTTATAGTCTTAAAATCCACTGTACTCTTAAACCATTTTGCAGCATTAAGAAAAATTCACTTATTCTGAAAATCAAGTAATTTTAAACTAAAAATACTAGTTTGTAATTTAGAAATCATCGACTATAAACACAAACATATAACCCCCAACATTTTGAAATCAAGAGTTCAAAACTTGATCCTATAAACCATTAGGAGGTAGGGCCCACAGGGTGCCTTGCGGAAGTATACCCTATGTTCTGTTGGGCTTGGTGTGTCAAGACTTTGGTTTGCCAGAAATGCTTGCCTCCAAGTGGAAGGTGTTTCTGTTACTCTTTGCTGAAGCTGAGTGTTCTATTTTGACTAACAATCACAGGGAGGATGCCTTTCTCCTTTTCACTTTTAGGAATGTTGTTGCATGCACGACTCCTGTCCATAAGATTGAGCTGTCCATGAGGAGAACTCCAGTAGATTTCAGATTTGCCCGAAGGAAAATATGAAGCACACTGATGGGGAAGAAAAGTGGTGATATCATGTGCACTTAGAGTGTAAAAACCTTTCCTTTAAAAATGAGGTTTCTGTTTTTCAAATAAAATAATGCAGACAGGTTCAATGTCTGTAACAGTATATTGCATTTGTATATTTCACCTTAAATCTTTTATTAAAATGAATTTTTTAAAAAGTAGACCACTGAAGATAAAAATAACAAGTAAGGCATCTTGAATTCTTTATTCACTTTCATGAAAAGCCCCATTATTTTCTACATCTCCATTTTCACATTCATCCTATTTAAGTCACTCGTTTGGCAACCTAAAAGAAAATCCAATGGTTAAAAAAAATCGTTTGTTTTATAGTTAGTTTTTACTTGTTTTTAAAGTACGAGATCTCTGCGTGGTATTGAGTTTTGCAGACTCCTGAGAAAAAAAATTTCTAATAAAAGTGCTATTATCTGAAAACAATGACTCAATTAATTATTTTGGTTTCTTATGTTGATTCTAAATATTTCTTATTCTCTTTGTTGGGTCTTTATGTCTCATCCAAAACAGATTTACATTTTGAGGGTAGATACAGCTGAGCAACTCTGCCTTTGGCTATTAACAAAATAAGCAAACTATTTAGGATATATCAATGTCTTCACAAAAGGATATTCCACTTATAAAATGGGAGATGAGGAACTCATATGCTGTGTAAGAAATACCATCTAAGAAAAATAATGCAGAGAATAGATTGGGAATGGTTTAAGATCTGAACACTCAGGATTGGTATTTCTTAACACTCTATTTTTTATTTTAATATATACATGCTAATCGTCTTTCTCTCTTCTCCGTATATGTTATACTCACTTGATTTACTACTGAAATTATATTGCTTTTGAAAGTGTCAGTTGAGTTATCCCTTGCCTTGTTAGTATCATGTTTGATTTCTTGGACAGAGACATAAATCACTATCTAATATGCAGGTCTTTTGAAGACGCACCCAAGGTTTATTGCCAGTAACAGACTAGTGGCCTTATGTGGACTTTCCATGAATAAAACAGATTGATGAGCCATTTTATAGCATCGCAAGCTGTATTATAAATACATCACCCTTTTCAGTAATTTAACGTGAGGAACAGCCTAATGAGCTCCCAGCCATGATCAGCCAGAGCTGGGAGTTTTGTTTAGCTTCTAGGACAAGTGACTGGTGGAGGGTAAGAAACTCAAACCCTGCAATGTTTTCCCCAGTTCTGTGACAAAATCTTTGTAATAGGAATCGTTTGAAATAATAGTAAAGTAAAGCTGCATTTAGAATCTGTCACAGTAATAAAGGGAAATGTAAAGTGGGTCTGATTTTGCTTATAGCTGAAATCTAAGGTTAAGATGATAGGCTTCTCAAGTTACTTGTTTTTCTTCTTTTACTGATTGAAGTCATCAACAAAATTGAATCAACAGATTATCATTTTGAAATATACATGATATAATACCTACTTGATAGCTTGGAAAAGGAACAGGTAGATATAGTTACAACATCGTAACGGTCTCTTTTGAAAGTATAGCTTAAGATGACCATTGTTTCTGTATTCAGGCCTTCTCTTTTGCACAGCTTACAACACTGTACCTTTATTTTTTCATTAATCCTTACAGTATCCCTGTGGAGTAGGATGAGTGGGTGGCGTCTTAGGGTAAACAGTTATTATCCTTTCTGGTGAGGAAACCAAGCCATATAAAAATGGTTGTTTTTAAAGAGTTATCTGACTAGAAAGAAAAGCAAGATAAAATAAATGAATTTTTAGAAGTGAAAAATATTTTGCATTACATATAGCACATATCAGTATTTAGAAAACTTACACAAACATAACTTTGTGGATCTATAATTTTCTAAAAGTTTGGAAAGTAGGCAACACTTAGGATTGAAAAAGGCATAGCTTTGTGAATAATTCTTTTGCTACCTGGAAGCTGCAATATATTTTGAGCTAGAAGCTTCTATAAGATATTTCCCTTTTCTGAATGCAATTGATTATGCTATACTGCATAATACTACATTTACCTATATATATCCAGTTAAAACTGTATTATGCATTTATAGAAGTCAGACTTTGGTCTGAAATGCCATTATTTATAAACACAAATCAGTGAGTAATTAGTCTATTGTGTAAAGAAAATTTAAAAAAAGTTTTGAAATAATCTTTTCTACTATGAAAATAGCCAGGCAGTTTGGTGGACTCTGTTATTCATACTTCAGATGGGAATTGCCTTGAGTGTACAGGGAAGAATGAAGAACTGAAAAGGCTTTAATTGTCTTTACAGAATAGGTAAAAACGGAATATTTTACTGCTAAGACATGAACACATCAGTGATGCCCTAACCAGTTGGGCTCAGTCCTGCCTACACTGAGACACGAAGCACTTTCAATTTAAAAATATATCTAATTTAAATGGATTGGTCCTATTTATGCCCTCTGTTCCTTATTAAAAATGGTTGACAGGTAAAATTCCATTTAAGAATACCTGCAGACAGTCAATATTGTTTTGAATTTTAAAGAGTTCCTGTGTCTTGTGAATGACATTATGCCTTTAATATTCTGTATTCAGAGCAGAGTCCTTTTGAAACCAGCTGTGCATTTATCTCCATTTTTGCTTTCTTGGTCTTTGCCTTCCTCTGCCATGCACCCAGGGTTGACTGCTAACTGCGGGTCTAAGCTTATCAGATTGGATGAACCTCTTTGGTGTCTCCATTTTGGAAACCATGGGTCAGAATTTAACGTTCCCCTAGCCCACGCTTTTAAAATGCAGGATTACAGAAGATTTATGAAGGCCTCTATGTCTCCATAGCTCTGTTCTTTGGGGTACCCCAGAACTTTACCACTGAGCGAATGATCTTGGCGTGTTAGTGTAGGCTGAGCCAAAGCTTGTGCTGTATTATTTATGATTCTATAGCATTGGCCTCTCAAACAAAGTTTATTGACGTATCATCTGCAACAAAATTTTGGCTAATTCATAATTTATACATCAGAAATAGATGCCTTTCTCTTATAGATTGTGCCACTTGAACATAAAATAAGATTTTAAGCTTAAAAGATGGAAACAGAGGCCTATAGAAGTGGCTTTTCAAGCTTGTAGTCATTGGTAGTTTTTTAATCTTTAAACAAAACAAATCAAAGGCAGAGAGAATATACTTTTCCCTCTCCCGTAGTTCGCTTTTCTGTCTCTAATTGTACGCTCTTGTGCACCATTGCTCCTAATTTTCCTCTGAGTTTAGTGATAGTTCATAAGAAAAGCATTAAGCTTATGGAAAGAAAGATCTATCACCAATGGACTCGATTCTCCCTTGTGATTTATAAGGGTCTGAGAAAGCAGTCTTCCAGGTCTTCTCTTCTCAAGGACTCTGGGAAAGTCTTGTTCAAAACTAATGGCTCTTAAAGAATTGGTCAGCTAAAGACCACTAGCCTCTCAAAACACCGGCTGGTTAAGGTGGAGAGCACACACTGCTTTGCAACTCCAAGATGCAGTGGGTGTGCTGAGGCCCATGAGTCCGTACTGGAAGACCTTTGGATATTCTGTGTTAGTCAGGCTCATTCTCTTTTTCCCTGGATGTGCACACAGATTTTTGTAGATATCATTTGATATCGCAGTAGTGTACAAAGCATGGGATGATACATACATTCACATGTTTACGTATCAAAGATACACTTCTATGTTTTTGTCTTTCATACGGAGTGTAAGGGGACTAAGTAGTTACGCTATTTTAGCACTTAAAGATATCATTGGTTTTAACTCAAAGTGATTGACTCAAACTATATTTTTATTATAGCTGGAATACCTCATACTTGTTAACTGCCCTTATGTGCATGGTCACCTTTAGAGGGTATAATTCTACTAAAAAACTATTCCTAATGAATCGCAAACGGAGATGAGTTATGTAAGCTGTGTTAATTATGTCATTTGCAAGATTGTCTAATGTGAAATTGGTCAAGAGACTGGAAACTGCTTATCAAATGTTTCTCTTAGTTAATGTGATAGTTTGTGTTTTGCAGGTGACACAATTCACATAACTTATTTGATGGAGCCATCCCTTAGTTTTCCTTAGCTAAATTATGTTATTAAATATGTCATGATAGGTTCTGTCCTCATTACTTTGCATTCAGCACAGTCAATGGTGTTTGTCCTATGACACCTCTCCCAGGTCCTTAGTCTTTGAGGAAGCCAAAGGAATTCCATGTTCAGAATTGTGTTTTTAAGCTGCTTTCCAGCATTACACACATATCTCTTGTCTTGGCTAATAGAACCTGGATGTGTTCTCAATCACTGCTATCACCATACAGTCCTTATTTAGCCCCCCGTCGACCAACTCTGCCATTTCTCCTCAGAGTTTGGCATCCCGATGTTCTACTATCTTAAATAGAAACCCAAAGAATCTCTGAACCATATAGTTTTAGTTAAAAACAGCCAAGTGTATGGCAGTAGTAACTATGACAATAATTGCAATAGTGGAGCAGTTTTCCTTTTTCATAGCATCTGCTTCATCTAGGAAATCTTCACATTAGCAGCAGAGCATTTATCTCTTTAGTGAATAATTTTTTATGTTTGCCCAGGTCTGTTGCTTATTGCTGAGAAGCTTCATATGTCTTTTTATAAACACACACACACATTTTTATTGAGTACATTGGGGACTCTCTGTAATTTTGTCTTCAAAGGGACCAGTCTCAGAGATACTTTACAGTGATTGCCTTTTAGTATTTAGTTTCTGTCACTTAATTTTTTCCGGTGGTGGAAATTTATTTTTGTTAATAATGTATCAAATTTTTCAAAATAGAGAGATGGTTGAATAAGATTAGAAATATAGTTTAATTCATGGCAATGGAATAGACTACCTGATCCACAAGTGAGTTTGAATAGCATATTGATCTAAATGTATAAGATACCTTTATTAAATCTGCCTAAGAGGATCATATTTAATATTTATTTTCTAGTGAGCAGTATTTTACTTACTAAATTGATAGGAATACACATATTGTTGAATCTCTTATATTTTACTTGAAAAATTCTGTTGAAGGCTACTTTATTCTTTAACCTGATAAACCCTTTCTCTCCCTCATTCTCAAAAATTTCATCATGGTTGCACTTGGATCAAGCTTCTTCATAAAGTTATTGTCGTCTTAGACTTTTCCCAGAAGCATCACCGTAGGGGAAAAATGATTGTGTAATAGAAGAACTCTCTCTGCATTCTGTACATTGACCATTCATTATCTCCAATTCGGCTACCCTTTGACCTCCTTTCCCTTAGCCACATAGCTAACCAGGTCGGCCTCTGACAAAGTCTGTCTAAGGATGTTATTCTTCCTGTGGTCTCCCTTTTTGTTTCTACCTTCTACTGGCCCCCACCTGTACCACACACATTCCGCCAATTCTCTGTGCAGACTTGACATCAGATTCCACCCCAATCCTTGTTATGTAACCTACCACCTACCCCTTTTTGGCAAGGGACACTGGAGTCAGCAAGTTACAACAAAGAGTGGAGTTAATTGGAACATGTGCTGTACTCAAATCTCAACAAAGAAGGGCTGATAGACATCAGGAAAACACAACCATATGTAGATGTTTGTTTGAGAAATATGAGTATACATGGGAAATATCATCTACAACCAGGTTGCATTTAAATAAAATCAACCATCATTCTCCTCTTTGTCTTCCGACACCCCTTTCCCCCAACATGTAATACTTTTAACTTGCTCTCTCATGTCTGCTCATGGGTGGGCATGGCCCACTAAACTGACAAATGAAACAGATCTGTCTGTGATACTTCATATGGGGAACCTCATGTAACTTACACCTGGGACTCAGCTATGGATGACATCCCAGTGGACCCTCTATGCATTCCCAGCTGTTATAATATGTCTCATACCTTTTGTGTGTGACCTTTTCTTCTATTTTTGCATTCCTTCTAGAACTTTAGGATTTTTTTTTTTTTTACTTAACCCCTAATTTCTTAAACTTGGGTACAATTTGCACACAATAAAATAGACCCATTTTAAGTGTACAGTTTATGAGTTGTGACAAATATGTATACTCATATTAAACTATCGCCCCAACCAAAGTACATATCATTTTCTTTACCCCATAATGTTCCTTTATGCCTTTTCCAGTTAATCTCCTTTCCCCAAGGCAACCATTATTTTGATTTGTCATAATAGATGCATTTTACCTGTTCAATAACTTTATATAAATTGGATCATACAGTATGTGCTATGTTGTGTCTGGCTTTTTTTTTTTTTTTCAATATAATGTTTGGAGGTTTTATCCATATTGTGTGTATTAGTAATTTGTTTCTTCTTTATTACCAAGTAGTATTTCACTGTAAACAACAGCCATTTAAAAAATGAATGTTTAGACATATTTTATGAGTCGTTTCTGTATAGTGGAAACATCTTAAAATTGCAACAACTCTTGAGTTTAACAAATAGTTGACTGTCATCGGGCTTTTCACTACTTTCCTGCCCAAGGGTGCTGGAATTCCCCAGCTGTGGGCTGAATGCCCATCCCAAAGTCTCAGGCTTCTGGGTATTCTTGGTTCACATCCTGAACCTCAGAAGGAATGGTGACCTCCAGTTCACTGAGATGGTTTAGAACATCTCAAAACTCTTGCTGTCCTCACTTATGTTGTGAAACTATTTTGCTAACTGGGAGGTAGATGTGTTTCTGTGTACAAGTGGGGATTCTCAAACAATACGAAGCCCTTTTCAGAACCCTGTGGAATGACCTGAAAGGAACTTTTTCTTTGAGAGTCTCGTGATGTGTATTTTCGATAATGTATCCTGCCCTCAGGGTTTTTCTCTGTAGGTTTTGAAGGCTTCAGAAGCCCCAGAATGGTTCTGGACCTGAGTTGCTACCTGAGAGGTTCTTGCAATCCCACTGGTCTCTAAATACCTTTAGGACAGAATGCTGGGTGATTAGGTTAATAATGCTTATTCTTAACTATTTAACCATTATAAGCAATAGGCTAAGACTTTATGTACATTATTTTATATATAATATAACATCCTGTTTATGTTAATACTGATACTATTCCCACTTGCTCCCTGAGGAACATAAGCCTAAATAGCTTACCCATGGTTATTATATAACTCTTATACTGTGATGGGACAAGAATGTGATTCCAGATCTGACATCCAGTCCCACCAACATTCTATTCTAAGGCCCACAAATACTTTCTGGACATCTCTGCCCAAGTATAAAACATGCAGTGTGGTAATGTACATGTATTTAGTATTGGGTCTAAAATATCCAATGTAATATAATAGTTAAGCTGTTGAATATTACGAAAATATAAAAATGTGACGTGAACTGGAGCCTCTAACTGCATTGAATTCTTTTCATTTAAGGGTCTTAGAACATGTGAAAAGGCAGAAAATAATAATGTTTTATAAAGAATAGTAGTAGTAAGAACTGTTGTGCACATTTTGAAGATGAAGATTTTGAGACAAGATTCTTTAACTTTTCCACAGCAGTACAGAGTTAGAAGAAACCTAGACTGTCTCCCTGTGCCTCTTCCTCTACTCTTTCAAATCTTCTTTTTCTCTTATCCAAGCCAAGGTTCAAGGGACATGATTGTTATCTTTTTTACCTGTGAGTCATAGACAAGGACTAGAGAAATTCTTGTACGTGTTAAGAGTTTACCTAAGAGACTATTATGACAGCAGTCAGGAATGATTTCTTTAAAATATATAAATGTAGTGTCTTCATCATGGCTTAGATTTATAATGCTGACGACTTTGTGAAGCAGACAAAGTTGAAGAGTTAGGGGCTGTTTTGCAAAGTGTACTTTGGAACGGATTCTAGTTTCTTTCAAACTTTGAAGAGAAAGAGAAAAAGCAAAATAAGTACCTAAATCAACACTAGCCAAAAGAAAAGAAAGAGAAAGAGAAAAGAAACCTGCAGAAGGCAGCAGCTAGTCTCCACTGGGAAGCTCATCCCTTCCTTGACAATTGCTGGGCTGGCTGTACAATGTTTGATATGTGCTACTTATTTACTGTCTCTCTTTCTGGTTCTCTCTTGATGCTCTTAGGCTGACATTGTGTTAACTGTCTTATGCCCCTGATTACATCTTCCTTTCATCTTTGTTATGAATAGTTTAAAGGATAAATTGTGATTTTCTATAAAAACAATACATTAGCTTAAAGAAAAAGATGAACATTTTAGAGAATTTGGGATTATTCAGAATCCCTATGACTATAAATGACTTAGCATATCTAGAATGCACCAAGTTGATTTATTTTTTTCTATTGATAGTCATCATGATTAGATAGTACCAGCTTTAATTTTAAGTTTTGTTGCCTGTGAAGTTTATTTTCAACGTTCAGTACCATCCAAAAGAGAATCTTTTTTTAAAATTTTAATCAAAACATATTTAAGGTACATGGAACCTCAGGGATCACTTGATTCAACCTTGTCATTTCTGTGCTCATCTTGCAACAACTTGAGGGGACCACCTAAGGTTATTCTAGATATCTAGACTCTTTTCCTCTTTTTGCCCCTTGACTCCATTGATAAATTGAGAATGAAAATATCTCTCTGGAATCTCTTTTGATTTGGTATGTATAGGAAACTTTGATATCATTGTAGAAAGGCAGAATAGAAATAAAAGATATTTCAAAGTCTTTTGATGTAGGTTACCATTTGTAAATCTGTGAATCTCTGCTTTGACTTCCTGAAAGGTTATCAGAAAGCTCTTCTAAGGTTCTCTTGGGGTACTTATTACAGGCATATAGGTGTAGCCCTATCCCTTTCCACGCCACCCATAGGTTCTTCTGAAAGTTTATGGTGTTAAGAGAACTCAAGATCTTTAAAACTGGCTACTTGTTCCTATTGTTCTTGAGGAAAATTGTGCTAAAGAAAGCTATTTGAAGATTTCTTTAATATAAAATCTTTAATCTTAAACCATGCTAAGGAAGGTCAATTTTGGGGCAGAAAAAGAGCCATGAATTTGTCCCATTTACTCCAGAAGAAGCTGAAAATGATATTTGAATACAGCTACCCTTGTAAGTACCAAGAAACATCAGATATGATTGCTGCTCTTCACATGCTTAGAATATAATTTCTCCATATTTTTTTTCATGTAAAAAAGCAAAGAATTCTAGAATTAAAAATAAGAGGGACCTAAGATCATATATAGTGTGGCTTCTAAGATCCTATATCATAACCAGTGTAATAAAAGTTGAATCTTTGCTAGAGGGGACTATGTGTGGATATTTTTTTCAGTTTCCATAGGTGATTCAAATATACAGCCAAGGTTGAAAACCATGAATGTGGATTCCAGACCAGCCTTTCTTACTTATGTACGGAGTTGTGGAGATTTACAGAAGGTAAAATTATTCTGTGAGTAGATAACTAATTATTTGAGACCCAAATTCTGGTCTCCCAGGTTTTGACCTGAGCTTTTCTTAGGACGTTATTTGTTTTGTTTTTGAGACAGAGTCTTGCAGTGTCACCCAGGCTGGAGTGCAGTGTCGTGATCTTGGCTCACTGCAACCTCCACCTCCCAGGTTCAAGCAATTCTCCTGCCTCAGCCTCCTGAGTAGTTGGGATTACAGGTGTGTGCCACCATGCCCGGCTAACCTCATATGTTTTAATCCCAAGTTAGTGCCAGCTGTATATAGAAAAGACAGGTCTGTGATCATTATTCATTTGTGTAGTTTTCTTTCTACTATGATAATCATAGCTCAGTTTAGGGAGCATTTACTGTTGGCCAGGCCCCATGACAGCAGTTTTACAGGGTTGCTTTCTTAATTAAGTGTACTCATATTCCCGTTTCACAAATGAGGAAACAGGCCCAAAGAGTCTTGTCTGCATTTTTAGAGCAAGAATAAGTGGAGGTGCTGGAATTGGAATCCTGGTAGTTAGATTCCAGAACTGTGTCTCTTGAACTACTTAACTGTACCTTCTCCTAGAAGGATTTGGTTATTACTTTGCATTCCAAAACAAAGTTTTGTGTAGACTATTTAAGCCATAGGGACTGTAGACTGTATTTTGAAAGCCAGAATTAAGAAAACAAAAAATGTGGCCCCAAGGCACTCACTATTTTTCTTCCTTGATTCTTGAATCTTAAGAGAGCATGGGATATTAGTGATGACAGTCTTCCTACGGCCAGATGGACACTTGGCCACTAGTTGTAGATTTGCTTCAAAGATTCTGTGTCCTCAGAAGTGAAAGAAAAATTTTAGTGAGGTGCATGCTGTGGGAAGGGTGGTTTGGTCAGTGGTTTTGTAGCATGGTTTGTGTTGTTTTCTCAGTGTGGAGAAAATAAGGAAAGCTATATAGTAAGGAAGAATATGTTAAAATATGTACTCTACCTTTCAAAGAAAAGTCCAGGGTGAGTAGCAATACTAGTGCCACCTGAAAGAACTTTGGAGATGTTTCTTAGGTCGGAATGAAAAGCTGTTGCAGTATTGCCTAAAATAGCATTTATAAAACACAACGCTATTGAGACTTGTTAATCTTTACCGATACTGTTTTCTTTCTCCTTTTCCTTAAAAAAATCCTTATGTGCTTGCTTTAAAGTATAAAAGTGAAAAACCAAACTTGTATTATTAGTTATAATTTCAAGGATAAGGAAGTGGAAAGAGCATGTTGGCAAGGTAATTTTCTAGTATCAGATGAGTGTTTCAGAAGAAGGGTCACTACTTATTTTGGCTTATAGAACATGATTGTAAATCAGATGATAAATGTTGCTTAATAACTTGCTGCATTGGGTGTTTACTTATTGCGAAGGAAAAATCTTTAACCAGTAATTTAGTAGATATTTGCCTGTGACTTTTAATTAAATGTTAACAGCAAACAGAAAAATGGCCATTCCATGAAATAGCATCATCTTACATGGTATTTTGATTATTTCTTGGCTTGTTCCAAAAAAAGGGAATTCTCATGTGGGAATGATGGCTGTAGCTTAGAGAGAAAGAGAGTTTACATATTTGATTACATAGTTGATATATATTTAACATGGCCATATCTTTGTATATATGCTTTATTTCATTTAATCCATATACCCCCATTGAAATGTAACATTTATTTGGACTAGAAGTTTTGGAATCTTAGCCGGAGCCACTGATTTCAGACACTTATGTGATAGCGGGAATGTTTAATCAGTATGTAATTTGCATCTGAATACTTTATTAATCTAGAAATTTTTAGTGGTGAAATTAAGTTATCTTTTGAAATAGTCTCGCAAATTAGACTAAACAATCAGGAAATTAATTAAATAGAGGCAACAGATTGGGATAGTAAACCTATTTGAAATAGTAATGATAGCTTACTGTAAAATATCTGAGAAGGTGCCTCAGTAAATTTATTTGGTGTGGATTTTTATGTTTCCCAGACATGGAAAAGGGAAAGTTCTTGAAGGAGAGAAGAAATGTCCCACTCACCTGACCACTTCTTTTCTGTTATAATTTAAGATCTTTTCCATGATTTTACTTTAATCATCTCACTGACTTTTTCAATAATTTGCAATCTGAAGTATTTTGAAACATTGTCATACTGTGCATACTACACATAGTGTGATTACTTTTGTGCAGTGATTTAAAAAAGTAATCAGTGGTCTTTCTTTGAGAATGAACTTTTCTGGTAATGCTTTCTACAACACAGAACAAAGCCTTCATTCTTTGTATTTTCCAGTGGTTACTTTATCCAGTAATTCTCATGAATTTCTCTGTGAGCATTTCTAAGGTCTTGTTCTGAGGGTCCAATTTCCTGTTTTTACATCCTGGCACATCCGTAAATGCTCACAGTAATGGTATCTTAACTCTTTCTAGAGCTGTGAACGTACTGCTCCTTGAGTTCTTAGACACCTCTCTTTCAAGTAACAGGATCCTAGTGTTAGTTTCATTGTAAGAACTGAAATCCAGAGGCTGGATGTCCTGTGACCACAAGGGGCAGAGCCAGGTCTTGGTTGCAGCTGTTTTCATGCCCAGTTTGGGCTCTTCCCTAGCTAACCTGTTATGCTGCAAGCTAAAGTTTACAAATTTGATGCCTCCTGTTGGGGTATTTCTGAAGGGGGTGTATAGGGTTATTAAACTCTCTTAAAATACATGCCTAAGGTCATGCTTAATGTATACAGCAAACCATCCCTCCCAGTTTCTTACATAAACTTGAAAATTTTCTACATGTTTTCTTAGCCTAATAGAATGACCTTTTAATTAAGTTGTATAATTTGAAATGTTGAAGTACAATAAGAACAGGAGGACTCTCTGCTTTCTTTGGAAACTATTAACCAGTAAATGAAAATTTAGTTGAAAACTAGTAGTTAATAATTGCCATTTTCTAACATGAAAGGATTTTATCCCTCATGTGTTTTGTTAAACATTGTAAAAGTGTCAAAATTAGCTGAACTCTCATGTATTTGTATTTAATATAATCTGTTTAGATGATCTGGATGTGAAATGTGATGGGAATGACGGCTGTAGCTTAGAGAGAAAGAGAGAGAGAGATTGAGACCCCCTCTGAATATTTGGTTTCCGGATTTAATCACCAGTGCACTTATTTTGTTACTCTTGGCTTTTGTAGTCTGAGGACTTTGTTTTCTTCTTTTGCTTAATTTTCTTAACCTGAAATGTGACTTGACAAAATTAAGGACAGAGGTGTATCAAATTCTTTGCTAGTCTCCATTTTTTTTATGAAGAAGAGATTTGTATTACTACATTTTATTTATAATCTTTAGAAGAGCTATAATAGATATGGGTTCATAGATCTGTAAAAATCAAAATTGCTCTTTAAAAATCCCTCAAACTGTCTGTCACTAATGGGGGTAAAATGTAATCCACTTTGCGGAATTTTTTTTTTTTTTTTTAAATGAGACTAAGTCTCACTCTGTTGCCCAGGCTAGAGTATAGTGGTGTGATCATAGCTCACTGCAGCCTCGAACTCCTGGGCTTAAGCAGTCCTCCTGCTTCAGCCTTGCAAGTAACTAGGATGGCAGGCATGCATCACCACACCTGGCTAAGTATTTAAAAGATTTTTTGTAGAGATGGAGGTCTCGCTATGTTGCTCAGGCTGGTCTGGAACTCTTGGGCTCAAGCAGTCTTCCTGCCTCAGCCTCTCAGAGCGCCGGGATTACAGGCATGAGCCACTGTGCCTGACTTGAGATTTTTTTTATGTGTTTTCACATGTGTTATTGTAAGGTTCATTTGGTTTTGTTGTTATTGTTAATATGGACATAAAAAATTTGATATGAGAATTAACAAAGAGGCACTCACTAACATAAAGACAATAGAAAAGAGAATATAGTGGTAGCATTCAACAGTGGTGTATTGAGATTGCAATTATTTCTTAAAACGTGAAATCATTTTTGAAATATATATGTTAGACCTATGTCTACAGAAATAAACATGCCAGACACTGAGCTTTCCTTCTTTCTACATGTTGGTAATTAGTAAGCAAATGCTAAAATTTAATACTAGTAAAACATGACCAGATTTTTTCCCATAGCTTAACAGAGACCAATAATAACATTGTTATGAATATAAATTTTCATTATTTCTGTTATTGAACTAAAATTTGGTTTTGATAAAATGTCTCCTGGAGCGTCGTCCAAGAATACTTTATTAATTTCTCTTTTTAAAAAAATAAGTACAGTAATTTTTTTTAATAACCTCAAACTTATTAAGTTCACATTAAGAAAAAGTTTGTTTTGAGGGAAAATAGCCTATTACACATGACATCCTTTTTCTTCTTATGAGAGTTTCTTAAACCTTGGACTTTTAAAATGTATTTTCAAATCAATAATAATTGAATCATTATTAAGTTATATTGCTATGCTAGACATTATTACTTTCTAATTATTATCTTTAACTTTTGCAATTTATGTTATCGTTGTGTTTAGATGTTACATTCCCTACTGAGAATCATAAATCATATCCAGTGGTATTAAGTGAGGCAATTTATGTGCATTTAGAAAGAGACTCAATTTTACTTATTTAAAGTAAATGGAGAAAAGGAAACATTAAAAATAGTGTTATCCTATTGTATTTGGAGTTTGTCATTTTCTGTTTAGTATATTTTTGTAGATGAAGTTTTTTTTTTCTTTTCTTTTAAAGGGTGTCTATTTCTAGGACTATAGTTTTATGAGTGGAATGTCGCATAATGCATAATAACATGACCTATATGTAAGGGTTTTACAAGTAATTAGAGGCATACAGGCCATTCGAGGGGTACAGGCAAGAACCTGAGCCTGAAGAATCATGTGTAGGAAAAATCTTTGTAATCTTAAGACTTTTTTGGGGTGTTTAACTTATTAATATGTCTTAAATATTAAACATTCTTAATGCTGGACAGTTACGAGAATATTAAAAAATGTAAAATTATTTTTTCTTGCAAGTTTTCTGTTTTATCCAATAATCAGTAATGATCTGCCTTGATTCTTCAAAGTACTGATGATGAATATCATTTGAGTTGATTCAGAAACAACTTTGTTGATGAAAAGTTTGCTTATGTGTGTATTTTTAACATTTTTGTGTCCATGCATGTGGTTTCAGATGAGATAGGAAATGGAAATAACAAAACACTTTTAGAAAATCTTGTTTCTGTAGACGGCTCAAAGTTGCCAGAAACCACGAGGCAGTGGAAATATCACGAGAAAGCTTGTTCCTACAAGACTCCCAGACTGGTTACCAGACCAAAGAAGTTCCCAGAAATTTAGCTTGAAGCAATCATTTAAAATTTAGGAGGCGGATCCAATCCTGCTCAGAGTCATCCATTGCTAATTATAGTTGCCTATGATGTCCCAGTGATTTTGTTATCAGCCACACCTAAGTATATTTTTGATTTTTTGCATGTTCCCTCCAAAATACATTCTTGCTGGGCACTTAAAATCTGTTTATTTCACCATATGTGTATTACGCCACAATACTGTTCACATTTTGAATCTATTCATTTTTTTTCTTTGCCTGATATATCTTGTTCAACCTTGATGAAACAGATGGCTTTTTTTCTTTTAATCTAGTTTCATTTGTATCTTAAAATTTCCAGTATCCGGGGCACTGCCCTCACCCACGTGAGACCTGCTTCGCTCTACAGGTGTTTTAGCTGCATGGTTGTGTGTACACGTCTTTGAAATACATGAGGCTGCTGACTTTTAGAAAAGTTACTGTTTTTATTTTTTTTTAAATAAATATTTTGGCCAGCCTCAGAAATTTAGTAATGGCTTTGAACACTTGGAACTAGCGTGATAAAGCCAAAGTTTATTATGTACTGTTGTGATTTAAATCACACACTGGGTTATTTTGGGGAGTTAGAGCAATCTATTTGACACAGACAGGTCTTCCCTGGTGGAGGCTTGCCCCTGCATGTTCTGGATAGATGGCTTTTGATGTTGGGTGAACATCACAACTTGAACTGCTGTGTTTACACTGTAAGAATGCTTGCTGAATCTCTCACTGCGTCTCTCACATAATTCCAACTTCATTTTAGGTCTGAATACATGAACAGTAAAGGGGGAAGTTTCCTTTTAAATTTTGCCTGTCAGTTAGGCACTTTAAGAGTCTTATTTCTGTATGTGATTTCCTGTAAGAACTCATATATGGGGATTGTTACTGAGTAATTTTGAAAACAAAATTAATTCTATAACCTTTAACGTAGCTAATAAGAGCCATAAGGGTATGGTAAGAAAAGAAGGTAGAGAAAAAAAAATTGCCTCTTTCTATATGGCAAGAAGAAGAAAAAAAAAAAAAAATCAGAGCACTTGTCTTTGAACCATAGCAGGATTTAGTCTTAAGGGTCTTCTAGCTTGTTTTTCCCATTAGCTAGGAAAGCAGTGTGTGAGTTTAAAATACATATATATAAAATCATGGAATAATATGGAACAAAAGATTTAAATTGAATCTAGATTTTGCAAAACACTCTTCTAGTTTACTAGTTAAATAAATGCTGTAGCTTCAAATAACATCCCACCTGTCTGACTTGTTTGAGGGTCTGGTGAGATGCAGAATTCCAGTAGCTTGGCTAAAAAAGGAAGAAATAAAAGATAGAGTAACCTGGAAGTTTTCCACTTCCCTTCAAGTATTTTCCTGTTGTTCTTTAGATTTGGAATCTCTTATTGGATTCTTCTTTCATCCGTGCTTCATGGCATATAGATAAGTAGGCATTATACAAAAAGCTTATCTAGCTGTGCATGGCAGCTCACACCTGTAATCCTAGCACTTTGGCAGGCCGAGGTAGGAGGATCGCAAGAGCTTGGGAGTTCAAGACCACCCTAGGCAACATAGTGAGACCTTATCTCTACAAAAAATTAAAAAATTAGCTGGGTGTGTTTGCCTGCTCCTATAGTCCCAGCTACTTGGGAGGTTGAGGTGAGAGGATCGCTTGAGTCCAGGAGTTTGAAGCTGCAGTGAGCTGTGATTGTGCCACTGCACTACAGTTTAGGTGACAGAGTCTTGCTCTGTCTCCAAAAAAAAAAAAAAAAAGGCTTCATCTAAAACTTGTATCTTCTAGAACCATGAACTATAGATGGTCAGACCTTCTTATTTTTATGTTAGCAGATTTTTCTTTTTTCTGTAGATAATTTTTCAGCATTATGATTATATGAGCAACATGCCAATATAATTTCACATTTTAGCCTTTGAGTCTGCTGGTTCACTCATCTTAACAGTCTCCATATTCTAAAATTCTAGAGTAGTCCAAGGAACATTCCTAAGATTATTTTGCCATTTGCTTTGTGCAGATTTTGAGTCTTTTTCTATCTTAAGTTTGAATTATTTCCAGTCTCTGAATATTAATAAAACAAACCAACCCTATTAATGTATACCCTGTTCTACACATTCTCTTACTTTTTGGGAACTCTTTTGTCCCCTGCCCTTAACCACCATCCTACCCTTTGCTATATGGAGTGTGGAATGTATTGTTTGTTAGGTTTTAAATAAGCAAATTTGCCTTCTCTGTACTAAAGAAACCTTTATTTTTAAAAACTGATTATGGCCTCTAGGCACCAAATCTTAAACATTTCTGTGACTTATCTGTTGAGTTTATTATAGATCATATCTAGAAATATATTTAGCTTGTTTGAGTTGCCAACAAAAGTTGGCCAAGAAATCTCTATAATAGAATTGTCTGTCCAATTTTGAAATATGACTTCAAATTATATCTTTTGCATACACACAAAAATCTGTAATATTAATTCGAGCTCTATCCTAATCACAATTATTTTTGTTACTTTCCAGTAAACTGGCTTTTTCTTATAAATTTTTGACATAAAGACCAGACCACATTTATTAAAATGAAAAAATACTTGCTGTTATCAAAGTATTCAAAAGTATTGTAAAATATTAAATAGAGTTAGAGTTTGTGGCACATTGACTAACCAATTTTATCTGACAGAGACCAAGAAAAAAATACATAAAATTATAAAGTAAATAAACGAAATCAGTAATTTCCACAAACAAGTATGTTTATTCAGGAACACTGTTACCTACTAGTGTTCAGAGTAATTTCTGAATCAAGATAATTTCTGATGGTGTCTTTTAAAGAGTCCAGTTATCTTGTACCTAATGTGACATGGGATAAAATTAATCTCTTTTTAGCTACAGTGAGAAAATTTAAAAGCTTTGGCTTCATAGACTAAATATCTGTACAGACAGATTGCTGAAATAGTGCGGCAAAGAGTGCAAGAGAAACTGCAAAAGATACCCCAAGTTATAGTGTTTGTTATTAAGCATAGGTTATTTTGAAAATAGGTTTCCATATGGAGTATATGGTATGTAATTTCTACAGACCACATTACTGATAGATTCTATCAAGTGGCACTGAACTCAAGCTACAATGTCCGTAATGATATATGTAAGGAAATTGCTGGTGTTATTGGGTTGGATTAAAAGAAAAGAAAAAAAAAAAAAAAAACGCCTTTATTAGTATGTGTTCCCCCTCCCTTCAGTGTACACTGCTTCTTGGGCTCAGACTTTGGGTTTAAGAATGAGATATTTGAAGATCTAATTATAGGATAATTTTGGTGACTAAGTGGCAGTAATTCTCAGAGGTTACTCTTAAAAACAATAATCATATTTGGTTTACCTATTTGTCACCAGACAGTATCCAGACTTCATGTGACTAATGGTGACAACTGTATTTTGAGAAATTTGGAAAATCACATAAGCTGTTGGTGATACTCTCAAATCAGAATGTTTTAAATAGGGGACAAAGTAAAGCAAGTTCACAACTTAATAATAGAGGAATAGATACAGAATATTGAAGGAAAAAAATACATTGACATTTGCAAAAGAGATGCTGTTTCTATAGCATACCTAAGTCCATTGAATTAGCATAGTGGACAAATTGCAAGTGGGGAATATTATTCATATAAATAGTCCTGTCAGAACACAAGATGAGCAGAGTCTTGTTGTGGAACAGTCTGTTTAGAGGAGAAGTACTAGTTAGGAATCACTTGTATTCGCTGGTAAGCATCAAGAGAAACGCTTGGATAGGGTAGTTTAATAAACAGTGTCAGCACATTTAAATGGATTGTGGCATTTTTATCTTTTGCTAAATAGCCTAGAGTAATCATTATTTTAGCATGTTATCAAAAAATAATTTTAATATATTTTACACCCTCTGAAATTCTGACTTATACATTGGGGTATATTTTTGGTAATTCAGAACAGATTGGTTGAAGAATCTTCTTTAAAAGTTGCATTTTAGGTGTTTTCTTTGGGTGGTTCTTGTAGCCATCACACGAATAAACATAGCTTAGTTTGCAAACTGCTATTTACTTGGATCTGAATAGGAAACATTGTCACGATGTTATGATATACTGTATTTCAAGATACCTTAACAATTATTAGATAAAAACAATGAAGATGGAAAATATAGTAGAAATAATGATATTATAAAAATTTTTGAATGGTTTTGGTTGAAAACAAACCAAGAATATATTGGTATAGAAATAATTGCAAAGTAGAGCTACCACACTACCAAAAAAAAGTTATTTGAGGTAGTTGCTGGAAACAAAATTTTCACAGTTAGAAATGCTTAAAAAAGAGGCTCTTTTTTTTTTAAATAGTAAAGAATATGAGACTTTAGTTATTGTAACAGTAGGCTTCAGAGTAGCCATAAATGAAGTTTAGCTGGAGTAAGACTAACAGGGTTTTAATCTGTTATTTTTCTAGTTAAGGCTTATTAATAACAGTTATGTACGGCCTTGTTCATTTGTGCACTGGGCTCCCCATTTTGTTCTTTGGTACAGGGCCATCGTATTTCAGTAAATAGAGAGGTTTTTTTTCCTCTTCTTAGATATCCAAACAATGGCAATAATTTATAACTAACTGCTCTTCGTTATGTTGCAGAGGCAAATTGTGCAGAAAATTATGGATAATTTTAAAAAGATGAAATACAGGTGGCTCATCTAAAACAGACTCCAATTAAAACCACATTGTATTAAATAGAGCCTGCTTTAGATAGGCTCCTCTTCTTGCTAAATATGAATGAAGCAACAATTTTAGATATAATAGCTGGTATCTGGATTTTAATATGATCAGTTCTCATGCTTCGGGGCCCAAATATTGCCAGCTGGTATTAAGAAACCTACCCTCCTATAAAACTCGATTATATTGTTTTCCCTAAGAGTATTATTGCTTTAGGAATTATTGAGAAAGTGGCTTTTATAGGGTATAGACTGTTGCATAAAAGTTGGTGCTAAAATTTGAGCCATCAAAATTTGCATCACACTCTTGCATCCGGAATCTTTCCAAATGGAGTTAAATTAGACCTTGGGATGGGTGTCTCAGAGATATGGCAGTCTGTACTCAGTGTAATGGGTGAGCAAAGATGTGTTCTAGACCTAAGTGTACGCTGTCTGCATTAGGGCTTATATAAAATGGCCATATCTGTTACTTTATCAAGAGAATAAGTTTTCTAAGTTTTGGTTGGTCTGATATGCTAATATCTGCAATTAGCAGAGCCTTGGCAAATTGTTCCCTTAAATTAAGAGTTCATCAGTTTGGCAGAATGTGAACTGATGAAATGATTTGGGAATATGGTGCTTTTACATACACAGATTTTTTTTCCCCCATTTTAGTCTTTCCTAGCTGTCAGACTCCAGAAGACATACACGGCCATGCCAGTTTTTTTGTTTGTGCCTCTAAAGAAATTATTACCGAGTGTGGAGGATCAACAGAAAGTGAGCTCCTGCAGGGACAGAGAAGGAAGACTGTCTGATCCTGAGATCTCAGTGCCTAAAACAGTGCTTGGCACATAGAAGGGGTTTAGTAAATACTTTTTTGAAATAAAAATAACGATTAAAAAAAAGGAGGGTGTAGTTCCTACCATCATATGTAAGACGACATGGGTAGTCCTGACTCTTCTGGAGTAAGGAGACTTCTTGCTGCTGAATTAGGTGAAGGGAAACCTAGAATGTCTTTAAAAGGGACAAACAAGACCCTGCATGATTGGACCTGCCCCTTTCTCTGTCCGCCATTCTTGTCATTTCTTTCCTCAGCCTTGTTGCCCCAGCAACACAGATCAGCTGGTAATTCTCTGCTGATTCTGTACTATTTCCTATTGTGGAACATTCTCCCATGTTGTTCTCCTTTCCCCCTGGGCCTTATCTTGCCTGGTTGTCTACTAAACTTGTATTTAAGCTTCATTATGTTCTGTCTTTTTTTCTGAAGTCGTTCTAAAGCCCCACCTGAGTTGGTGCCTTCTTCTGTTTCTCTGGAAAGCTAGCTCTGTGTGTTTCTACTCTTCTGCACAACGTGTTAAAATTACTTGAATTTTCTCCTTCACTAGATGGTTTTTATGTCAAGAAGCTTCTCTTTATATTTGTTCAAACCCAAACATTGGACGTGATGGTAGGCCACGGAAATCAGTTAATAAGTATTTGCCAAATGAGTGTTCATACCAGCCCTCTCAGTTGCAGAATGAAAAACTTTGAATGCTTCTTTAATAATAAATCTTCTTGATTATTCACTGTGATTCTAAGTCCCTTATTACAAGAGTATGGTTATTAATCTAGTTATTTCTGCCATGTTTCAACGTGGATAAGTGTATTTAACAGATTCGCTCTGTTGCATTGATCCTGTGATGGTATTATATACTACTCCAGTGCCCTGGACTGTGTGTTACGGGGCAGTCTCTAGGCTTTGGGATGAAGTAATGGTGATTCGATGGGGGTATGAGTTCTTATTTTATGGGAATGCTTTGGCAATTAAGTGCTATTTAAAGGTATTATTTTTGTTAGAAAGATAAAGATTTAGATCTGTGGTTCATTAATTATGCAAAATTTGAATTAGCAAAGGCTAGCTTTTGGCTCAAATTATGAAAGAATATTCTTGGGAAACTTGGTGTCGGGGAGAGGATAAGTAAGTTTGGTATTTGTCTTGAGATTTTATAGAGAACACGCATGTACCCCATAAATGTAGTTTTAAAGAATTGTTCAAAGTAAATCAATTCTTGATTTTAAGAAAAGCTCCAGGCCGAACGTGATGGTTCATGCCTATAATCCCAGCACTTTGGGAAGCCGAGGTGGGTTGATCACCTGAGGTCAGGAGTTTGAGACCAGCCTGACCAACATGGAGAAACCCCATCTCTACTAAAAATACAAAATTAGCTGGGCGTGGTGGCACATGCCTGTAATCCCAGTTACACAGGAGGCTGAGGCAGGAAAATCGCTTGAACCTGGGAGGCAGAGGTTGCGGTGAGCCGAGATCGTGCCATTGCACTCCAACCTGGGCAACAAGAGTGAAACTCTGTTTCAAAAAAAAAAAGAAAAGCTCCCCATTTTAAAATAATACACAGGTTTTGCAGTGTAACTACTGGTGAGGACCAGAAATCTAGTTACTAGATTTCTTAAAAATAAAATTTATTACACTGTTTAAAAAAAGGAAAAGAAGTACACTTATTTTTCCTATGTATAGTTTATACATGCTAAATAAATAAAGTTTAGAAAATGGAATTTAACAAGAGTGAAACCATTGCCAATAGTTCCTTCCACACAGGTGTTAATCATTTTATGTTTTCACTTTTCTTTTGTATACATTTTAAAAATAGAGGATCATACTGAGTACACTGCTTTGTTAGCTGCTTTTTGCTTATCAATATTTTGTAACTATCTTTCCATGTTATTAATAACTGAGTTTTAATGCTTTTATCATAATTTAATCATAATTTTGGTTCAGCCATATTAGCTCTTTCTTGATAGATTTTCCTATGTAATTTAATAATCCAGTCTTAGATTTTTCCCTCTTAGACTAGTATTCTTTATTAGATTTAACATGAACTAATGCTATAAATGAGTCAATATTCTTTTAAAATTATATGTCTGTTTATCAGTGTACTGTTTTTTAAGTCTATGTATTAACTGAGTCTGTTCTTCAGGCTTGAACATGGGCATACCTCCTTTTATTGCACTTGGCTTTACTGCATTCTACAGATACTGCATTTCTTTTATAAATTGAAGCAGTGGCAGAGTTTGAAAGAATTGACTCCAATTTTGAAAGAAGTCCTAGTGTGGGTAAAATGCTATCAAAAGCATCAGATGCAACAGAGAAATCTTTTCTGAATGGAAGAGTCAATGGATGCGGCAAACTGTCTATTTTATGAGTAGACGCCACAGCCACCCGTCTTCATCAACCACCACCCTGATCAGTCAGCAGCCATCGACATCTAGGCAAGACCCTCTACCAGAAAAATGATTACAGCTCACTGAAGGCTCAGACAACTGTTAGCATTTTTTAGCAATAAAGTATTTTAAGTGTATGTATACTGTTTTTCTTAGACATAATGCTATTGTACACTGAATAGACGACAGTATCAAATAAACATAAATTTTATATGCACTGGGAAACAAAAAAAAAATTCATGTGACTCGCTTTATGTGGTGGTTTGTAATGGAACCTGAATTCCTCCAATGTATGCCTGCAGATGCTCATCCTTTACTCTTTCCCCATTACTGTTGGTGCTCCCAATTCTGCTGTCTGCCTTTATCCAATCATAAGGATCAATGTGATTTCTAGATTCACCCTAAGCACTTGCCCTTGACCAGCTCAGCACTCAACTTCCCCAAACACACAAACATTAAAGTTCATTTAGGAAGAGTGAATTTTAGGAAAAAACCACAGGGGCCAAGATCTTCTCTAACTAATGTAGTGAGTCTTCTGAATGTAGTGAGTCTTCTGATCATTTTTTTAGTATTACGTTGATAGCTCATTCAAAACAAAAATCATTCACACAACTATGGTATAAATACAAAAATGTGATGTTAATATAACTTTTGGATTAGGTTATTGCCAAATCAAGCATCTTTACAACATTATAGTTTAGAGTAATGTGTTTGGCTAAATTAGGCAATAAAAGTAAACATAAAAGGTAAACCTTCCTGATTAGTCCTTACATTTGATTTCTCTGTATGTAAAACACTCAGAAAAACCAAAAATAACTTCACTACTTTGTATTTATTTTTCTGATTGAGACTTTGGAAAAGTCAAGAAAGACGATGGTAGGTATTTATTTTTTGCAGAACAAGCCTGAGATGGTACTTAGGTGCTACATACAAGCTACTGATCACTTAATGACATTAAAATAATTTTAATTAGTTATTGCCTTCAGACACTACCGAAGTTTAAAAATCCTACTGTTTTCCACTTACATTTCTAGACCAATGCTGTTGGACTTTCTTTCCCTTTAACAGCAGTGATTATCCAGTTGAATGTTGTTTCACAGAAAGGAAAAGTGCATTTGTGTAAAAATATCTGGGGTTTGCCAGGGAATTTTTTTTCAGAATGCTTTGTGGTTACAAATGAAGCTTATTGTTGTATAAATGGCAAGTTTAAAATCATAGAACTTTTTTGCAGTAGCTCATGGCATGAGTTGATAATCTGCGAATTGCTCTGCGTGTGTGTTTGTGTGTGTTCACATGCATGCGTCAGCCCATCTGTAAGTAGCTGGATCCTGTGCCGTTCCTCCCCCCATCTCCCACCTCACTTATTTAGATACATAAATATGCACACTTTTTAATCTAAGGCAAACCGCAAAAGATGCATATGGAAGGTTGGATGTGGGAGAGAGGTGTTTTCCTTTAATTGACCTCTTGCAGCGTTCCACTTGATAAAGTGACAACACTTTCTGAAAACTTAAGGTTTTTGAATGTGTGGATTTTCTCCCTACCTCTGTAATTTCTGAAACTTTCTCTAAACAAGATGGCTGGCACATTCTGGGGACAGAGCAGAGACACAGAACAGAGACAAAGCCGCCCTGAGAAGGCAGACACACTTATATTGCTTGTGGTTTTTCAGTACAGCTGCTTTCAGATGGGCCGGCTTGTTCTAAGCTGGTCCCACTGCCAAAGCAAGACTGTCACACAGCTGGTAGTACTTACTGTACTTGCGGGAAAGTATGTGATTCATTAGTTGGAACCGTATGTTTTTCACCAGTTCTGGTCATGTTTTTGTTAGGATGTGGTAAAAACATAAGCGGGGGGTGAAGGGACAATGGAAACATGTGACTTCTTAAGGATTGGCCTGAACCCGTTATTAGCTAAATTGTACACCGTAAAATGTCCTCTGTACCTCATAAGACAAATGACTTAATTTTTTATTCCTCAGTTGAGGTCATTTAGTCATAAGTGGTAAAAATTATCAACACCGAGCTCTTTTTCTCTTTTTACTTTCTGTAAAGTATTATGATCCGTTTAAACCCCAAATTATAATATGAAGAGAAGTCATGCAAGTAAAAGACATTAATTTGCTGAAAAATGCCCATGACGGGTGAAGAACTTTAACTGGAGTGAACTCTTGCTACTGATAAAATATGAGTATGGTATTACAGCTCATAAGAAACACTTCTAATACCACACGGTATGAGGAGAACAATAAATGGGAGTTTCTTTGTCTACACATGATCAAGCAGACTCAAGTTGTATGGCTGGAGGATTGAGAGACTAGTCTTTTAAGTAATTTTGGTGTCATTAATGGGCTTACATCAGGATGTCTCTGTAATGCTCAATCCTGGTATTGTGCAGAACTGCTGGTGTGAGCTGTATTGAATACTAGCCTGTTATCAGCAGGTTTTTGAGCTTGTGAATATCTTACAACTGCACTGGCCGAACCATATTCTTTGGAAAATGAATGCCATTGCTGGTGTGTTGTGTTCTCCTTACATAGGAATATGCTTTGACATTTGCTTGCTTCTGCTTCATTCTGACACTGGAGTTGTTTTACGTTTGTCCCCACTCCCATAACCTGCTATTGAGACAGGTGGTATTTTCAAAGTCTAAGTAAAATATTGGCAGATTATGCCTCTACCCTCAGACTCTGTTTTTCAACTGTTCCCTTCTTAAGTTCTGTACCATTCATGCCTCACTACATACACTCCGGCAGTTGCTGGACTCTGCAGAATTAGAACCAGGTCTGTCTCTGACAATTAGCTCAGCTGGCTGCAGGATAAATAAAGGAATGCGCTCGGGGGCTGTAGTCTGTGACACAGTTTAACAGAGCGTAAAAAGGTGCATCTGTTCTGTGCCCAGATTCAGTCGCCTCACTGTCACTGGCAAGTTATCGACACAGAGACATGCCTGTGCTGTTTGGTAAACAAGCGGCAGGTATTAAATTAACTGGGCTGTGAGTGTGCAAAAGTGCTGCTTTATTAAAAGCCCTGCTATCTTAGCTCACTGCTGGGTCACAGGCAGTTGCTAGAACGTCTAGTAAAATGACTCATGGCACTGAATACTTCAACAGCCTGTCCTCACTTCCAGAGGGGACCACTGACTTTTGAGAGCCTGATTAGAGAGGGAAAAAAAGGAGAAAGAAAAAAGAAGACAGGGTGTATGTGTGTGTTTGCCTTTTACGTTTCGTAGGCTAGTCAAGAAGGAGGTGAGGGCTAGCACCCCAGAGTCAGGTTTTAGTTTAAATTGGGCTTCTGAATCCAATACCAAATTGCAACCAGGTCTCTGTTTTTGTCTTTGTTTATTTTCTCTGCCTTTCTATCTCACTCTCCTCATGACTGCTACTTGATTTGAGGTTGAAATAATGAGGGGATAACTGAGAGATGAAAGTTTTGTTGTGTCTACCTGCACTGGGTAGGCAACATGCATCTTGAAAATATACTTGCAGGAAAAAACACTTTGACTTTTATTATATTCTTTAAGCATTTATTGTCTTTTCATTTAATATTTTTAGCGAAATACCCACATTTTAAAGACTTCCTGCTTTCATTCAGCAGTGTAACGATTTTTGAAGTTTGTTTTCCTTTCAGCTTCAGGAATGCTTTACATAGGGTCATATGTGGTTGCCATGTTGAATTGTTCCTCACTTTTGTGGTCTTATCTTTGAGGAGTCCTCTTAAGATATACCAAGGTCCGTAGGCAAACATTACAAGATAATTTTCAGTACACACATCTGTGCTAAAGAGACTGGTATTTCTGAAGGTTTCCTGCTCCCTTCCTAGTTGTGTTTTTTTTAAGGGCCCCAACTAGCTCCTCATCCATTAGAAGATGATGTCATGCTAATGGTATCTAGCTCCATACAACTTGGACCAAAAATGATTCCAGTTGGCTGTATTTGAATGTGAATGACCAGAAGGTGCTAGACGTTCTCCACTGTAATTGCAAGTGCTTACCTTGGAAATCTGTCTTCTGGTCGTAGAGGCCCTTTTGTCCTCATACTGGAGATCTTACCAACACACATGCATTCCTGCTGCACAGACCCATCTTTATCGCTGGCTATCTTTATATAGTGATGTCTAGGTGGAGGAATGGGATGCCCAGGGTCGGGCGTAGGGAGGGTGGAGAGGAAGCAGCCTTTCTCATTGTTTGCTTAGGAAGGAAAGTATCCCACTATCTAGAGAGTTAGTGATGCCTCAGAATCTCTTTATCTTTGTAACCTCTTTTCTGTATGAAGTTTAATAAGCCAGCTGTGCAGTTTTTAAAAAGCCAGTGGATTCCACTTTTCACTTGGACCGCCCCCCGCCTTTTGCTCTGAGCATTCACTCCCTATTTCCTTATTTCCCCCCTTCTCTTTTCCTTTATCTCAGGGGAGTTCCCTGAGTAGCAGGACTGAAAAAGAGCTGAGGTTTATGTTAGAAGAAATTAAGGTTAATGATCATTGGCTCATTTTCATATTCTGTGGGTGTGGATGGAAGAGTAATCAGTGCAGGTGGCCCTGCCAGTTGGGAGTTTTTCTTTGTCATCAAGAAAATAAGGAGAGTGCAGGGATTGAATTACCACAACTATTTCAGGACTAAACATATTTCATTTCCCGATCGAGTCTGGTTTAAGGACACAAAGCTGACATTAATTTTATCCAAAGAAAGCACAACATTTTTTTTTTTGTTTCATAATTTGACTGAATGCATAGGGTAGACGCATGTTCAAATTTAATTCTAGTATAATCTTACAAATAATTCTCTGAAAAGCAAAGGGGTTTTGATTCAGTTTGACAGTTTATGTTTCTGTGCCCAATTACCACTTAGTTATTGAATGTTAAAAAGCTGCTTTCTAAAATGTGCACTCTGACTGCACCAATTGGCTTCCCAGCTGCCTGCTATTACATGCGAGGTGCTCTCTTCTAACTTTTTAAAGGATGTACACATTTGAAGTAGTTATGTTTAGCTAGCAGAGGAAGTGGGGGATTTGGTTAGGAAGTGCTTGCTGGCCTTGAAAAACTATCATGTGTGCATTCTCATCTCAGCCACATAAAGATCATTCTTTAAAGAAATACTTGTTGGATTAAAAAACCTTAAATGCTCAGATAAACTAGAGAAATAACCTTGATTTTTTTAAAAAGCATGACTTCCATTTGGATCAATTTTTTAAAGTTTTCAATATGCTTTTAATACCATTGATGTAACTTTCTACAAGTGAGGTATTCTGATTCCATACTTGGAAAAAGAAGATTTACAAGTTGACCAGAGACAATAAAAGTCATTGAGGAAGAGTGTCAACACTTGCCATGCATGGTAGGTTTTGCTTTCTTAGCAGAATGCAGCAGACGACTCAAGTGACCTGATCTGTTTTTAAAGCACAAGGTTTATTTGGCTGTTACAGTGTGAGTATAATATTAATGATACTAATGTAAAATTAACTTTTATGTTGTGTGAGCAGTTTTTCTTGTTTCCCCCTTTAAAATTGCAGATATTTCTTTGTGCATATATCTGGTGCTGTTGCCATAGTGAACGTTTATATAACTTTGGTTCAGCCATGAAAAGTTTGGTATAATCAGGTAATTTGGCAAGTCCACGTGAAGGTGGTTTTCGGTTTTCATAGCCCTGTAGTATGAGTCCCCATGCAGTTTAATATTCATTGTATGGCCATTAATATAAATACTTCGTCTGGCTTATTAATAACACATGAAGAGACCATGCCCAAACATTCAAAGGGCAAGAATGTTTTAGTGGTTTCTGGAAGCTCCTTGCTGTGAAGAAATAAGACTTTTAAAAAACATTGTACTTTAGAGTTTTGAAGTAGCACTTTAAAATATTTTAAAATACATTTGGTATATCTTAAGAAATTCTTGACTAGGCTAAAACTTAATATTGAACGAAGTGATCTTTTGAGATCGATATAATTTCCAAGTTTGACATTTAAGCAAATCATGTTCTCTGTTTTAAGAAACATTAAACAAGGGGACAGAAATACACAATAAATCAGTTTCTAAGGTAACATTATTTCCTCCCTTCTGCTTTGCTTTTTACTGAATCCTTTTTGCCTTTCCTGCTACTGATAGATCTCAAAACTGGCCTCACTGGGTTTTCCCAAAGGCTTTTGGAAAGATCCATTTACTTTATGATCCACATACATCTAGTATTAGAGCAACTGTGAATTAATCCAGCCTCACTTTAGTATTTATCTGTTATGCATTAGGAATATTTAAAAAGCAAATAATTTAAACTAATGTTTTTCTTGCACGTAAGTTAGATCCTTAAAATCAGGTATACATCATATTATGTTGAAATTTTTAAATAGTTGGCTGAATTGCTTTACAAAGTGTAGTTGTTTAAGCCATTCTGATGGTTTTCTCTGCAGGCTCCTTTGCTTTGACAATACTGTTCTACCCCATTCACTTGCATCTACTTGTTAGTGCCTTTTACTTTGGTCTTTTCATTTCTTTATAAAATCCTTCCTTTTGGATACAGAGAATATAACATAATTTATTGATCTCTCTTTTCTGCTACCTTTGTATTAGAATTTTAAACACATCATGACAGGAAATAATTCAGTCTGGTACAGTATGCCCTCGCTCTCCTAGTTTTTAACTCCTGAGTCTTGTATGCCGCACTTTCAATCTCTGGTGGCTAACCTGACTACTTTCTGTCTTGTTTACTGGAATACGTCCATAAAGCAAGGATATATGTGTGTCTTACATGTCCAACAATGTATTCCAACAAAGGCTTTCAGTGAACCACGATGTGTGGCTTAGTTTCACCAACATTTTGGTAAAAATACATGTATTAAACAGATACTGAATTTCTGACTTGCATTTAATCTTCTCCTGTTTTATGTTTTCTTTCTTTGATTCAGACAGCAAACTGATTCAAATCTTCAGTATAACCTATAAAACCAAATGTTTATTATTATTAGGGAAGGCAGAGAATAAAGTTGTTCATGGTTTTTTAACAGTAGAGAAATAAAAATAGTAAGTTTTTTTAAGTATATAATTAAGCATTTAAATTGTCACCTGAAATTGTTCTTTACATGTGTTTCCCTTAGCCCTTTGTAATCACCTAATACTGCCAGTTAGTGCCAGTTGTGGGAGCAACAGGCTTCTAAAAATACCCTCCTCCTGGCCTGGCCACCCATCTAAGAACCATGTGAAGAGGTGTTTTATGAATTATCACGAAGTTAGGTATAACTGATGAAATCTGTGCAGCTATTTGTGTCAAAAATTTTGCCTGCAAGAGGGATCAGCTACATTGTATCTTATAATTTCAGATATACTTTATTGGATTTAGTGAAAAAACCTTCACTGAGGCTTTGGTAACCTTCTGAGCGAATGGATTGCAATCAAGTGTACCTGTGATAGTGAACTTGAATTCACAAAACAAGCAACTTGATTCATCACTTTGTTAATCCACATCCACTTAAGGCATAGATATTCTTTATTTGATATGGCATCTTGAGTTATTCATCACTGATAGGACTCATGATTAGTAAGTCTGTCTACATTAAAAATATTATGCAAATTCTGAAAAATTTTAGTCTAAAAGTCATCAGAGGGAGCTATAGGTTCTTAAATTAATTGACTAATGAATAAAACCTGTTTTCCTATTGATTGTTCTTCACTGCTTGTTTTAGAGTGGGCGCAGATGAAAATGAATCAGGGAGTTTAGGAATGAAAGTCTGAAAAATAATAAGATAAAATTTTATAATTTGGGGAGCTATAAAATTTAGAATCTATGTCCTTGATTTTCATCCCTCTCATTTGGAAATGATGACGCTCAGGAGGTTAAGAAGACCATGGTCATACAACCAACAAGAGATTGAAGTGGACAGGAATCCTAATGTCCAGACCAGTACTGTCTAGTAGAAATAATTGTTAAAGCCACACTACAAAAGTAAAAAGAAACAGAAACAGGTGAAATTGATTTTAGTAATGTATTTCATTTGACCCAGTATATCAAAAATTATGATTTCCATATATAATAAATATAAAAAATATGTAATCAATGTGAGTGTTTATTGAGACATTGTCTTTTCTTTTTTTCATAGCCTTCAAAATTCGTGTATTTTACACTTTCAGCACATCTCAATTTGGACTAGCCACATTTCAAGTGGTCAATACCCACATGTGGCTAGTGGCTACCATACTGGATGGCTTAGGTCTAGATACCAGTCCAATTTTCTTTCCACCACGGCAGTGTAATTGCTTTTGAAGGGTTGACTTGGATTTTCAAAGTCTTATTTTGGTTAATTTAGGAGATCTGGTGTCTTTGATATACAAGTGAGAAAGTAACTGAAACCTTGTATAAGTCATTATAATAGAAGCACATTGCTCCTAGAATCATCTTGCTCATTAACATTTTGATTCCTTGGCAAATGCTTAGTAATACTTCAAGTAAATATTTTCAAGTTACTTGTAACTTTTTTCCTTCGTCACTTTACTCCCTGTGAAGCCATACTGTCTCAGTTTTGCTAACCACAGACACATTACAGGCAGTGTTGTGGAAGAAGAAAAAGTTTCCCTCTGTTTCTCCATTTGGAGGTTGAAGGCAATATACCCTGGTGCTGCCCTGGGCTGAGGCTGTCCACCATCTGTGTAAGGAATTCACAATCCCAGACAAAAGAAATTGGCAAAGTCTTCCCTCTGTCTGCTCTCCAGATCCTCAAGATAGCCATAAAACACCTGGACAAAATCAGCAGGTGATGGCAAGGGAAAGAGAATGATCAGTCACAGGCGTTGTTGAATCCTTTGAACATTACTTATGGCCTGGACATTGCTGTCACCAGGCACAGTTTGATCTTGGGTGAGTTTTCTGGAAGAGCTTTATTCCCTGGCTCTGTGACAACAGCGGAACCAGATAACATTGTGGATAGAGGAGAGAAGTGGAAAGTTGAGGTTTCCCTGCCTTAAGGTATAACAGTTCCAGGTGGTGTTACCTCTGTGTGTGTAAGAACATCCTACAGAAATAAGTCATATCACCAGATGCATAAAGTGTGCTGTTTAGATCAGTGTTCTTACTGTAATCCTGCTCAAGGAGTTAAAATATTCACTCATCTACTTATAATTCATAAATTGTTTTCAGAATGATCAGCGTTGTTCATATGCTGTGTTTTTAAATGTAGTTTAAAATCTGTTTTCTGCACTTACAGTGAAAAAGGGGAGTTGGTACTGTGGTATTCATAGGCTTTTACAAATCTTTTCTTATGGTGGCTCTACGTAAGAAACTTTTCTACCTACTCATTTTGTGTCACATGGTTTGCTTCTCTGTCTTTTATTTTGATGCTGTGTGTAGAAGTTTCAGTAGCTACTAAGTCATCATTTGGGTTGTCTGAAATTTTTATCATGATATCAGATGGTGGCAGAATTGCATATCATGAAGTCTGGTAGGGAAGGGGCACATTTTTAATGGATCAGGAATTTAGCCATGAAGAAATAACACTTTTGCCAGTAAAAGCTCTGAGCAAAGTCCGTTAGCTGTTGCCTCTTTGTCAGTCAGTAAGGGATTTTAATACAGTGGTATTTAGCTTTCTTTGCTGCTGCCAGTTTTAAGGGTCATATTTTAGCTCTGATCTTTATTTCCAGTGAGAGGGCTAAACCAGAGCAGAAGCTGCACTATTTAACTCGGGATTCAGAATGATTTTCTCTCTCCCTTTGGCTCTGTCTACAAATGTAACCCTTTTTCATACAAACGGCGTCAAGCTTCACTGAATTTAGCTCTGTCTTGTTAAGTACATTAATGCTGTGTTCTGTCATTCATTACATGAGAATTAGTTGTCTATTACAAAGTGGAGGTTTTTGTTTGGAGCCTGATCTTCACGGGAAGAAGGCCATATGTGGCTTAATTTCCCGAGTGCATTGAATGCTGGACTTGTTTATCTGTGACTTGTCTACCCACTGAAAGCATCATACAAAATGTTGATTCTACCATTGGGAGGCCCACTGTATTTTAAGCAAGGAAACTTAAAAGAGAAGAACACTTACCACCTTTCTTTTTTAAAATCCCCTTTCCCCCATGCATTCTGTCACATTTTTTAGTGATCTATACGGCACCCTTAGAGTGTGTTACAGAAAGTGTTAATATCTTAGAGCAGCAGTAATAATAATCCTTTTACTCAGGGTAATCATGTGCTAATCCTCTGGTAAGTCAAAAGTATTAGATCATTTGAAATTCATTGTGTCAGCTCAGTTGAAATAACTGGTATGGTGCTATAAACATTTAGAGAAAGGGAGTCTTTGAACCCAAATAATAATGTCAAATAGTTTGTTAGTGTTACATGTTCATGTTTAAGGGTTTCATAAGCTCAACCCATGGACAAGAGCATTTCAGTTTACATCAGTGTGTAATATATTATTTTAACGGAAGGTTTATTTTTATTTTGTTATTTGGGGAAAGTTTCTTTTCCTCTGGCACTTATGGACTGGATTTTTATGGTACAGTTTTCACTCTGCAATCACAGGAAGCCTGCTGTGCCAGAAGGGTGCTTTTTGGTGTTTTTGTTTGTTTGTTTTTTTGTTTTTAAAGAAAACTATTTTTGTTTTTCTAAAGCATTATCTTGGGCTTGAATTTTCTCCTTGGTCCCTTCTTTCGTATTCTTGAGAAAAACATCGATGGTGTACATATTTATTTTTCTGTGAATATTTTAACCAGGAATTTTGGCTTCATGTTTCCCCTTTCCTCCAGAACAGAGCCACCCCTTCCTTGGAATTTTTATAATTCTCTTGAATTATTCTCTTTCCCTCTCTCACTCTAAGTCCCCAGGTGATAGAGAGCCCTTAGATTCTTTGTTTTAGTGATCTTTGTACCCAGCATACCTTAGATGTTCAATACAGAACACTTTGAATTGCTTCACTTATAGAAATGCTGGTAAATTTGGTGACTTAGCTAAAGTTGTTGCCATGTCAGAAGATGAATATTTTTGGTGACAAATCATTTTCGTTTATTCTTTCGTGAAAGTTGTGTGAGTTTTAGAAGGGTGCCTTTTCTTAGAGCTTCAGGACTGTTTGAGCTGCAACTGTTGTTCTCCACCTTTATGAAACCACTCAGCTGTTGACAAAGCCTGTGTTATAGCTTCAGAGAGCACCAGCACAATTAATTGGTTTTCTGAGGATGCATAACTTTACTTAAGTAATTGTGCAATCAAGGCTTATGTGGAAAGGATGAGTATCTGTCCTTTCTGGACCTCTTGTTATCACTCCTTGTTTCCACCTGATCTCTATAGTTTTGAAGGTTTATAGTTTTGAAGAACTTGTAGATTCTCTTATCCTAGGGTATATTAAGTACTATAATGTGAAGTCCTACTCCTCTTTTTTGAAGATGAAATTTACAGACCTTGCTGCTGACTGCATTCTGTAAATAAGGGGAGAGCTCTGACCATGATGTTTGATGTCGTGTCCCTAGTCCGTGGCCGTGCTCGATACGGCTTTCTTCTTCCTGGTGTCCTCCCATGAACGAATTCTGGTAATGAGAAGGTTCATCATCTAAAAAGCAGTCCACAGGATAGCTTTCTCTACGCCGTTATAGAATGAACTGAAATGTATGTAGAATAGCTCCAGAGCTAAAATTCGGCTAGAGAGAAGAGGTGTTAAATGCAACCTGAGCATTTTTTTTTCAGGGATAACCCAGCTCAGAGAATAAGGTGTCCAGATGATCTGGTTTAAGTCACAAGAGATCGTGTAGCCAACCAGCAGAGACTCAGCTCCCCCTACCATCTCAGAGGTCACATGGCAGGGAGGGGTTGGACATGACAGTCCCCAAGGCACTGGCCTCACTGAGAGGGTAGCTAGCATTCCATTGGGTATGGTATCAGGGATTATTGATGGCATTGTTACAAGCCTGTCAATGAGGGCATGTAGAACAGGTAGCCCCGAAAGTTGCTTTTAGTCACTGTAAAATGGCACTCCATTTTAGAGTTCAGTCCAGGCATGGCCTTAGTACCATTGCTGGGAAAGGGCAGCATGGTACAGTGACAGAGAACATGGACTGTGGAGCCAGGCTGCTTAGGTTTGAATCCTGTTTCCACCACTTGTACTGTCTCTGTGATATTGGACAGGTTTCTGAAGTGTCTGTGCACCCAAGTTCAGCTAATTAAAAAATTTTTTTTGTGGAGACAGGGTCTTGCAATACTGCCCACACTGGTCTTGAACTCCTGGGTTCAAGTGATCCCCTGCCTTGGCTTCCCGAAGTGCTGCGATTACAGGTGTGAGCTACCATGTCTGGCCTCTTTTCTTTTATTTTGTGAGACAGGGTCTCTCTCTATCACCCAGTCTGGAGCGTAGTGGTGTGATCAAGTCTCACTGCAGTCTCAACCTCTGAGGTTCAGGCAATCCTGCTGCCTCAGCCTCCCAAGGAGCTGGGATTATAGGCACACACTACCAGGCCCACCTAATTTATTTATTTTTTATTTTGTAGACACAGGGTGTTACTGTGTTGCCCAGAGTGGTCTCGAACTCCTGGACTCAAATGATCCTCCCACCCTGGCTTTCCGAAGTGCTGGGATTATAGGTGTGAGCTACTGTGCCTGGCCCAGAACATTTTCAGTATGGTTATGGAAACAATATTAACTGGTTACGGTTGCTTGATTTGGCAGCCTAATTGGAGTTACCTTGATGTAATGGAATTGGACAAATGTGGCCATTGAGCTCTCAGACTTGGTTTTGAATTCCACTTTTTCCATTGACCAGCTGTAAGGCCTTAGTCAAGTTGCTTAATCTCCTTGACCCTTAGTTTCCTTATCTGTAAAATGGAGATAATAGTACCGAGCATGCTCAATTGTCATGAAAATTAAATTAATTCATGCATGTGAAGTATTTACATTATAGAGGAAGAAAAATTTATTTTCCTTCCACTTGTCTAAGTTCTCGGCTGCTACCTCTGTAACAAAAGACAAATTAAGAAAGAAAAGCATACAAATTTATTTAATATAAATTTTATATGACACATTTCCTTCATAAGGAAATGAAGACTTGAAGAAACAATTAAACCTGAATGTTTTTATAGGTTCGATGAAGAATGGATAGTCCTGGAAAAATGTGATAAGACAAGAACAAGTATGTGCTAAGAGTAGTAAACTGAAGGAAACTTAGCAAGGCCTACTTATTTAGATTCCTCTTGATGTCTTTCCATTTTCAGATATACGGATGCTTTTTTCCTCTGGGTTTTAGGGGGGCACCTCTCACATGACGATCTTATGACCTGCTTCTGGGGAAAAGGATGGGGAAATGTCAGAGAGTCCTTGCATATATCATCTCTCAAAACTCTTAAATATTCAGTATGTTAGGTGCCATGTTTTGGGGTAGCATGTCCTGAGCTCCATCAACATTAATGTAAAAATATTTAGCCTAATGCCTGGCACATATCAAGAGCTTGAGAAATGCTGACTCTAAAATTACAACATCTAGGAAGATGGGAAGATGTGAGGCAGAATTGTTAACTTACCTGCTAAATTACCTATGAGCTGCACCACCATTCGTTAATTATGGCAGTAATAATGGGTTTATCATGCTGTATCCTCACTCTTGCAAGCAGTGTTCCTTGTGCTTAGCAGTAAATGTTGCTAATTTGGGGCATGCTGGTGTGTCTGCAGACTGTTTTTGTATGTGGAAAGGTATCTGGCCTGATTGACTTTTTTTTTTCTTTTTAAAGAGACAGAGCCTCACTCTGTCGTCCATGCTGGAATACAGTGGCATGATCACAGCTTACTGCAGCCTTGACCTCCAGAGATCAAGTAATCTTTCCACCTCAGCTTCCCAAGTAGTTGGGGCCACAGGCATGTGCCACCACACCCAGCTTTTTTTTTGGGGGGTGGTGGGGGGAGGCGGTAGAGACAGGGCTTCCCTGTGTTGCCCAGGCTGGTCTTAAATTCCTGAGCTCAAGGGATCCTCCCACCCCAGCCTCTCAAAAGTGCTGGGATTACAGGTGTGAGCCACCACTCCTGGCCATTTTTTTTTTTAACTTCACGAATGTAGCTCTTCCATATCACCTTACTATCATAAAAGAGGAACAATACACCAGAAACCTTTCTTTTAAACAGTACCTGGAAGCTCTAACCTTGCTTTCTTTTTATTTAGAGAAAAGGTGCATTTTACCATGATAGTGAAGCCATTTACGTGGATTAGATGGATTTTTTTGGATTTTTTTTTTTTCAGGAAAAAATAAAGTTTTTCCAAGTGGTTTTGTTGGCTTTTAAAACAAAAGCAATCACAGTGAACTGAATCTGTTTCTCTTTCGAAGCATACATGTATTGATTGCTAACTCTGTGCTAGGTGCTGTCTTGGATTTGGGAGGCTGTGATGAGTAATACCCCATCCTTGCTAATAAGGTCTTTATGACATTAATATTATAGGAAGATTTCTAAGTTTTGGCCAATGGCCAACTATTTCTACTAGAAGTTCATCCATTGATCTCAGGATGTACCCCTACCTCTGTTGCTTTTGTATTTTTTCTTGAGGCTTATGACAGTGAAATTTAACATTTTGGGGGTTCAATCCCAAGTGTTAATTTCTGGTTAATTTCAATCCCAAGGGTTAATATACAGGACATGCTGTAATTTGGTTTTGAGCCTTGTTTCATTAGGTTTGGCTCCAAGGGCACACAAACCAGAAAACTAAACTTATTTTCGTTCCTTTCTTTGGAGGCTGTTTTCCGTATGGTACTGCTCATCTCCCTCTTGTGACTGTTACCTTTCTTTGGTAATCGAGTTGTCACATGATGTCATCCAGACAATTAATTGAAAATACACTGCCTGTCTGGAATCAGAGACAACTCAGAAAATTTTGCAATCTTCCATGACATGCCCAGTGACAACTGTGCTTGTCACTGTTTCTTCTGGGAAATCCCAGGGAATTGTCATAGTCTGCTGCCCTTGTTATCCAGGATTTCTCACTTAAAGCTGAATTGGTGGTTCAATTCAACGATCTGGGGAGCCCAAATTATGGTAAGAGGTCTAAGAGGTTGCTCCTTACATTTAACTGTTGTCACTCATAGGAAAAGTAGCAGGGGGAACTTCTTGCACACAATCTCAGTAATTGAAAAATGAAGGTAATACCTGATCGCCTTTTCAGAAGAGGTACAGGTGTTGGCATTTGTTGTAAATACCTATTCTGAGAAGCCTGCACAGTAGTAGTGGGGAATACTCCATAACCTGCTGTCACCAGTGATTTTTCAGTGACATGTGGCATTTGGGGCCACCTTTCCTTTTGACTTTGTTTTTCACATTTAAAATTTGTTAAAGCAACATTTTTCTGGGCTGCAAGCATATAATGTTTTTTTTTCCTGGAAGTTTTGCATATTTCTTGTTATTTCTTTAACACAGTATATTTTCCTTCCCTTGTGTGATCTGCATTTTAAAATTGGAAAAGTACACTGGATATTTTCATATTCAAACTGGCACAATAGGCATACAGGCTCTAATAATTAGTCATATACTTGGAAATTGTCAGTGTTGCCCATGGTTCACAAATTTAAAATAAAACTCACTCCTATATTTTATTTTGATCGAAATTATTTTTCAGACTACCTTTCTAACCTTATGGTCCTAGGTATTCTCTTTGCTGTAACTCATATATTCTTTGAACAAGCCCCATGCTGCTTTACCTCCATACCATTGGCAGTACTTGTCCATCTTCTTGGATGATCTTTCCCCATCTTGGCTTGTTGAAATCACTTAAATAGGTTTGTCATAAGTGATGATGGTCCAGCACTGAGCTAGGGGATGTGTGTGGGTGCCACGTAAGACAAGACATGGTCTCTGACCTTGAGGACCTTTGAGTCCAGTGCCTCTTGAAAGCCTATCCATCTTCCAAACCACTTCCTTCCCTAAGCTTTTTCTCATTACCTCAATAGAAGTAGTCTCTCTCCCCTGAACCCTAAAGCATTTTGTTTATGCCTCCCTTGTCACATTGATCACATTCCACTTTATAGTATAGTTATTTGTGGTCAGGTTTATCTCCCTACTCAGTTGTAAATTCCTCAAGGACATATTTATGTTTACATGTCAGGGTTTAGAATTCTGTTTTCCACATAGTAGGTGTTTGATAAATATTTATTGAATTGACAGGGCCACAAGAATAAAAATCCTTGGTAAGAATTGGTGAGGGGATCTTGTCATACAATATTTTGTATTTCTTATTCAGTACAGTTGAGAGAATTTAATTTTCAAATTCTACTCTAATATAAGGATGGAAAATAGAAATATGAATGCCTAGCTCTCTAAGTTTGGTATGAGAAGGTGGCTGGGGAGGGGGTGGGTGTGTGAGACTGTTTCATGTCTACAGTACTGTATCATGAGGCAGATACTTAATTTCAGGAAACAGCCTAATGAATATGAACACTTGGAAAATTAGTTGCCCATTCTATTAATTGTTTATTTGTGAATGAAAGGGGCTAGTCAGGCTGGAAGATTGCATGGTTTCTGGAAATCGGTATACTAAACTATCTCCAGATGTGGGGAGAAAGAAAGACGTCCACATTTTATTGCATGTAACACTTTGTTGCACAATTCACAATTTGAGCTTAGAGGTTTTTTGTTTTTTTTTTTTTTTGCTTCTGTTTTCTAGTTATTTTGGTGTTAGATCTCTGTTCTCTCTTCTACCTCTTACAAATTAACTAATACAATAATTTAAAGGAAACATTTAGTAATATGCTTTTATTGAAGTTAGGTAGTCTAGTTAGAAGAAAGAGACTAGGTTATTTTTATATGGAGGAATATTTCTTCTTCCTTGAGTTATTTATTTCATTTGCATACATTTATATGATAAACTTGTATATGAATTTTGAAAATTTTGTTAAATCAGGAATTATTCCTTTGCTCTTCAGGTAGAATATTTTTAAATTGAGCTTAATTATTATTCCAGAGAATTTGATAAACACATTTAGTGAAACTTGGATGACATAGCCTTACAAGCTGATCTTACCATTTATTATTTGATGGCTGAATGCTAACAGACTGCATGTCTTGCTTTATCAGAGTATAAAGTGAGACCTTTTTTTAACTTGAATTATTTTTTGTTCTTTATGTAATCATTTAAACAATAGCTCTGGCATCACTTGATTGTGTTATTAGCCTCACCTTTTCAGCAACAAGTATTCCAAATTCCTGTCTTGGGAGCTGCTTGGGAACCTGGAGTTTTGTATGATAACCAGTCAAAAAATAACATAAGATTGATGTCCAGGGTTGGACTTTTATGTGTCATTTAAAAATGGCATTAGTGCCACAGTTCACTTTACAGCTGTTTTCCAGATAATTCAAAATACTAGAAAAATCCATCTGGTCCTTTAGAAAAGTATCCTATGAGCCTTTCCCTTCATGTGCAGATTATAGAAAAAACTCTGGCTGGATGCTTTGGTGACTAATTTAAAGTATCTGGCGGGACGATTGATAGCGCCTTTCCTTTGTGTTGTAACAAATATATTTCGGCTGCAATTTATTAACATAATTCAGCACAACCACAGACATATTGTATATATTAAACCATAGAATTAGAACCATTTTTTGCACATCGCAGTCTTCTCTCGCTTGTACTTTTTTTTTTTTTTTTTTTGACAAGGATCTGGATAATTGCTTCAACAAATGAACTGCTGTGTTCAGTCTGTTTCTATAATTTCATAAATTGTTTTCATGCTAAAGCCAAGCAAGCTTTCACTGAGTTAATATAAAGAACCACAGTGTAATTACAGGAGCTGTATTATTAAAAAGTGTGACAGCAGTGGCAGCCTAACTGACAGCTACTTTCTCCTTGCTTTATCATGACAAATTAAAAATCTCTTTTAAGTGCCAGGGAGCAACAGAATTTGCTCTATACACATCATCTTGAAAATGGGTATGCACTCATGACTAATTATTTTAAGTGTGTGTATGGTGTTGTACCCCGGAAAAGACTCCATGTACCTAATGATCTTCTGAGTGTGGCCATTCTTCAACTCTGAAGCAAGGAAAGGTGAACTACTGTGTATGAGAATGAGAGTTAAGCTCCCACAGGGCAGATGACATTTTAAAAGCAGATAGGAGTTTTTTCAGATCTACTTTGTATTTTCTTCATTGATTGCATTTAAATTCTGTTGGGTCAACTGATCAGAGACTACCTATCTCTGTTTCAATTCATAGACCCTTATAACCCTGATAAATTATAGTAATTTAAGTATTTTGTCAGTTTATCACTCCTTCAAACTTAGGTATCTGTAGCCTGCTTTCTTGTCATACATACATTGTTGGGAACCTCAGATTCCTTCTGGGGGTATTTAAGGCAAGATGTTACTCACTGGTCGTTGTTTTCAAGTTTTACTGAGTTAATTATAGTGGTGCATCTGCAGGCATGAAAACCATTAGATGAGCAAAGGGGGCTCCCAAATGCCACTCTATGAGCATAATTTAAAATGCTTTGGATTCAGCATATCCTCCTTCAGTTGCATTATTAGGTACATTGCCTTGTACTGTTATCCTTCTGGTTGTGGTTACATGGTGCGCCCAATTTTTTGCCACCCCTTTTCCTTTCCCTCATCACTGCATTGTGTGATATCTATATTATGTTGCTGGGCCTTTCCTTTAGAGTTTGTGGAGATGTTATTTTTATCCATAATATGGTTGAGATACAAATGATTTGGTATTGAGGGATAGAAGTGATTTGCCTTCTTAAGAGTTTGTGATTATCAGACAAACCAAAGCCAAACCTGTTTCTTCTACTCTCAAGTCAGTCAAAACGGAGGACGCTAAGAGACAGGAGTCCTGAGAGGAGGGGGTGCCAAGGGAAAGGTAAGAAGGGCAGGTAAGGGATTCAAGACGTACTGGAGACAAGGGGTAGAGCAACACTTTTGTCAAAAAGAAAAAGAACAGTGATCTTTCTGGAAGTCCAGCAGAGAAGACCTTTCTTGAGATTAGTTTAAATTAAGAACCAGAATAGAAATATGTCCCATAGACAAATTCCATAAAGCACACTCCTAGAATTCTGCTGTCCAAGTACCTGAATAGTTTGTAGCTATCGTCTACATACCTTTATTACCTGTAGCATAAGAAAAGGAGATACAAGGATGAAGCTCAGTCTTCTCCTTAGCAGGCTGGACATAGTTTTAGCAGTTATTTCTTTATGCTTATATTTAGCTTGTTTTCTAGCTGAGCTCCAATTTTTGTTGTCCTGGAGCAGCCCAAGCTTTCAACTTTGGGCCTTTAGATACCTATCTCAGTTCACCTCCATGAAACAAGACTAGGTTGGTGCGCCTTCTCTGCATATCATAACACCCTATGGTTTACCCCCACTCTATTGAACATTGCTTATTTACTTTCCTTGCAGCTCAAGCTTCTTGAGGATACTGTGAGTTTTAAACTATGTATACAATCCTGGGCACAGGGTAGGCATTCACAAAATACTTGTTGAAGTAATGATTTCATGTCTGAGACTTGTTTTAAAAGCTCTCTGAGCATTGGAATGGTGGCTCTGAAAGGTCCCCTGGGGTGCACTTTTCTCTAGGCAATTAGTGATCAGAGTTAGCCAAGCCTGCTCTATCCCCTTTCATCCCAACAGCCTGTGTTGCGCATCTTTCACAAGGCTGTGTTCTGGGCACTAAAGAAAAACAGAAAAATCCCAAGATCCTTTCCTGTACAGGAGACTGAACTTAGGTTGGCAAGGTGTATGATGTCTAGGAACCTTAAGTACATAATAAAAACATTATAAAACATGGAAACCTGGAGCTTCGAAGAAATGTTGAGCATATTGAAACTCATGCATATAATGGAAGAGGAAGTGGAGTTTGACTTTTGCCTCTTTCAAGTTCGCATGCTTCTGCCAGGCTTGGAAACAGTACCTCTATTTTTCAGATCTCACTGACTCTCTGTCAGGTTATCTTTTCATGACATCAACTTATGTATTAAGTAATTAGGGCATATTTTAACATGTAAAGTGTATGTCTGGGAGCCATATATTGTAGAAATGTACAGTGTGCACCTGTGGTCCCAGGTACTTGGGAGGCTGAGGCAGGAAGATCCCTTGAGCCCAGGAGTTCAAGGCTGCTGTGAGCTATGATCTTGCCACTGAGTCCAGCCTGAGTGACAGAACAAGAGCCTGTCTCTTTAAAAAAAATATTTAAAAATGATTATATTTAAATGCTTGTTTGTCTAAGAATTAATAATCATAAAAAACTTTTTTTTTTCTTTTAGTTTTAAGGAGCAGGGAGTTTAATAGACAAGAAAGAAGGGGGAAGAAAGAAAAAAGAAGCTCCCCTGTACAGAGACAGAGGGAGGGGGAATAAACGTTTTTATTTACCATTTACTCTGTGTCTGTCACTGTGCTTAACTTTTTAAGCAAAATATTTCTAATGTGTACAAAATTGCCGTGTGAGAAGTAGTACCATTCGATTGTTACAAGTGAAGAATTGGGGTCTCTGAGAAAATAAATAAAAACAGGAAGTAGGAAGTACCCCTAAGGAATCTTTTTCTGCTCATGGAAAGTAGAGGATAAGGGTAGATCTAGTTAATCACCAGCTTTCTACTCTTTTTGAGCCTGCCCTCCCCTGATGTAAATTTGATGTCTCAAATTTATTGAAGGTTTTAAACAGTGCTTTGTGGTCCTTTCTGGCAGTGTGTCTGGTGCTTGTACTACGGGGGTTTTTGGATACTTGGAACTAGATATTGGTCATAAGAGTAAGTTGGGGGTCCTGGGAACCCTGTGTTACTCATTAAAAACTGTGCTCACACATTAATGTTTTAGGAGAATCAAATTTCTTTTGCCTGTTTTGTGTTTTTAAAAAAGGTATCAATTTTGTTAATCTATAAATTAGGTCACTAGAGTTGGAACTACAGTATTAAGGGGCCTTCCATCTGGAAGTCTTAACTGCCTAGACAGGGTAGGAAAACATCACCTCAGATTTCAAAAAGACTGAAAATGAACCTCATCTGAAAATGAAAGCATCTGTGTAGCATATACGAATACATTAGCACACTATGCTGTGTTCAAGTAGAGTTGTTAATTTCTCTGTTTATTATTTTAAACAAGATTGGTAAAGTAGGAAAACCAAAACACTTTTTTTGCTTTGAAAATTTATTCTGTAAGAATATAATAAAATTGTTTACTTACCCTAAAGTGTAGACTTTATCAAAACTCTTTTGTTTAGACGTGTTTAGTTTAACCACCTGCCCAGAGGACCACTGAGTTTAGATGGTTACAACCAAGTTTACAAGTGTGGACTTGGTCCTATGTTTCTTTTAAATGCCACCTCATGATCACCCCTTTCCTCTATATTCCTTAATTATTTTCTCCATCTCTCCTTGTGTTCTGTTTTTTTCTTTCTCTGAGGTTTTGCATTACTTTTATCAAAACGAATCCCCTTTTTAAAACTGAATTCCGCAGCGCACGGTAGCTCATGCCTGTAATCTCAGCACTTTGGGTGGCTGAGACAAAGTGATTGCCTGAGCACAGGAGTTTGAGATCAGCCTGGGCAACATGGCAAGACTCTATTTCTACGAAAAAATTTTAAAAAGAGTCAGCCAAGTGTGGTGGCACACTCCTGTGATTCCAGCTACTTGGGAGGCTGAGACAGGAAGATCGCCCGAGCCCAGGAGGTTGAGGCTGCAGTGAGCTGTGGTCACACCACTGCTCTCCAGCCTGGGTGACAGGGTGAGACCCTGCCTCAATAAATGTGTTAGTCTGTTTAGGACCAAGTCACACCTTATGTGGATGGCCACAGGCCAAAAGAGCTTGTGCAGAGAAATTCCTGTTTTTAAAAACCATCAGATCACCAGTCAGGCCTGGTGGCTCACGCCTGTAATCCCAGCACTTTGGGAGGCCGAGGCGGGTGGATCACCTGCAGTCAGGAGTTTGAGACCAGCCTGGCCAACATGGCGAAACCCCGTCTCTACTAAAAATACAAAAATTAGCTGGGCATGTGGCGGGCACCTATAATCCCAGCTACTCGGGAGGCTGAGGCTGGACAATTGCTTGAACCTGGCGGGTGGAGGTTGCAGTGAGCCGAGATTGTGCCTCTTCACTCCAGCTTGGGCGAAATAGCGAAACTCCGTCTCCAAAAAAAAAAAAAACTATCAGCTCTTGTGAGACTCATTCACTATCATGAGAATAGCATGAGGAAGACCCACCCTGATGATTCAACCATCTCCCTCTGGGTCTGTCTCACAACACGTGGGAATTACGGGAGCTACAAGATGAGATTTGGGTGGGAACACAGAGCCAAACCATATAAATAAATAAATAAAATCGAATACCTGTATATTTCTCCCCTCTAATCCATTCCTCTCTGATGGAGTGAACTCTCTTTTTCTTTATTATTAACTTTTAAAGCTAATCCTTTAAAAAATATTTATTCTCTCAAGTTTTTGTCTTTTATACATGTTTGAATTGTTGTTGTTCTAAATATATATGTAAGCTGGTTTATAAATACCGTAATTACTTCTCTTACTTAGGACTCAAATGTTGCTCGTAATTAAAGTTGTAAGCCCTTATTTTCTGTTCTAGCAGTAGGTACTCTAAATGGCTTGTTTAAAAAAAAGTTCTTGGCTGGGTGTGATGGGTCACGCCTGTAATCCCAGCACTTTGGGAGGCCAAGGTGAGTGGGTCACTTGAGGCCAGGGGTTTGAAAAGGTTAGCCAGGCATGGTGGTGTGCGCCTGTAGTGCCAGCTACTTGGGAAACTGAGGTGGGAGGATCACCTGAGCCTGGGAAGGTTGAGGTTACAGTGAGCCATGGTTGTGCCACTATCTTCCAGCCTGGGTGACAGAATGAGACCCTGTCTCCAAAAAAAAAAAAAAAAAAAGATTTCTTGAAAGGTTGGACTCTTTATTAATTGTCACTAATTATATCACAGACTCTGAACTCTAAAAATGCTTGTTTTTGTGGCTCTAGTCTCTGTTGTGCTGTAATAAACTTCCATTTCATATTTTCTGAAGCTCTCACTTTGAGTTCATTCTTTGGCAATAAGAAAAGCTTCCATTCAGTCCATCTTAAATGTGGAAAACAGTTTTATGTAGCACTTGTTACTTAACAGTAGTCATGGGACTTAAAGAAAAATGTTGACGCTTAGAGGTGGTAAAGCATAGTGATTTAGAGAGTAGGTGGAGAAGTTGACCGAAAGTCCTGGCTCTGCCTTGGCAAAGGTAGTTAATGTCTGTGCTTTGTTGTTGTTTTTACCTGTAAAATTGAGATAATGATAGCGTGATGCCCTCCTAAGAGGGAAAAGTCAAGATAAGCTGAGTTTGTCCATTCAGAGTGTTTAGAACACTGCTTGATAGTAAGTGCATAAGAAGCGTTGCCAGTATTTTTAAACTTAACGTTGCAGATAATATATGAAATATGCCGGGCGCGGTGGCTCACGCCTGTAATCCCAGCACTTTGGGAGGCCGAGACGGGTGGATCACGAGGTCAGGAGATCGAGACCATCCTGGCTAACCCGGTGAAACCCCGTCTCTACTAAAAAATACAAAAAAAAACTAGCCGGGCGAGGTGGTGGGCGCCTATAGTCCCAGCTACTTGGGAGGCTGAGGCAGGAGAATGGCGTGAACCCGGGAGGCGGAGCTTGCAGTGAGCTGAGATCCGGCCACTGCACTCCAGCCTGGGCGGCAGAGCGAGACTCTGTCTCAAAAAAAAAAAAAAAAAAATATATATATATATATATATATATATATATATGAAATATGCAAATAAGTAAAAATACATACTTGAAAACGTGAAATCTTTAGGATAATTTCCTCTTTTCATTCTCTAATTTATTGTTGATGAATTAGATACAGGTCACAGTCTAGTCATGTGTTTTACAGAAAGCAGTTACAATGTTGTGTTCCTTTTGAAACACTGACTTGTTCTTTGGCATGTCTGAGCGGACATTACATGAAGTCATTGTTGAAAAAGATGTGTCCATTAAGAAAGTTGGTGCTCTATTTGTGTAATTGCCTAGAGTGGAGGGATTTGTTTGGTACAGTAGCCTTATTAGCTTTACTGAAACAAACACACAAAAACAGACTGACCCCAGAAGTATTTTTGTCTTGTTTTACCAGGTCTGGTTTATTGAGGTAAAATTCACATAACATAAAAATTCATCATTTTAACTTTTTTTTTTTTTTTTTTGAGACAGAATCTTGCTCTGTTGCCCGGGCTGGAGTGTAGTGGCGCGATCTCAGCTCACTGCAACCTCGTCTCCTGGGTTCAAGTGATTCTCCTGCCTCAGCCTCCGAGTTAAAAAAAAAAAAAAATTTCTTTTTTTTTTGGATTTTTAGTAGAGCTGTGGTTTTGCCATGTTGGCCAGGCTGGTCTCGAACTCCTGACCTAAGGTAATCTACCCAGCTCAGTGTCCGTAAGTGCTGGGGCTACAGGCATGAGCCACCACACCCAGCCCGTTTTAACCATTTTAAAGTATATAATTCAGTGGCTTTTAGCATAGTTTTAGCATAGTTTTGTAGCCATCTATTTCTCAAGATCTTTTTAATTGAAAAGGATTTATATTTAAAGTTTTATGAATTTTGCTTTGCATTTAAACTATGTCATGCAGCTTTTCTAAAATAAACATAGTTCCATGTTGCTTTCACAAAATTTAAAAAATGTTGGCATTTAATTAATATGAATGGGGCATTGCTTCTCTTTTTTAAAGTGTTTTTTAAAAAATCTATCTTAGAGAGAAAGAGGTTCTAATTAAGATAGGGCCTATATTTTTTTTGATATTGGCTTGTATTGTACTTCTGTTGACTAAGCAGGTAGTTGTTAATGTTTTTAAAATTGTGAACTAATTAGAACAATATAAAGAGTATTAAACATCTATCTTGCCAACATCCAGATCAAATAAAATTTAGACTTTTATTATTATTTTTCTAGGATGTTATTTAGTATACAAACTCATATAAAGTTTTATTTACTAGAGTTTATGTTCTTTTATATGTTTTTGATTTGAGGAAAGAAAAAAATGGACAATTTATATGAAATTTCTAAGCGTTTTAAGCAGTACTGTGACAGAATGTTGTTTTATAAAATACCTAATTTTCAAGAGAGTATTTGAGAGAGATTTGAAAATATACCTAAACAGGAAAAAAATTAAATAAAAATGTATATTTTTCTAGGCATTAATAAAATCAGCCGAGGCTATGAGCAGAAATACTAACAGCAGGTTTGGGATGTTGATAGCGAAGCTTACCTAAAAATCTTAAGTTAAAAATCTTGAGTTATTGCCAGATTTCATGGCATTTGCAGCCTCCTTTTTAGTTTTGCCTAAAGTGAAGCATCTTAGACCACAAAGGATTCTCTAATTGTTGAGTCTTTATTATGGCATTTGAGAGCTGCTTATTGCTGATAAGTAATGTTTATGTACATATATGTTTAGCATCTCGAAATTATTTTCTTCAATGGAGCAATTTTGCACACAGACAAAAAAATTGCGACTTTTGGTGTGTGGTGTTAGGGTGAACCTGATTGTTAAAAGTTTAACAAATATTTGCATTGGTGGCAGTTAATGGGTATTAAATGTTTATTTTTAAAATCATATGTTTTAAATAATATGAAAAATTTAATTTTAACTGGTTACAAGTTTTCTTGTATAACATTAGCATTCTACCTGACACTGAGTAGAAGTAAATTTTGATTTTAGCTCTGTAACCACATAAATGTAATGCTGGATTAAAGCCTTTGGCCCTGAGTTAGCTACAAGGGTGTGAACATTTCTGTTTGCAGTGCCTGTTTTCGTTGCTTCCTGGACCAAGGAGTAGGATTACTTTTGCTTCTTGATAGATTTAACCTAATCTATTACTGGTTTGACAATTGGAGGCATAAAGGGTAACCATCAACATCTTTTTGAAGCATGGAATGCTACTTGGAGAACAATATTCCAGTAAGGAAATTTGTTGTTTTCAGAAATTCCCAAAAATTCTGTGGATAACTCATAGAATGTTTTTAATATATACAGTAAGATGGCATCTTCTATTTCTAAAGTATTTGTTTTATCATTTTATTAGTCAAAGAATACCATAGAAAAGAGAAGCAAATGAAATGAGGGTTTGGCAGCATCAAATGATAAAAATCCATTTTCCTGGATGCAGTTAAAACAGAAATGTAAAAATGTTCCCATCTGTCTAAGCCATCAGTTTCTGATACAGTCCCTGGAGGAAGTGGCTGAAAAGTCATTTCCACCTAATGGCTGGTTAGGTTGCTTCTGTACAGTAAGTTGGTGGTTGCAGTCCACTTCCTCTAAGACAAAGGTCCATGTCTCTAAAACCCCATCATAACTGACACTAATTGGCATTGCTGTCGGCCCTGGGCTGTGAAAGCAGGCCTGAGTGGGCAGCACTGAGGGGGCATGTGGCACCACTGAAAAGACATTGTAGATTTTCCTAGTAGGTGTACCACATTTAGATTTTTCTTTTCTGACCCCTGTTGATGCAGTTTATATCACCTTTACATTGTCATCTGGCTTGGGAAAAATTTGTCCAAAGCCCCATTGGTGAACACCATGTCATTAGAAAGTATTGTCACCTTACCTAATGTTGAGACTTGCAAATACTAAGTTACCTATGAAAATCTCTATGAAGTAATTAAGATGATTAGTAGTAAATACAATAAATAAGGGGACATTTTTACCTCACATTTTTACACATCTAATAAACTAACATTTTGTTTTCCTTTTTTCTTAAATCAGAAGCCAGAAGAGGGCATATTAGTCTTTCAAAAATCAGTTTGGGAGCCACTTGGCCCAATTCAGTTACAATTGCCATAAATTAGGCAAAGAACCTGCTTTGTATTCATAAGGGTCAGGAGTGAAGGATTTAGTTCCTGCAAGGGGTTTGGAATGACAAAAAATACAATAGCAGACTGGTATCCTTCCAGACTGGTATCCTTCCGTATCCTTCCCTTAACTACTTTTAACTATGTCAAAGCTCCATTGCTGTTTATGGCTCCATACTTTGACGATTATGTAGAAGGCAGGGAAGAGAAACATTACTGAGCACTTACTATATTGGAGGGGTTGTGCTGGGTACTTTCCAGAATATTATCTTTTAAACTTTAGAGATATTACCAGACTCCTGGTTATAGAAGTGTGACTGTAGTTATCGCCAGTTGTAGGCAATCTCTCTACTTTCCTAAATGCATATTGAAAAATTAGTGAGTGGTGGCAGTGGGGAGGAAGGGAATTACTAAGGGAATTGATTAGTCATATTAATCATTTATATCTTTTCCCTGCATCCATTTAAAATGAAAATGGATAGCCATTTAGGTACCCAGACCCTGCCCTCACTGGCTTTCTCTTCCCCTCTCCATCAGTTTCAGGCTCAGGAGTGTGTAGTAGGATCTTGCTTCAACAGTTGGCTTGGACTCAGCTCCCTCTGAGAAGCTCTGCTTTCAAATCTTGGAAAAGCTCATGAGGCCCTCCTCAGGAAACTTCTTACGTCTCTCGCAGTGTCCCGAGGGATGCGAAACAAGTTTGAGATTTCCCTTTACCCCTGAAGTCCTTTAAATAGAGCATCTTCTTGCATTTGTGTCTATTTGTTTAGTTCTCAGCAAAGTTCCCTGCCTCTTACAGTACCACAAGAGTGTTAACAATATAAGGCCAGGAGTAGGGTGAGCCAGATGAGGTGCCCAAGGTACAGAATTTGAGGAGGCACTTCTTCTCGGGTTGTGCGAGTGGACTTGAAGTTGCAATTTGCTGATTCTGGAGTGTGGTCCTGGATATCTGTACTTCTGTAAAGAACTGCAGATGATTCTGACATAGACCTGTTCTTTTTAATATTTAATAGGTAAGGGTTTTCTTTTGCTTTGCTTAAGGAAGAGGAAACATTTGGCTCATAGCTAAAGAAGATGAGATTGTGCTGTGAAACCTTGTTTTCACAGCACGTGATAAATCTCACCTTTCATTTACAGACTCCTCTTGCCCCTTCTAAGATGTTTAAATAATAAAAGATGTTTAAATAATAAAAGATGTTTCATCACCATTTTCTGTGATCCCAAATTAAAGCAAGAGGCAGTTTCACATTGAAGTCGTTATTAGCACATATTTTACATTTCTCCTCTTTTTTGTTCATTTTGTTTGTTTCAGATGAAAAGGTAGCATACTTAACAACTGTGTACAGAGATCTTCAGGTTACTATCTCAGGTATAATTCCTTCATACACAAACTAGCTTTATTCATTTATAACACTACCGCTTTATACTACTACTAACACCAGAAGATTTTCTCTCCAACATCATTAACTTTTAAAAATTAAACAAGTATGTTGATTTGGGGGCAAGGGAGTTACTATTTTATCTAAATGAAACACAAAATTGAAATATTAAATATAGGTAAACATTAAAAATGATGTTTTTGAGCTAGAATATGGATAGATAAGGAAGCATGTATACCCTAACTTTAAAATTTGTTATTTTCTGATTAAGGAATAAAATGCTGAATTTGTCAATAGACTGGCAATCTAAAAGAAAATAATACTGTACAAATACACACCCACTTAAAATTCTACTATGTCTGCTTTACTTTTCTCGGCGACATACCATCTGGCAGCTGTGTCTCGGTGTTAAACAACTTGAGCACAGGTAATATATTTTACAATTAAAATAATAGCCTCACATTTACTGGATATGATCAAATATAAAGTATTAAAGCCTGCTTATTGTCAGCTCTATGGATATTCAGATAATGTTTCAGTGAAAAATCATATTGAATTGTGCTTTCCTGATCTATTTATGATTCATTCAAGTAGAACACACTAATTGTGCAAATAGGGTAGGAAACAGTCATCTCACAAACTTATGAGGTACTTTACAGAAATCCAACTGATGTTCAGTGTCATCAGTAGCAGTATCTGTGGTCATCAGCGTAGTGCCCCTCTTGGATTATTTAAAGTACATACGGTAGTCTAGATGTAGGTTTCTTATATATCAGGGTTTTAAAGGTGAGTGAGTCATAGAGTGAAACTGTTGGTTGCCACTGTTTTCCTTTATCCTTCTTCGTAGACCAGCAGAGCTGGTTTGTGTGTATTTGCTCATCCAATAATATATTGGCTTGTCCTGTGGTACTTGTATTGAAGAAGTGGAAGTACCACAACACATGAGCATGCGCTGTTACCAGTTTATCAATGAAAAATGCAGATGTATGAAAATATTAATCATATCTTAATATATTACTTTGTTTTGAGATGGAGACTTGCTCTGTCGCCTAGGCTGGAGCACAGTGGAGCTATCTCGGTTCACTGTAACCTCCGCCTCCGGGTTCAAGTGATTCTCCTGCCTCAGCCTCCCGAGTAGCTGGGATTACAGGCACGTGCCACCACGCCTAGCTAATTTTTGTATTTTTAGTAGAGATGGAGTTTCACTATGTTGGCCAGGCTGTTGTTGAACTTCTGACCTCAGATGATCCACCTATGTCATCCTCCCAAAATGCCGGGATTACAGACGTGAGCCACCGCGCCTGGTCTCAAACTACGTTTTATCTTTACTTAAAGTAAAGTTGAGGGAACCATTCATTTGGAGAAGGTGTTAGAAGGGTGTGTGTGTTTTGTTATAACACGTTTTTGTCCCTAGGCTTCCGTTCACAGCATCTCTGCCTTGCAGCAAGAGAGAGTATTGAATTTCTACTTCTTTCCTTTTGATCCTATGAAAGTTGTAAATCTCTGTAGTATGTAAGTTATGACCTAACTCTCCAATTTACTTGAATATGATTGACATTAAGCTCATATTCCAAATCACTTAGCTTCACAGTTCAGTTATTTGTGGTAAGGAAGCATATTTGTTTATGAGGGAGCAGGAAGTATATTTGTTTATATTTTTATATTTCATAATTTCTAGCATTGTCTTTGGAGTAGTTAAGTCTTAGCGAATGAAGGGATGAATGCTTTGTGATAGGCTACATACATTTTAATGTTTGGTTGTTTTTATATAGGTGAATGGATATTGGAGAGACTAGAGTTTTACATGTCCTCGAGGTGTACTTTTGTTGTTAATTTATTCATATTGAAGTAACATTTTGTAACATTTTGTGCAAAAACCAACTTTAAGGAAATAGAAGTGGAAAATACATATTTCGATGTTTGGCTTTTTAGAAAACACAAAGTATCTCATTTAATTTCCAGGTCGAAGGAATAGGTATTGCTCAGGATATATACATTGCCTGTGAGCTAAAGCCCGACTCTTAAGCTGTGATGAGCCTGTTTTCCTATTTTGGGTTTCAGGTACAGTATGATAAAAGTAGTCTTTTGTAGTAGAGATGAGAATGGTGGAGGGGAACATATTCTTTACTATAATGACAGGGAGTCCTAAGGTTAGAATGTTACTAGCATTGCCTAGAAGAATAGTAAGGCATGTGGACTTAGAAGAAGGTACTTTATTTCTAGTGTATCTAAAACATCTCTTCCCCATAGTGGTGAGTTCATTCTGCCACAGCCAAGCCTACCATGAATGATTATCTTTTGTCTCTCTCACGTGAAGTTGGATGGCTAAGGCAATGATTTCTGAACAGCAACTTGCATATTCTGCTAGTAAATACATGCTAGATATTTAATATGAATTTTACAGTTTCCACTTTTAGAAAGTTGTCCCTGGAATTTGTAGATAATACTCAGTAATAGGCATTTTAGCAACTTCATCACTTTTATTTTTTAATTCGCGTAATTTTACGAAAGTTAGGTCCACTTAAAAGCTTTATCTGCTTTTATTTTTTCCCCAGTGTGATCATACTTAAAAAACCTGAGGTTAACATAAATTATATATTGATAGCCTCTTAGCAGTCTAGCAGATTTCAATTTCTTAGAAAGTTGTTATGGAACCAAAAATTTGACAGATAAATGTAAAGTGTCTAGCACATGACATGAATAGTAACAAAGATTGTGTTTCATTTCTATCAATTATCTATGTTACTATTATGAATATTACAGTATATGGGTCTTACTCTCTTCAGGCATGCACATAGGGTCTCTTTCGTTAAGATGCACATATACCTGCACTGAGAGACAAATTACTGATTTGCAGTCCTTAATTATTTAATGAGAAGTTTCAGTGAGATCCCAATATATAGATTTAAATCTTCAAAACTGCCCGGAAACCAGGCACAGAATGAAAGAATGTCATCTTTATATGATAACAAATAAATTATATATAAAAATAGATAAATTTATATTTAAGATTGATATATTTAAAATAAAAACTAACTTTGTATAAATAGGAGCAGATTTACTTTGTACACTTAAGATTATGGGGGAAATGACATAAAAGCTCATGCAGGTAAAGCTTATGCCTTCTCATGTGTAAAGCAAGTATCTAAATATATTTCTGTTTGTGTCCACATATAGAGTTAAAGGACGCTTTTCCATGAAATAACACACTCCTTTAAAATTGCTGTAGATTTTCATAATTTAAAAAAAACATTTCTATTGTAACCTACATCAAAAGGGCAGCCAGCGTTTTTTTTGTCTGACTATACATATGCATTATAAAAAAGTGAGTCTACTGTAATTACCAGTTTGCAGAGCAAATTCCTGCAGGGTTTGTACTCTCCCCATTAGTAAAAGAGATAAGTTGAAATGTATTAAAATTTCACTGTACAACTGGGAGTTTTTGTTCACAGTAAATGTGTTAATGTTTCTTCATTGCTTGACTGTTTGTGTTTAAATTTAGGCAGCGTGCCCAACAGGGACAAAATTATAGGATAAAGCTATGTATAAAAGAAAATCCTTCAGAGAGCACCAATAAGGCTCTTTTTAAAAATAAGCAGTTACATATAATAATACATGGCTGTAGCCACAGAGAAAAGTTTTATCTGTCTAGTTCAGAATTATTGGAATTTTTCTTTCCCTTGTGTAAAAGTTAAGAGGACCGAGCTTATGTCAATAGCTAATATACTTTGATGTAAAAACATCCATTATTTTATTCAGTGTCACTTCTATGAAAAGAAAAAGAAATGATTCCTTTTTGTTGTTCCTATGATGAAGAGAAGCTAATAGCATTTTGAGAGAGAGGTGATAGATCACATTTTCTTCCCGAGTAAAGGAATTCTTTCTTGTTAAGAATTCTAATTACAGCCTGTTATATTTTTGGAGTGTTTTTCTCTGCTTTTCTTCGTTGCCATGAACTTAGTAAATACAATTATTCATGTAGATAGGCTTACCTTTGACAAAATTAATCTACAACCACTATCACCTAGCGTGAATATGTAATGAAATTCACAAACACAGGATAAAGGCTCCTGTTTCTCTGCAGTCTAGAGAGGGCAGAAGTTGCAGTTATCTGAAAATGCTGGCTGTATAAGCTTTGGCCAGCCAGGGAATCAACTCTCCTCTCTCTTAAATGTTGAAAATATATTGTAGTTTCTACTGTTTACCTTTTGTAGTTTCTTCTGTCTGCTTTTCTGTAAGTGAAAATGAAAGAATTTGCCAGTATCCATATTCTGTCCCAAATGTCTCCATAGATCCACAAACAAATGGTGTAGAGAGGTAAAAATAAAATACAAATTTTCATTTTGCATTGTTGCTATCTAAAAATAGGGTTTTGTAATTTACCTAGTGTGTGTAGATATCTGGAGGGGAGAGAGAGAAAAAAATATGAATATATATGTGTATGTATTTTAGTTGTTAGTATTTGTGCATTCACGTACCTATAGGAGAACATAAAAAGCTCCTTGGATATTTCATACTGTATATTAATTTCCCTTAAGAAAATATATTTTTCTCCTTAAATAGGTTGATCTCCCTTGCCCCAAGACGTTTAATTTTTATTTCTTCCTCTACACTGTTCTTTAAAACATGAATTTTTAGCTGATAGACCTTGAAGTCCTTCAGAGCCATTACTTTCTTTTGGTTAATTTGTAGAAAGGCACCATATGAAAATTGGATTTTTGATCTGATGGAGTGATTCTTGAGTTCTTATGAACCATTTATAGTCTATCAAGTAAATCCTTCTTAGTTCACGGATTATTGACCCAATGGACCATATTAGCTGCTTCGAAGCTGTTATAGCCCATTATGTTGATTCAGCTGACACACATGTGAACCCAGTCCACATGCCCAGGATGGCATTAACATTGTTCTAGAAGACTTTTTTTCCACAAGGCTTTCTATTTATTTCTTAATTTTCAAGAGTTAGCTCAAAGTTCCTGACAACCATTACATAGGTCTCTTGCTTTGCTCAGTGATGTTGAAGCATTTCTTATTAGCTAGTCTGTTTTTTCCTGTCTTTCTCTTTATGTCTGTTTTTAAAAACCATCTAATCTTTAAAAGAAAAAAAGAGAATAATGTTTTCTCAGCATACTAGGGCACATTTTACCTTCAGATTCATACAGATTTCATAGAAATTTGTGGGATTTCTCTGAGCCCACAGAGAAATTAACCCTTTGAATTTGAGAAAACCACCTTTTAGAAGAAATGGTAACATTGTATTTGTGTTTTTAAAAAGTGTATTACCTGAGAGGTTTCACTTGAAAAATTCCAGTGACTCTAGCCACTGGTAAAATCAAGACGTGCCTTCATTGATTTATATGAAGCGCTAATGAAGCCAGTCCAGGTCTCAGCACAGACCCCTGGGGAATCCATGACCTAACATAAATAACGTATAAGGGGGCACATAGACTGTTCATCATATCACTATTATTATTTGCAATAGGTATGATTCCTGTGCTGAAACCTGCTTTTAGGCAGAAACATACTCTTTTATAGTCAGAGATAATTATGATACACAGTTAGATGTACAATGGAAGATGTTAAAATGTTTGTTGAGATGTGTCGCTGATGAGCAGTCCCCAGACAGGTATAAGTAAAATGCTGTAGAATAAACCAAGTGTTCCTGGGAGTATCTTGTCTCACTGTTTTCAGATTTTGACATTTCTTAATATAACTATTTAAAGACTATAAAACACTGTGCTGGGTCACTTTGTTTATTTAAAAGTGTACCACTTTTTGGCAAAAAAAATCCTAGTATATATGGTTAACTGCTTACTTAGCAGTTTCTTTCACTTTTCAAGTTGCTTAAACCCTCACCCATCCCTCTCCCTTTTTGTGTAGTTTTGTTCATATCTCCTATTTGGTTCTAAGATCCTACTGGAACCGAAAACATATCTGAGGAAATCTCATTGAGGAGGAGGGGAACAAGGGGGATTATCAGGCTCCTTTCCTCCCATGCCCAGGCTGAGTGGAAAGAGCCCTGGATTAGTAGCTGTGACCATTTAGGGACATCTCAGAGCCTCATTTTCTGCTGTTTGAAAAAATGTCTAATTTTAGGGATTTTGATGATTAAATACAAGAATGTATTTGAAGTATTATGCAAGCTTCATAGCACTGTACAAACATGGGATATTATTAGTCTTACAGTCTGTCTCAAATGGCCTGGGTAATCAATTGTCATCTGAAATGTTAAATTCTAAAATGTAACATCTTTTCTCCTCTGTTACTTTACTGGGGTAAATTTTATCACAAACCCAGAGGAGTAAATTTAGTTAAAAGGTCACCTACCTATGCTCTTGCTTAGTAAATGGATTGATTACAGTGCTTTGGCATTTGAAATAAGGTGGGCAGCTCCTTTTATGAAGAGGATAAAGATTTAGAGGAACTCCTTTCTTTAGGGAACCCTTCACATGCCATCTGGGAAGGGAAAGATACTGACTTAGGACGAGGTCATACATTGGGCACAACTTAGGACAACTTTTATGTTACTTCTGTACGTCTTTGCTTGGTCACCAAAGTGTGGGATCATACAAATCAATCGTTCTTTCTACGATTGGAGGTGCTTTTGAAACATACCAGAATTTAAGCTTCATCTTGTCTTGCTTCTTGCTTAATGAGGAGTAGTTTCTTTGTAAAGTGCTTAAAGGTTTATAAGTCTTTTTGCATCTCATTATAAATCCCGTCCTTATTAATGTCTTCTCTATCATATTATATTAGTAATTGTTTTCATGAATGCCACAGAGAAATGTAATCACATTACCATCTTTCAAATTGCATTAGTGAAAATGAATAATATATATATCAATGGAATACAAAATTGCTGATTCAACATTAAGATGAAATGAGATTATTATTAGCATCATAAGATATCAGAAGTGCTTTGCCTCCTTATATAAAGTTAGGTGTTCTGGCAAATATAGACTGAGTTAAAATGTGTGTTTTTCTTTTTTTAATGGCAAGCTAACCCCTTATTTTCAATTAGGTGATAGGTCTGTTCATGGAAGGACTATTTCCTTTCTATTTATGTTATTACAGCTGCCTAAGTAGCCTGTAAAATTTGTAAGTATACAGGCAATAAATGGAGTATCTTAATTGTTAAATGTTAGGTAAGAAAATAAAATGTTTTTGCCTAAATTGAAATGCCTTTTCATTTCATGTTTCTTTAATATTACTAATTGCCTAACAAAATTGCATGTATTACCATAGGCCTAATTTAATTGAAACACACACATACACGCACTCCAAAGCTTGCATATGCTTTGATGCCATAGAAGCATGGGTATTTTCCTTATATAATTGGCTATATCCCGCTGTTGATTTTTACTCTGAACTTCTAAATTATGTAAATGGGGTCTTTCTTCTATCGATTGATAGTAGGTTGCAATAGTAGGTTGTGATAGTAGGTTGTGATAGTAGGTTGCGATAGTAGGTTGTGATAGTAGGTTGTGATAGTAGGTAATGACTACAGATGCTCATTGGATCTGTGTCTGGGAAAATTTATATGCCTGTGTGTGTCCCTTTCTCCGTTTGTATTTATATATTCACACAGTTGTAGAAACTTTTACACTCGTATATAAACATATGCCCAGAAGTTTATGGTTTTCCCTCTTTGCCCACTCCCCCTAAGCCAAATTTGTTTCTTGACTTTTGCTGAAATAATTTTTTCACCACAGTAAATTGAGGATTTTTTTTTGGTCGTATACATGACAAAATTCACCACTGTCAATTTTTAACAAATTATCTTAGAATTTTTTTAATACTTTGATATTAATATTGCTGAGCATCATAACTGAGAAGTTTTGTTTTTGTTTTTGCCTTTTTGCCCCCCAAATATTTGAAAGATGTATTGGATTTTCCTGATAGAAAAATGGCAGTGGATTTTTAAATGGATATATTAGGTTTTAATATTTTCAAAGTAGAAAGGATTTTCAAATATAAGTAGCAATAAAATTTCTTTGTTTACTGTGCATGTATTAACTCACTTAGCATTTGTGTATTGAAGACCTTCTGGGCGAAAGATATGCTGCATTATGTCTCCTGGGGAATGATATTTTATGGGATTAAATGGTTGAAACACCACTAAAAGAAAGTAGTTGGGGCAGTGGGATTCCTCCCACCCTTTCCCTGTTGTAAACAGCTTTATTGAGATATGTTTCACTTACCATACATTCCACCCATTTAAAATATTCACTGTATTTTAGTATATTTATGGTTAGGTTCAGTTACCACTGAACATTTTTATCACCTGAAAAAGAAACTCCATCCCCTTTAGCTGTCACCCTAAGCCTCGTCCCCCTTGAGGCAGCCACTAATCTACTTTTTATCATTACAGATTTCCCTCTTCTAAACATTTCATCTGAATGGAATAATAATATTTGGTCTTTTATGACTGGCTCCTGCAACTTAGCTTAGTGTTTTTCATGTTCATTCATGTTGTAGTATGTATCCGTGGTTCATTCCTTTTTATGGTGAAATAAAATTTCATTATATTAATATACTGAATTTTGTTTATCCATTTGTCAGTTGATGGAGGGATAGCGTTTTATAAAATGAGGTTTTAAATCTCCTGATTTTTAACATCAATTGATGTTCAAAGGTCAGCTTTTCCCAGTGAATCTCTTTCGATTATTTTGGATGTGTTTATTGTAAAGATGATGTATTTCTTTGGTTCATAACATTTTTCTCAAGGTTTTATTTTTGGTGGGGGGAGGGGTGGTTAACCATCTTTAAATTACCCAGCTTTTTGTCTTTTAGCATGTTGCCCACAGTTTAAACCAGTGGCACCAGGCCTTTTAGTGAGTCCAGCAAACCCATGCTCTTGTGAATCTCTTGTCTCAGTCATAAGATCTAATCTGTTTTTTTGTTGTTGTTGAAAAGACACCAAGAAATTTCAGAACACATTAAGTAAAACAAAATAATCATTTTTTACCAGCTTGCTATTTCTTTGTATTACATTAAAAACAATTAGACAAATGTAAGGATCTTTCTTTGAATGGTTAATTTTTAATTTTCTAGTTACCACCAAATAAGAGACATACTTTTAGATACAATTTTCCATCAAATGAATGTTTGAGTAGATTTTTTTAGGGAGACAGAATAACTTCATTGTTTCTCATTTGCTGCTGTTACATTAGGAGTAGTGACATTTGCACTATAGTTTAACGTGCTTGTGGACCCTTAACATTTATAATCAGCTTTATAATCACTGATAATCATAGCATGTAAATTCTATGTGCATTGTTCATTCAGACTCACATTTATGTATTTGTTTGTATAAATGCAGAAAGCATACCCACCTTAAACTATAGATTTATATTAATAGTCTCATGGTCAGAATTAGATAGACTTTTTAGGTTGTTAATAAAGCTTTTTTCTGGGATGTTTAAAACCATAGATCTTTTGACCCATGTTCTGTGTCTTTCTGATTCACATCTTCTTGTCTCCTTTCAATACTTGGTTGCAAAACTCTTCAGTGCAACAGGTGAATATTCTTTTACATTCATCATAGATGAGTTTTGTAATCGAGTACAAGTGAAATTCACATGCAGTCATGTAGTTCATGCTGATCTTAAGTAAGCTTAGTAGTTGTCCACCATGCCAAAAAGAAAAAAAAAAAAAAAAAATGCAGAATTTTTTCACTCAAGCTGCATTGTGACTTGGCCAGTTAGGAAGCTGATTTCTTCTACCAAGGCAGTATTATATAAATTCTGAAAATTATACAGGGAGATATTTGCTGACTTAATCACCATTACTATCGTGAGCTTTTTAGAGTCTTCGTGGCAATGTTTGAAGTACTGTCTTAGCATATCATACACAAACTATATAAAAGTGCTTGTTTCATCTTTTTGGTCATGTTTACAAGATCACTCTCTGCCTCCACAGTGCTAGCAAGTCATTAGTTTGTTTATTGCAGTGTATTCTATGGCAATCCTGTAATTAGCTTTCAGATTCATTACAGATAATTTGCTATTCCAGATTTTCCTCCACTAGGATAGAAATCTTTTTTGTGTGTGTGTGAGATGAAGGTCTCACTTTTTCATTCAGGCTGTGAATGCAGTGGTATGAACACGGCGTACTGCATCCTCGCACTTCAAGGCTCAAGCAGTCCTCCCACCTCAGCCTCCTGCGTACCTAGGATGATAGGTGCATACCACCACGCCCGGATAATTTTTCGTATTTGTATAGAGGTGAGGTTTCACCATGTTGTCCAGGTTGGTTTTGGCTCAAGCTGTCCACTTGCCTCGGCCTCCCAAAATGCTGGGATTACAGGCATGAGCCACTCTTCCCAGCTAGGTTAGGATAACAACTTTATGCTATTTTCTGAGAACTAAGAAGGCTGATGTCTTTGAGGAACAAATTTTCTTTTTTTAAGCCAGGCACAGTGGCTCATGCCTGTAATTCTAGCACTTTGGGAGACTGAGACGGGTGGATCACTCAAGGTCAAGAGTTCGAGACCTGCATGGCCAACAAGGTGAAACCCCGTCTCTACTAAAAATACCAAAATTAGTTGGCCATGATGTTGGGCACCTGAAATCCCAGCTACTTGGGAGGCTGAGGCAGGAGAATCTCTTGAACCTGGGAGGTGGAGATTGCAGTGAGCCAAGTTTGTGCCATTGCACTGTAGCCTGGGCAGCAAGAGCAGAACTCTGTCTCAAAAAGAAAAATAAAAGAAATTTCTTTTTTTCCACATTAGAGCCTTTTATTAATTATTGTGATGCATTTTCTTTTACCACTGTACATACTGCCTAATTTTTGTACTTTTTGTAGAGATCGGGTTTTGCCATGTTGCCCATGCTGGTCTCGAACTCTTGGGCTCAAGCCATCCTCCTGCCTCAGCCTCCCAAAGTGCTGGGATTACCGGCTTAAGCCACCACACCTGAGTGGATGCTTATATTAATGATTAGGTTTTTCTATAATTTACTATTAATGTAGGTCATGTACTTAACTATTAAGCAGTTTAAAATATTTTAAAATTTCATAATTCATATTGTAAATCTTGCTATACTCTCCAGAAATTAACAAGGGGAAAGAAGAGTTAAAAAAGTTTTTAGGACCAGGCACTGTGGTTCATGCCTGTAATTCCAACACTTTGAGAGGTTGAGGCGGGTGGATCATGAAGTCAGGAGTTTGAGACCAGCCTGACCAACATGATGAAACCCCGTCTCTACTAAAAATATAAAAAATTAGCCGGGTGTGGTGGTGCGTGCCTGTAATCCCAGGTACTCAGGAGGCTGAAGTGGGAGAATCACTTGAATCCGGGAGGACAGAGGTTGCATTGAGCTGAGATCACACCACTGTACTCCAGCCTGGTCGACAGAGTGACATTCTGTCTCAAAAAAAAAAAAAAAAAAAAGGTTTTTAGGCCAGACGCAATGACTCACACGTGTAATCCCAGCACTTTGGGAGGCTGAGGTGGGCAAATCACTTGAACTTAGGAGTTTGAGACCAGTCTGGGCAACATGGTGAAACCCCGTCTCTACTAAAAATACAAAAATTAGCCGGATGTGGTGGCGTGCACCTGTAGTCCCGGCTACATGGGAGGCTGAGGTGGGAGGATCATTTGAGCCCAAGAGGCGGAGGTTGCAGTGAGCCAAGATTATGCCACTGCACTCCAGCCTGGGCGACAGAGCAAGATCCTGTCTCAGAAAAAAACAAGAAAAAATTTTTTTGTTATATATGGGAGATTGGGGAAGGTTAATGAACCCATGAAAGGAGCTCCTTGTGAATAGTTGTTTTTGGTTTTGTGTGTGTGTGGAACACCAAAACCCAGAACTGAAATCAGTTTTTTCCCCTCTCATTTTGATTGGTCCTTCAGAATATGTGTTTTATGCTTCTGTTTGCCCAAAGGCCATATTTTGCCATTTTAAATTTGTGTCAGATAACTAGGGTTAAGTGTTCCCAAACCAAAAAAACCTCTAATAAGAGTTTTATTAATTAGCCTTGTATATAGTTCTTTTGTGAAGTACCCTATATATTCACTGAAACAACAATTTGTGCTCTCCTGAGAAATATGATTGGGTGAGAAGATTGGTGTTCAATTCACATAAACTTGGAGAATTGGAACCATCTATAAGTACTGTACAGCTAGAGACCTGAGCTTTAGTGATAACAGAACCTATCCTCTCTATTAGAGCTTTGGAATTCATCCAAAATACTTTCAAATGTACTTTTATTTAATATTCAGATATAAAAGTGTTACTGACCAAATGTTGATTAATTTTTTACTAAATTATTTTGCTTTGTATATTTTAGATTTACTTTTGAATATGAATATTTATAATTTGCTTATTTTTATTGTAAATTTTCTTTAGTTTTCTATAGGAAATGGAAATAAACTGAGTCATAATTGGGAGATTTGTCATCTTCTCCACTAGATCATTTAAGAGCCGTGTAAAACACATAAACGTTTCTGAACCAGAATAGTAAAACACAAATAATAATCTGTGTGCCTACCTTAGAGGATTATAGTATGAATAATATGGTATTATGTATGTCAAAGTGTTCATTTATTTATTAAGACTAAATATGTGTTAGGCAATTTGCAAGGTGTTGGAGTAAAATAATACATTGGGAAGAATCATAAGAGAGAAAACAATCATTTAAATATAATATGTGGAAAGTTTCTTGTGGCCATAAATGGTTGTCATTTATTGAGCTTTTCCTGTTGCCAGACAGGTTAACACTTACTTTATGTTCATTATTTCATTTGAGTGTTTTGCCACTGTTGCAGTGTCATTGTTACTATCACTTTACAGATGAGGAAAGTGGTTCAGAGAATCCTGTATTTTTAAAGTCCCTTTTGAGCACCTATTATTTGCCCCTCTACATTGAAAGCCCAACAGACATGTCTGTCCTGCCCTCACGGAACTTAAGTTCTAGAGGGGAAAACAGACTCATATCGGATAATCACACAAATAAATGTAATATTCACAATCTACATACTAAGCACTCTGACAGACTGATTATGATACAGGAGTCTAGTGGGGAATTTGTCTTGAATGGGAGACAGGGCCGCTGCCCTGGGGAATGAGTGGTACTTGAAATCCAAAGAACGAGTAGGAGTTAACAACTTAAGCAGGACTTGGAAGGAGGGAAGCTAGAGAGCATGGTGTTAGAGAAGTAGGGATTGAGAATTTGGATAACAGGGGAGTCAGCTGTCTAACCAAGGAGGACGGACAGCCACTGTTTTTACTCGAGTAGGCAGAATCTGACAGGAGGGTGAAAATAACCTCAGTCAAGCAAATAACGATCAACTGTGTGGATCTCTTAAGAAGAGAGAATATTCATGGAGATGGGGAGAGAAGAGAAATGTGTAGGTTAATTAGGAGATAGTTTGGATAGTCTAGAAAAAAAGACTGGAATTGTGGTAGTAGCAGTGAGAGTAGAAGACAGGAAAGGAAAGGATACATAATCTTTGGAGGAAGGCAGAATATCAGTGAAAACTCTGCCCCATAACTTGCTGTGAATGGAATCGTAACTCAGGATTCTTAGCTCAGTGTAATGGTGCACGCCTGTGGTCCTAGCTACTCGGGAGGCTGAGGTGGGAGGATTGCTTGAACCTGAAGGTCAAGGCTGCAGTGAGCCATGATCTCACCACTGTACTTCAGCCCGGATGACAGAGCTAGACTGTGTCTCTTTCAAAAAAAAGAAAAAAAAAAGATTCCTTATCAGTGGAATGGAGAGCTGATTCCGATTTCTAGATCTGTGACTTTAGGTAACATAGTAAATTATCTCTACCTTAGTTTCTCCTCTGTGAAATAAAAGTAATAGTAGTAACAACTTTATGCTATTTTCTGAGAACTAAGAAGGCTGATGTTTATAAACTCTCTGGCACAATGTCTGGAAAATGGCAGATATTCAATCCATCTAGCTATTATTATAACAGGTAATAATTTACTATTGTAAATAAATAAATTAAAATCCTGAGGTTTGGTAGAGGAGGAATAATGAGGAGGAGATAGTCCTTCTCCCATCTGTGTGAGGGTTTCTTTTATGTTCTTAGTTGGGGTCTCTCCTCTAAATCCACTGCACCCAAACCCCAAATTATCAAGTCCTTGAGCACAGGGACGCTGCCATCCACTTCCCACCACTTAAGAGGCATTGCCTGGCTCCAAAGTGATGGTTTTTGCTTAGTGATGATATTTGAAGCTGTAGGAGGGCATGAAATTGCCAAATTAAAGAATGAAGAGCTTGGCCATGGGAAACACCTGTATTTATTTACAGTGGAGAGAGAGAGGAGAGAGCAGTTGCTGCCAGAAAAACTAGGATAGTCAGTCTCTACAGCCCAGGAATGAAGGAGAGTTAGTGCTGCAAGCTGCATCAGAGTCTGGGAGGACAAGAAGACCAGAGAAAAGGACCAGATGGGATGAGAGCATTTCCTCTCAGAGAGACAGTTTCAGGCACGTGTGGGGCAGAATCCGGATTGTAGAGTTAAAATGTAGGTGGTGGTGAGGAAGTGGAAGCACTGGTTGCTGGGTGCATGGATTTCTCTTTCAAGAAGTCAGTGGTAAAGGTAAGCAGAAGGAATAATTGCTTTCAATAAGTTGCAGACTTAAGAAAATTTATGGCTGTTGTTATGTTTGTTCTTGGGGAATTGGGGCATGCTGATCATGTTCACAGCTGCCTCCATTCACCTCAGGTCTGAGTGCCTTCAACCCCCTTCTGGGCACTCGGAACAAGACTAAGCTGTATGTGGTACATTCTGTGAATGACAGACTTTGAAAATGCAGGTATGAAGAAAAGAGTAGACAGTTTCCAATAATGGAAATTGAGGAAAGAGTTACAAGGCACCCTGGCACCCTTGTTAGGCTGGGTCCTGGAGGTCTGCTTTACCCAGACCTGAATACTAATCTCTGCATAGATAGGTGGGAACAGTCTGACTGAACTGTCTGTTCCTTTCTGCATACCTGCATTTTCAAAGTGTGTAGTTCACGGAATGTAACAGCTTGGTCTTGTTCCGAGTGCCCAGAAGAGGCTTGGAGGCACTCAGACATGAGCTGAATGGAGGCAGCCGTGAACATATTCACAAGAATGAAAGTATATTCATTTTAACTCTTCCCAACTGTCTCCTTGTAATGCATGTACGTTTTTGAGGCTTAACTGACTTTGATAGTTTTATGATAATTTATGTTTTTGCATGTGGGTGAGTTGGCCAGTGATCACATTGGTTCTATTTTGTTGTGAATAAATAGTATGTCAAAGTTTTATGCTGTTTCAAAAATGTTATTTAGAATAAAACTTCCTTTGAAGCCGCAGTAGTCTTACTCAAAATATTTATTTAGGCCATATTGTTTAAATATATATAATTCCCTTAAGGGACAATTGTAGTCTATATAAATCTGAATTTAAAACAAATAGACCTTCTGGAATTCATAGAAATACAAAATGGATATTCTAGTGCTTAAGTGTTTATATACAAAAGGAGTTGAGGTGTTCCAGTGTTTGTATGTTTAGGTACAAAAAGAATAGAATTCACAAAAAGGAATGATGATCTAAAAAGTTGAATTCCCAAATGTACCAGATGTATAAAGTTATTTAGGAAGACAAAATATTTGAATCATAAACTAATTCAGAGTAAGTGAATGAATGATTCAACCAGTAAAAAAAAAAAAAAATACACATAAAAATAAAGCAAATCCACAGTCTCTTAATTTGTTCTGATCTTAAATTTGTTCTGGGTATAATTAAAGTTGATGAAAGTGTGCTTTAAACAATACAAAGTTAGGATATTTTTATAAAATAATTAAATATTATCAAATTAATGATTGAAATATTTGTGTCTTTTATGCTAGAGTTTATATTAACTGTCCTTGAAATACCATCTCACTTTATTGGCCCTCCCTTGATTTTGGTAAAGCAGAGGTATTTTTTTTTTAAAGCATTTATGAAAGCTTTTATTATTGCACTTCGAATTATATAAATGTTTTAATGTCAACATAGTTCCCATATCTGAATTTATAATTAGATAATTTGTAAAGTTCCTTGTTTTTAGTGGAAACGCTGTCTTCTAAGCTCTTTTTATTTTGGTCACCGTACAATCAAGTTGTGAGTTCATTAACTAATGGACATGTTATTTAAGTAAACTGTTTCTAACTTGGGATGTTCTGATATATTTCTCAGTCAACAAATTACTGAAATTGAAATAACTTCTGGAAGAAATATTTCTCCTTATAGTCTACAAATTAATCACTTCTATATACAACAAAGTTTACAACCTAGCTACAATTGGACTATATTTGGAAGAGAGATCCTGAAATATCAGGGAAGATTATACAATTAAATATTTCCCTAATGTTAAACAGAAGCACAAATTAAAGATGGGGGTGAAGTATGAATGGAGTCTACAGTGAGGACTCCAACATCTGAAACCAAATAGGGATCCATAGATTTAATGTTAATTAATAGAAGAGAAATATTTTACACGTGCCTGATCCAAAGCATAGGGAATGGTAGAAGCCCGCTCAGTCTTATTCTCTGTGAATGGAATTTGTCCCAATTACGTTAACAATATCCAAAATACTGCCTGTTACAAATGAGACAGTCTCTATAAAAATCCAAATGGTTCCAGAAGTATGAGCATCTGGAGCTGTGTAAGTGAGCATGGCTTTCACCCACGGAGCTGCAGTTTCAGGTATCCCCATGCCCACCCTTCCACCCCAGAATCAGTAATCATTGATTGCATCTAAATCTGCAGAGAGATCTTTTCCTGGCAGTTCAAGTAGTTACAGTAGATTGTTAATCTGCGAATGATCAGACTAAATCCCTTCTGTCTTCAGAATTTCCATGCAAATTAGAATTAACTGTATGAGGTAAATTTATTAACTGTAGTCCGAGAGCATAGGTCAGCTTCAGCACAATTCTTAAACATACGTTTTTATTCATAAAAAGTTACACTCCATTTATGCTAATGTTCTATGGATTCATTTTATAATATTAACTGATGAGATGGTTTTTTAAAGTAGTTATAAGGAAATGAAAGATTTTTAAGTGTGTTTTTCAGTTTTCTGCAATACAGGTGTACTGTTCCAAATATAAAATATTCACAGAAATGATTTTTTCTGTTCCATGTCTGATCTAAAACCAAAATTTAAACTTATTTTCTTATATCACCATTGAAATAAGAGGAGGATTGTTTTGTATTTTTCAAAACAGGAACGAAAATGGAATTAATAAAGAAAAAAATACTCAAGGAATTGGGATGTGATAAATAATAACAGAAATATGTTAGGTCTTATTGATCACAGGAGTGTCTTTAAAATATACTTGAGAGTTTGGCACAACATTTAATTGAAATTCAGCAGAAGAAAAGTAGTATTCTAATAATAATATTTGTGTGCCATATTTTACTTTCACAGACATTTCACTTGAATATTATTTTGTTACAATGTATTTTTTGCGTTATTGACAAGTGGATAAATTTAAGTGGAAATATATATTAGCAGCAATATACTTTTTCCTCTTTTGGATTTGTGATGTCATAAATCCAGTATCTTATAGAATATGTAATCCTTTATTTTTATTCTAAGTTTGTAATCTAAAGGTTACTATGAATGACCTAAAACATTGTATTAGTGAATGAGCTTTGTTTTCTTTACCTTTTTTTATAAGAGATTGTGGCGATATCTAAATTTATTTTTAAAACCCTCCAGGCCCCTGCCATCATAAAGCCTTTAAAAATGGAAGTGGGCATTATTTATTAAAATGATGAAAAGAGTATAGTATCTTTGAACAGATGCTGACTTTTTTTTCCTCCTTTATTTTTCAGGCCATCCGTTGCACACTGGTAAACTGCACATGTGAATGTTTTCAGCCAGGGAAGATTAACCTGAGGACTTGTGATCAGTGTAAACATGGCTGGGTGGCACATGGTGAGGAAAATCTGGGCTTTTCTTCCCGTTCTTATTATGTTCATGTTCAAGTGTGTGTGTGTGTGTGTGTGTGTGTGTGTGTGTGTGTCTGTCTGTTTAGAGCAGTCACTGGCCTGGAGAAAAGAGAGGTCAGCTATGCTCCAAGTGTTAGTTAAGATTCAGCCTGTGGCTCTCAAACAGCATATTCTCAGCTCCAAGAAGCAGTGCTAGGCAAGCAGCTCTCAGCAGAAGGCCAAGACGTTTATAGGACAGTTGGGCTGTGGAGTTCTTACTGAGCATGGGCACAGCCAGCAAACACCAGGCCTGATGGAAACTCAAACATACCACAGTTGGCCTTTCAGGGCCTGGACCTCAGAGGGAAGCTGGCAAATCCTCTTTGCTTGAGAACTCCTCGATGACTGCTCACCCTTGTCGTATGTGCTAGGGGCTGAGTTTATCCTTCTAGATGTTAAATGTTGTATGGTCTCAGGTGGATGAGAGAGTGAACGGGAACATTATTTGGCTGGTATCTGAAAACATAACCTGTAAATACTCCCTTTCAGTGTGCATGGGGATTGGAGGTGGTCGACGTAGGTAGAGTGTGAGCTCTGTGTAGGTGTGTCCCGGGGTGGGGAGACCCCACGCGAAGGATATGAGTGTTGAGGCTTTTTGCCAGGTGCACAGAGTTGTTCTGTCGGTGTGCCCTGACTGAGCATTCAGCATATTCCTGTGTATGGTTTATGTTTGTTCTGTTTAAGTAAAAGGAGACTTGGAAATAAGCAGACTTTTTTCTTTTTTTTTTTTTTTTTTCACCTCCCAGACTGTAGAATTTAAAAAGATAGGTAATGTTTATGAAAAGAAATCCTGGCTTGAGATTTTTTGATAGCCCCGGGTATTGCCTCTTAAGTGGACATATTCTTCATTCCCAAGCGGTGCCAGACATCCAGTGGGTTGTATTTTTATAAATGTCATGTTATTCTAGCAAGATGTGAGGTAACAACACCGGGCCATGCCTTGAAATGCTTTTAATTTGTCATGTACCTTGCTTGTGAGGGTGTGTATGCTGGAGTTGTGGGGACATTTCAGACATGTTTCTGTGAGAGAGAGTACTCTGAGAGGAATACCCGGGAAGGGGTATGTTTCCACCAGGCAACCTCAATCCTGCAATCCTTCATGCCCACAGGGATAGAGCGCTTTCCTGCTTTATTAACAAGGCCCCAAATCAGCAACAATTCTCAGTCCGGTCTTGAACAACAGACGAGCTGCAGTTAGTTCTGCAGTCTCTTTATGTTACTACATTCAGTGATTTCGTCTCTCATCCTATATTAGTTTGCTGGGGCTGCCATGACAAAATACCACAGGCTGGGTGGCTTAGACAGCAGAAATTTATATCCTCAAGGCTCTGGAGGCTAGAATTCCAAGATCAAAGTGTTGGCAGGGTTGGTTTCATTCTGAGGCTTCTCCTCGTTTGTAGATGGGCACCCTCACATGGTCTCTCCTCTGTGGGGCATGCCCTGGTGTCTGCAACCTCCACCTCCAGGGTTCAAGCCATTCTCCTTCCTCAGCCTTCTGAGTAGCTGGGATTACAGGCATGAGCCACCACGCCCAGCTTATTTTTGTATTTTTAGTAGAGATGGGTTTTCACCAGGTTGGCCAGGCTGGTCTCGAACTTCTGACCTCATGATCTGCCCTCCTCGGCCTCCCAGAGTGCTGGGATTATAGGTGTGAGCCACTGTGCCCAGCCCCGGTGTCGTCTTGTGCGTCAAATTTCCTCTTCTAAGGACATCAGTCAGATTGGATTAGGGCCCACCCTAAGGGCCTCATTTTAACCTAATCACCTCTTTAAAGACCCTATATTCAAATATAGTCACGTTCTGAGGTAGTAGGGGTTATGACTTCAACATGGGAATTTTGGGGGAACACAGTTCAGCCCATAACAGTTCCTAAATAAACTTTTTTCTCTGAAGAAGTGTTGGTTTTGCCAGGTAATAGGTACAGAACTTATGTCCTAAACCCATCAGAATTGTAAGAATATTGAAGGCAGTATGGGTGTAGACTGTTCTGAGGTCAAATCTTGGCTCTGTCACTTCATGACATGTTAATATCGCTGGACTTCAGTTTTCTTGTCTGTAAAATAGGATTAATAGTACCTACTTTACAGTCTTATTATGACAAAGAGAAAATATATGAAGCCTTTCCAAATAATGCATATTAAAAGTACAATGGACAGTAGATGAGCAGTAAAGGGGAGGCCAGTCATTAATCAAAGGGCTTTTCATTTATTCGCTCTCATTTTTGCCAAAGCCATCTTATATTATCATTATCTATCTACTATGGTAGACTTGTGAGTGTAAAAGTTAACTGTGTCACCAGTTTGTTTTCTCTATTTAATGTCCATGTGCATATTACATTAGTAATGTAAAAGTAAAAGCAATGTTTTTTCCTTCTTGAACAACATAAATTATTCCTGGCCAGTGATTGTTTTGAGGACTTTCTGAAAAATGTCATTTTTCACCCAACTTGAATAAGATGTTTCTGTTACACCAGACTGTGCTTTTCCTACTGTACCATTAAAAATTCTGTTTCTGGGATATTAATTTTGGTGTTTCTCAGACCTTAGTAAAATGAATTCTAATTCTTTCCCTTATGATTATCACCTTGACCTCTCCTTTCCCACAACAGGGAGATATCTGTATATAGCTCAAAATACATACACCCAGGCATGCGAATCCCACACTCTCCCCATTCGTGAGGCCAAATACAGCAGTGAGGGGTTGGCCTCTAGCCTTGGAGTTGGCAGCGGGATGAGAGCACCCACTCTTTTTGCCCCAACATTACAACTAATTGCTTCATTCCACCCCGCCTGCACAGAAACCCTGAAATCATGTCTCTAGTTACTTCTGCTCAGAGGTGAAACACAGCATTCTTTCCGGCTGCCTTATACTGTGCAGTGTCCTGGGTGTGGGGCAACAAGGAAGTAACTTGGGTTTTCTAGTGTGTAATTTTCCTCTGAAATGCATGGAGCAGCAACAAGACTACCAAAATACATTGCCCAGAATGGTTTCATAGTAGCACTGAATGCATTCTACCTGTCATTATGTCAATAAAAGAAAATTTAATATCTGCTGCTAAAAAATAACCAAATGCCAAAATCATGTATTCTCTCTAAAATTAATTTTTAGAAATTTGTTGACCTCCTTTCTTGAATAAATTTTCCTTGTTAGCAGCATTTTCAGTTCATTCCTAAGATGTTGGATTTCATGGGTCATTATATACCATATCTATGCACATATGTGTGTCCCTATATATGTACACACACATAAACACGCATTCTCTCTGTTGACTTAGATTGCTTATTAAAGCTGCTTAAGTTGTTGACATTAGCTGCTTTACAAAAATCTTTAGAAATGTGTTTTAAAAATAATTAAAGGCTGGGCGTGGTGTGTCTGACAGCCTGTAATCTCAGCACTTTGTAAGGTTGAGGCAGGTGGATCACTTGAGCCCAGGAGTTCAAGACCAACCTGGGCAACATGGCAAAATCTTGTCTCTACAAAAAGTACAAAAATTAGCCTGGTGCAGTTGCATGTGCTCTCAGTCCCAACTACTTTGGAGGCTGGGGTGGGAGGTTTGATTGAACCCAGGAGGTCAAGGCTGCGGTGAGCTGAGATCATGCTACCACTTTCCAGTCTGGGTGACAGAGCAAGACTCTGTCTCAAAAATAAATAAATAAATAAATAAATAGTGATTAATTCATTATACTGCAACACCTGGGTTTTGGAATTACTAATAGTTAGTGAGCTGTGTTACTTTTCACAGAGTATTTCCTTAAAATCCTTAGCACTATTGAGTTAAGGGGGGAAGGAATATCAGAGCAGTTCTGAATATCAGTAGGTATTTCCCACTAAATTAATAAAGGATTTCCTACCTTACCACCACCCTGTCCACATTAAGGAATCTTAGCTCTTTCACTCTGCTAATAGAAAGCAGGGCTTATTGAATTTACTTAAACTTTTTTTTTTTGGTAAAAGATGACCATACCTAGTCTGTAATATTTTAGTTGGTGGGCCAGCAATGACTCAGAATTTCTAATTTTGTCAAGTCTCTGTAAAAGTACTCCAGTTTACTGCCACTACTTCACTGAAATACTATAAATACTATATTTTTTACTTTCCCTTGTTTGCTTTATCTTGTCTGTGCTTTTCCTTCGTTCGCCTAAAAAGATCTGAGTATGGCTTGAAAAACAGTAACAACGAAAGTTTTCTAGAAGTTCAACTCTTTTTGGTTCAGAAATGGCAAATAAAATTAAGATACCAGGGTAAGAGCAGTAATGGGCTTCTTTTCTGGTGATGTAATTTTTTTTTTCTTTTTACCCTTTGCCTCCACACTAGAGTAGTAATTTGGCCATTCACAGAATTCAGACTTCAGCCAAATATTTTACAGAATATTAAAAATTAGCTGGTACAACTAGAATACACTCAGCATTGGGTACAGGTGGAAGTGAGTCCTACTTACTTTTCTCCCTTGATGAATACCTGCTTCTGATGGGAAGCATTACCAATAAGAGTTTGCTGTCTTTGCGAAAAAAACAGGAGGCATGATGTAAAAGTTGAGGACTGCTGCACGAAACCTTTTTTATTGTTTAATGTTTGCAAGTTAGTTTTAATGTCCATAGTTTAGATGAAGACTTTATTTCTAAACCATTAAGATGAAGGGAAATAAAACAGTAAAAATAAGAAAGAGAGCAAACTGAATTCTAAGCGGTTTTAGGAAATATTTAATGATAATCCAATACAACTGGAAAATTGTTTTATCCCACGATATTTGATTTGTGTGTTTGATAAAAGAGGTGGGCAGATTTTAGAAAGGTAATTCATTTAGAATTTTTTTTAAAACTAGATCAGTAACCTTTACTTCAATGAAGCTCATTTGTTAAGACTATCTCTTTTGGAAAGAAAACAAAAAAATAAAAATAAAAAAACAATTCCACTGTTTCCTAGGTATGTGAGGTGAGCATTTGGCAAGAATATGAGACTTGATGAATAAAAAATACATTTTATAGCTTAATGCACCCACAGCAGCTTTCTCTGTGCAAATTATTTTTTTCTTCTTTTTTTCCTTTGACTTTAAATAACAGGATATGCCATTCCAAAAAGCTGCATGAGTACTAGAATTTTCATTCACTTTCAAGAGATCTGAATTAATACCAGTGTTATTTCCTTTGGCCGAGGTCTGCCTGCAAGAATGCTTGTTGCACTGGAATTTTGAGACCTTTCTTTTATTATGTTCTGTAAATGTGATTTCCTTTTACTGCATGCAGTTCATTCGAGGAAAAGATAGTTTTACATTATTACTTTAATTATTTACTAATTAAGCCAGCTTTTTTCCTGCCCATATTTCATCCAAAGTCCTCTGATTTTTTTTAATGTAAAGTGAGCAGACCTGGTCTACATCATCCAGATCATCAGTCAGTAGATATTTATTAAACATATCTCATACATGAAGGATTGTGCCAGGTAGCCTTCAGTTCTTCACCACAGGAAATGATGAGAAGCATAAAGTTAATTTAGTGTCATATACCAACCAGCTTTATGGTTTAATGTACTGTAAGACTTAATATGCATATAACCCATTAATTTCAAACCTTTCTTTTTTTGTAATTCACTGGATATAATTTTTCATTTCTCAGCATGGTTGAATTTGAATTTTCAGCTTGTATTTGATATGTCTTATCAGACCAGGGATATTTATAGAGACCCTCACCCAAATAGAAAATATAGAATTTTCTACTGAATCTGAATATCAGTAAACAATAAATGATTTTTAAATACAAATATTACCATGCAAATTTAGGTGAGAGTCCTTTATGTTTCTTTGCTAAATCTGGCAAGCCCATACCTAAAAGAAAATCCTATTCAGACACAATTTGCATAAATCCTAAATCAGGGCTGTTGGTCATGAGCATCCTATAATCAAAAAGGCTTTGGGCCCAAAAAGGTTTTGGGCCAGGCTCTGTGGCTCACGCCTGTTAATCCCAGCACTTTGGGAGGCCCAGGCAGGTGGATCACGAGGTCAGGAGATTGAGACCATCCTGGCCAACATGGTCAAACCCCATCTCTACTGAAAATACAAAAATTAGCTGAGTGTGGTGGCACATACCTGTAATCCCAGCTACTCGGGAGGCTGAAGCACGAGAATCACTTGAACCCAAGAGGTGGAGGTTGCAGGAGCCAAGATTGCACCACTGCACTCCATCCTGGTGACAGAGCGAGACTCCGTCTCAAAAAAAAAAAAAGCTTCTGATTATATCAGTCCTACATTTAGAATCATGAGATCTCAGTATTCTATTTATAAATTCCTCAAGGTTGTTGGAGGCATGGTAGTTTGTAAGGACTTAAAAGCAAGGCAGATCAAAACAAGTACTTTTTCATTTTGTCCTGTGAAAGGTCACATGTCTTTATTATTTGTCCCAGTCTATGTTCTTATAAATTGTCTAAATATCTGTGAAAGTCGTTTGTTCCCAACTGGTAACTCTCTAATATTCTCCCTGACTTGAGTCCAAAACCTAACAACTAAAGTAGTCCAGTCCTTTCCTTGCCAATCTCTTTTCTTCCCTAGTCTTCTCTCCTTCCCACTCCAAATAGAGATTCCTTTATCATAAGAATAAAGCATGACATTTCTGTGATATCATGCTCATTCTGAGTGACTCCACAACAATGTCCATATGATAATTTGTAAATGTGTCAAGATAAAGAGAGGAGACTGAAAAACAACTAAGTTTCCTCTGACAAAGGAAGATAATGTTCCCAGCAAGCTCTGGCTTGGAGATTATCCCAACAAAAACAACATTTTCTTTCGTAGAAATTTTTTTCCAGAGGGGTGATTAGGGCTTGGTGAACAGTAGCACAGGCACTAATTTGAGTCCTCGGGGGAAGGGAAGCACATGCTTAGCAGTGGCAAAGTGAGAACTAGATCCTTAGGGAAGATGTTTCTAGGGCTTTGTTCAGAAACACAAGGATAGAAACACTATCGTTGTCTTCCCTTGATGCACTCGTTTGGAAAAAGTGGAAGCTGTTGCAGTATCTGCTTAAAGAATTTGTCTTTCTAGTGGACTTAATTTTTCCAGATTGTAAATACTGAAACCCGGCTTTGCCTAGCTGCAAAATTCTCTTTTGCTTAGGGAAAACAGCTTTTAGCTGCTTCCTAGTCTTGGTGAGGCAACTGGATTCTGGTCTTTCCATGAGCAAAGTCCTTGGAGTTTTTTCTTCGTTTTAGAGAGCAAAAGCAAGGCCATTTTCCCGCCTGGCACAGGAGGCTTTTTTGGGCCTGACCTGAGGGCACAGTGCCCTCTTCTGCTTCTCTCCTTTACTCCCTGATCACTGCTGATAAGCTCTAAAGGGAGGACATCCTCACAAATGCAAAGGTTTGGTGCTTGATTAATGGCAGTAACTATTTTCTTATTGTGTCCCTGAGCAGCTTTTGATTTGTTTCTCAGCCTGCCCACCTTTCGGATGGTGCTTTGAACTCCTTAAATTTTCTTTAAACACAGCACAAACAGTGCCTCCCCTTCAAAGTCCTGGGCTCTCTGCCTGTTAGCTCCCCAGATTTTTTTTTTCCCTAGCTCTTGTTTTATTCAGATGGAACATAAGATGAGGCTGGCAAGACCTGGCCTCAAGTGTAGTCACTGCTGGTCTGCTGGTAAGGAGTTTCATGGGAGGGCATTGAGAATGAAACACACAGAGCTGTATCCCCGGGATATAAAAAAGCTTCAGGTGAATGAATGGGAGGCAATATACAAAATAGGTAAGAATGTTGTTCTTGAATGAGACTGTTTACATTCACATCACGGCTCTATCACCTACTGTAGGTAGAGTCTTGTCGAGTTGTATAATCTCTCTGTTCTGTCATCTGTGAAATGTGAATGATGATAGCTCCTAGCTCATAGTGTTCTTCTAAGATTAAATGAGATAATCCAGCAGACTCATACATAGTAAACACTTAGTAAGTGTTAGTTGCTGTTATCACTAAATTCCTATAAAAGTAAGACTTCAACAATGTGGACGTGATAGACATGTTTTAGCAAAGTAGAGTGATTAAAAGTTGGGTGTGGCCAGGCCAGTGGTCAAATCCCTTCTCTGCCTTTTGTTAGTAATGCCTTCTCTAAGACTCAGTTATTTTATCGAGAAATTCAAATAATGATAGCAATGCATCTAAATAACACAGATACATTTTGAGAGAGGCTTACAGGAAAGAGTAGGGTTAGCCCAATATTCTGGCACAACAATTTTAGGAGCTAGTATTGTTATTACTAAGACAATAAAATCATCAATATGAATGATAATATCTAGTGTCTCCCTTAAGGTACGAATGTGGAATGTGATGGGATGAAACTATTTCTCCTTCCAGGGAAGGTTATCTACAGTATGCAGTTGCAGAGGTCAGGTCACCAGTTCTTTTGGCTGTCAGACCAAGCATTCCCTAAGTGAAATTGTTTTCCCCAGCAAATCCAGTACAGTTCCATACCTTCCATTTCCCCTAAAATGTCATTTGAACCCTTATTTGAATACAGTAAGGAATATTTTACACCAAAAGTCATTTTGAGAATTGCACCAGTTAAAATAAATTATAGTAATATTTACCCGCTAAAAATCCAAAAGCTGTAAGTAGGTGAATTTTAGGTAGGATTAAGGCTACTTTTACCTATTTTCACACCTATCATTTTGCATGTGAAGTGCTTTGATCAGCTCACCACTTTATCATTTTATTGCATTTTATTACATCATAAATTTTTATATCTTGCTAACGATCCTACAGGAAGCTTAATTGTTTATAGGAACATCTTAATTAACTGGAGTTCACCAGGTTAAGCAGAACACAAATTGAAGGGGTTATAAATGAAATACACTAAACTCCTCTCCTTTTACTCAGGATAAACTAGGAGATTCGGCTGGGTCATAAGGACCCCATATGCCTCAGCAATATCATGTTGATCCTTTCAACCACTCTTCCTTCTCTATTGTGTCATAAATGGTGACTTCTTCTAACTCCTCTCCCCTCTTTACTGAAGTGTGAAATTGCTGGATAAGTATAGTATTTCAAAGATAACTCTGAATTGTATTCTGGGAGCCCTAAAATAATGTTTATATATCCCACTTCTTACCAGGTTTTGCCTTTGTAGATGTTTATATATCTTCAAAAGCTTCTTGAATTAATTTGTTATTAGTTCGCATATACCCAAAGAATTGTGTAAGAAGTGCTTTAAGTATTACTTCACATATCACCACAACTGGATAGACTTGTAGCCAGTATTTATTAAAAGGCCCAGTAGTGAGATTCCTCTCTCCTTTCAGCTGCTCCCCTGGTACCCAGGGAAATCCCCACTTTGACCTCATGGGCCTCTTAGCCTTCTGTACAGTCAAGTGACACTGTAAATTTAAATGCAAGCCCATCTGATTGAAAGGACCATCTCAGGCCTTAATTCTGCTCGCCAGTAAATGTAAAGGCAACTCTAAACCTGGCTGTCCAATAAGGAAGCCACTGTTATGGCTGCGAACACTTGAAATGTGGCTAGTCCAAATTGAGATGTGCTGTAAGTATAAAGTGTACACCAAATTTGGAGCTGTCATCTTATTTTAAAAAGAGTAAAATAGTCATTAAGAGTTGTTCTTCCGTTGTCTCCATATTGATAATATTTGTGATGTATCGTGTCAAATATATCTTTAAATGTCACTTTATTTTTTACTGTTTTACTTGAAACTAAAAAAATTAAAATTATGTATCTTGGCTTGAATTTTATTTATTTATTTATTTATTTATTTATTTATTTATTTATTTACTTTTTAGACAGAGTCTTGCTCTGTCACCCAGATGCAATAGTACAATCTCATCTCACTGCAACTTCCCCTTCCTGGGTTCAAGCAATCCTCCCACCTCAGCCTCCTGAGTAGCTGGGACCCCAGGTGTGCGCTACCATGCCCAGCTAATTTCTGTATTTTTTGTAGAGATAGGGTTTCGTCTTATTGCCCAGGCTGGTCTCAAGCTCCTGGATGCAAATGATCTTCCTGCATTGGCTCCCAAAGCACTGAGAGTACAGCTGTGAGCCTCCGTGCCCGGCTGTGAATTATATTTCCATTAGATGTGGTAATTTTAGGCTCTAGGTGTGAGATAATATATTTGGAGAGCTAAAGCCTAGGTTAAAGTGGTTTGGTGGCAGAGTAGTTAGAATTGGTGTGAGAATCCTAACACCCTAAATCCAGGCTCTTGTCCCTTGACTCACCACTGTAAACTCTTTCCCAGTTTTTCGTCCTTTCACACTTGCTGCACTATTGATCCTGGCCCGTTTTTCCTGTCCCTTGTTCATCAAGAAAGTGGGATTCCCACCCCTTTACTCCCCTCTCCACCACCACTCCCCACCCCCGGAGAAATTAAGTGCTCCCGTCTTTATTTTCTCAACACACTTTGCTGAGACCAGAGGTTTCTGGGTAATACTGATCCTTCCACTAACTTGGAAAGCTCAGGAAGGGCACTTCATCTTTGCGTGCTGGAACCTAATGCAGCATCTCTCATGTGCTCCATGGAGCAAAGGTTTATTGAAACTCTAAGCCCATGGAAAAGTCTCAGTCAGATTCCTAATTGCCAGTTGCTTTCCCAGCAGCCTCTTCCCGTTTTAAGATATAAGCACAGCCCACAAACACCTTGTCTTTATGTCCGTTTGCGCATTTTTCTTTTCCAGTTCTCATTCTATTTTCACCTTCGCAGTTTCCCTCTGTCTTCAGACAACAAAATAAGTGAAAGGTAAGTGGGAGATTTTGGTAGCACGAATATCCAGGAAGTAAATTTTAGATAACTTAAATTTGTTTAATCATTAACAGATGTTGGTGTTTTTGTTTTATTCAGAAGATAAGATCTTGAGTGAAATACCTTCTACTTTCCAGTTTTTTAATATTCCTTTGCCTGCAAAAATCTGAGGGTAAGACATTACCCACCCGCCTCCTTTTGGCTAATGATGTTTTCCACTATCAGTAAAAATTAAAAAACAAATCAACCTCTAACATAAAAGAAAACACCTGTTTGGCTTGGAGAACTTGGCTAGGGAGGTCTTTTTTCTGACATGCCAAAAGCGACCATCACAGGGCCCCTTAAAAAAAAAAAAATCATTTTTTTCCTATATTTCATGTGAGCATTGGCAGAAACTCTGACAAGCAGTTCTTCATATTTTATTATGTTCTTGTCTGCAGAATCTCTGTCAGGCAAAAACCTTGTCAGCGGAAAACCTGTCGTAGGATCAGAGGAGACAAAAACAGGTGTCACACAGGCAGTCAAAACTGAAGGAAAAAAAAGATTAGGCTAAAGAGAGAGAGGCAGACAATTACATTAATGCCATTGCTTTTATCTTATAGATGTGTGTTATTATCTCGGGGTGCTGAGTGCGCAATTGCCTCAAAGAAAAGTAGACAGGAGACAAGGGGAAACTTGATAGTTATTAACTGAAGAGGCAGTGTGTCAAAGCTGGATGGGGTTCAAAGTTTTGCAAGGGAAAAAAACTGCAGACAGCAAGCAACGGCTGTGTGGTTCTGCTTTCGGCTACATAAACCGAGTAGCTATCTAACATTTTCTACTTGGAAACAGATCATAGAAAGAAAAATTAATGAAAGATTTCATTTGGAGTTTTTGGGGTATAACATTTATCCTATATATATGTGACTGAATCATATAACCTTTTCTCTCTTATAAAATCTTGCTACAGTGTGAGACATGGTGAGGCATGAAGACAGGCATTTGTCAGTTCAGCTGTGTTGTTTGGATATATTTAAAACACCTATTATCAACACACTTTTAATTTTAAAAAAGCTATTAAGAAGCCCTTTTACTAAGTGTGAACATCTGTATGTGCAAGCTGTAAATTAGGAGATCACATATGTGTGCCTCAGTCAGAGACTAAATGAATTTGGCAAGTGTTTTCTATTACTGGTTTTTAAATACAGTAAAATATCTAAAGGAAAAATTGCTACATTTTATACTTTGTATTGACTCTTTTGATTGCGCCTGTTGGTACTGATTAATTGAAGTTATCTAATTAGAAATTTTCTGATTAGAAATTAGGGTTACTATCATGATCAAATTAGTAGACAGAATTCAAAGCACTAACCAGTATCTCCCCTCTGTTTCTTTGTTCAGATTATTTCAGGAGATGTCACTTCTTTTCTGAAAGTTTGCGCTCCATTAAATATGTGCGATGGTATAAAATACTTTCGTTTTGCCAATGGTCTAAATCCCCAAAGAGTTTTTGCCTTGTTGATGACTCATACATGTCAAACAGCCCACTAATAGAGAATGGGGTGGTAACTTCAGGTTTCCCGATCCGCTCAATCATATGTTGATCACATTAGTGGAAAAATCAGCAGATACTGCTTTAGTGCTTAACATTTTCTACTCGTCCATTTAAGATTTCGTTAGGTTAGACTTTTCCTAAGCCCTAAGACTGCCCTCTTAACCCATTTTTATGAGCAAATCTTTACATAGGGTCTTTTTATCCCACCAGTTACTGATACAAAGCAGTTTGATACTTGATATATGCATTAAGCAAATCCAGCAATCCAGAAGAAAACACACATCAGTGTCAAAAGTGTGTGTGATAGCCTAGAGATTTTAAGGGATTACAGTGGGAAAAAAGGATTGATTATAGATTTAGAATGAGATTTCAGCCTGAATTACTGGGGGAAGGAGGAAAAAAATACTTGTGACACAAAAGTGACATTCATTTTTTTTTTAAAGAAAAGTCAACTGAGTATAATAATTTCTTTCTTTTAGGTATTTCCCTACCAGATGCTGGCTTTTTATATCACGACTCTCTCTCAATTTTGAAATATTTTTTCACATGCGATAGTTTAAAGCATATGTTTTATCAAATAGTAAATATGCCTTGCCTTTGTACTTTTTGCTTAATGAAATTCTTATATAGATATATGCTCCTTTAAGAAAATTAAGACTTTAAAGTGAGTAACTGGGGAGTAGGGTGATTATTTTCTTACAGAAGAATTCATATTTTTGTTTAATAAAAGGATGTACGTAGTTAATTCAGTTAGCAAATCTCAATAGTTACTTTTAAAACGAGATATGTTTTATAGTCAGTGTACTGTGTATTTAATCCATTGATATATAAACTGAATAAAGTAGGGTTTGTGTAGCCAACTTTCAGCTGGCAGTGGCAACTGGAGATTGGTTAGAACAGCAGCAACAATAATAATAATTTCCAAACCTGGTTTCAGCAAGTAGATTCAATTACTAAATCTCTTCTTAGCTCTACTGTAAAATTTGCAGATAAAATTTTCTCTTTGCCTGTTACCACCTTCATGTGGAGTTGCTGCAAAAGAGCACAGGCATGCCTCCAAAAGTGGGCCATGTAAGAAAGAAGAAGCAGGAGAATAAGTATAATCAGGGACCTGCTTAATCTACTAGCCAGGAGAGAGAGCTTCTGAACAACCGAGTGGTGAAATATTTTTATGTGTGCCTCACTCAGACTTTAATGCTTTTCAAAGTCTGTTTTGAGGACTTCATTATGCATAAGGCCACGGGGGCAGATGCCAGTCAGTTTCAAATATTGGCTGTGTAGTCTCAAGTGGAGCTCAGCTTCTACCTGGGACTAATTGTGGGTGTTTATATGCGTGTGTATATCCACATACCCTGAAAGCTGCATGTCGACTGAGGTTGATTAAAATCCATAGGACAATGGGTCTTATTGGAACTACTTTTGTCCCTCTTCCCTCCCTATAGTTTGGAATCACATTCGTAATAAACCATGATAGTATTTATACATTATCTCTCATGTATTAAGAGAAAAGAAAAAAAAATCAGGGACCATAATTCAGATAATGTATATAAGGTATGGTAATGTAATGAGGATTTGTAGAGGTTCAGTGGAGTTTGTTCATTTTAAAAAACACTGACACACTATTTGTTGAAGAAAAAAAATAAACCCTTTGTACATAAGGGTTGACAGTTTTTATCACCACACTTGGGGATCAACTCTTTTAGCTACATATCATTCATTTTCTTCTTTTCTTAAAAAAAAAAAAAAAAGCTCTAGAAGCAAGCCTTCTCTCTCCTTGGTATTAAATATCCTAATTAATTCAACCTTGACAGTTACAGTTAGAAAGTTGTGACTTAATGGAACACGAGTTATTTTGTACTTAACTTGCTCCCAATTACATAGTTCTTTCCCTCAGAAGTAGTGAATACAATGTGCAGATCTAAATATTACTTTAAGTCATAAGAAATTTTTTTCTTAATCACAATTGTTGCCTGCCTTCATGATCTCCTGATTCACTAAAAAGTTTTAATATGTCATCATTGCCCTTTATTAATGTTCTCCCCAAGTGTTAAGGCTTTTATTAGGATCTAGCTTACATTCTGAGAGTAGGCCAACTCTTTGCCTTGAGCCCTGATACTCTTGCCTGGTAAGAGAGCTGAGTCTTGTAATGGGAAAGGATTGATGTGATAATGATTCCAAAGGGCCCCTTTATGAAGAAATTCTAAATACGCAAAATCCCATTAAACCTGTGGAAGTTCATGGGCTAGGTACATTGAAATGACATACCATTATATTGGGTATAGTGTGCTTATTATGAAGTGCAGTATAATTGAAAATTATTGGTTGTATCAGCAAGAATGAAGAGCCACCACCCTCATAAATTCAGAGGTTATGGCCTAGACATTTGAAGTAGGAGTGGTAAAAATATTCTGTTTATAAATAATCAAAACTTTCAAATCTGACTCCAGAAATTGCTCCAATAAAAATCTCATTGCTAACAACTTTTAGAACTCTTAAAGTAATCATGGAAAGAGTTTCATAGAAACAATCCCTAAAGACGTGTGTTAAATGTTAATCTATTGGAAATTAAAATAGTAGTCTAGGATCCAGAGTTCCTAAAAGCTGACCATTTGATGCTTGTAATTTGGAATTCTAAAGGGAGTTGAGGCAAGAGACCCGGAGTTCTCGAAACAATTAGCCTTGTAATTTAAGGCTCACTTGGCTTTCTCCCAAAATAAAAGAATAAGCCTTCTTTTTTAACTTGTAAAATTACTTCAAATTAGCATTAAAATTTTTAAAATATCCAGGGCAGGACTGAAAATTAGTGAAATAACAGGTTTCCATTTAGACCCTTTTCATACAGATTTTTAATTGTTTTATTCTACAAAGTAGGTGGTTTTGAAAAAATCATTCTACTTCACATACTTCTTATCTTAATGAATGGCTGTTAGCTTCACACTGCCATACCTGAACAGCTAGATGGACTCCATTGGACCTCAGGACCTGAAATGAGCATAGTCCTGTGGAAACCACCTAAGTCACTTGAATTTGACTTTTAAGGAAAGTTGTGTTTAAAAAAAGTTGTGGAAAACTAAGAACTATAAACTATCACTGAGAGCCAATTTTGTAGGATCAGTGAAAAGCACTTTTATACTCTTACATTAAGAAAAAAAAGTATCTGAATATGTCCTTATTTCTGTGACCTTCACAGAAAATATTGGAAGTGAAGTCTGTAGAATTACAGGTTTGCATTTATTTTAATTTATTTGAAGGTTTGAGGAGCAATTCCTGTTACTTAAAATAGAAATAAAAAATTGTTATTCACATTTCATGTGATAGATGTGTTCTTTTATAACTACCCCTCACACACCCCCAGCACTATTTTATACATTTGAAAACTGAATTTTATATAGGACATTACTTTGTTCTTTAAGTTAGCAGTATAGTTAAAAGTACATATTACTTTACATTTATTACCTATTTTGCATTATATACTCATTTTACATTTATATTACATACATTAATGAAGCACAGAAATCCAGCTGTTGTCCTTATGGCAATTCTGTTCCCACATAAAAGTTTTCTTCATTCAGACTCAAGTGTCATTTTGGGGTCCTGTGGCTTAGCCACCATGTTCCTTTGGAAAACTGTAGATCTTATCAAAATGTTTATTGAAATTATATCCAGGCCTCAATTTCTCCTTTGTTTTATAGCCGTAAAATTGCCAGTTTAAGCTTCTGTTTCTAGCATTTTGAGGAAATCCAAGTAAATTATGTTCCATCAGTAACCTCATTCACATTTTAATAAGCTTGTATTGTATGAATTTGTTTCCTTTTTTCTAATATCCTTATCTTGCAGTTAAAGCTTTTGCTTTTTCCAGATGAAATTCTCTATACTAAAAAGAGGTTAATTGACCCTTTGTTTGTTTTTCCTCCAGGTCTTTTACAAAATAAAAATACTTGTTTCTTTATAGATGCTCTTCTTACAGTCTTACTGTGTGACTGTTCTCTGACCCCTTTCCAGGGTCTATACTACACCTTTTTCTATAGCTATAAGGCCATCAGTCTAGCATATTGATCACAAAGCTAGTGATTTGTGCCACTATTGTGGATGATTTTCATAAAGTCTGTGTATTATGATTCAGTCTGTGTACCTTGCAATTAAGATTATTTTCCTTAACCATATTAGACTTCTATCCTGCTTTTCTACTAAAAGTGCACTGTAATCTCCCAAATAATACTTGACCTAGTAAGAAAGAAAATATGACAAGTTGACTCAGGATTCCTGCTTAGCTAGCAGCACCACCTTACCTTCTAAATTGCCTTAATTACCCACCTTCACTTAGTCTGTGAGGGGGTGCTGTCAAGGACAAAAGAAGGGTTGAGAAAGGGACATGGATGAAATGAAGAATCTGGTGGCATGGTGGAATCATACATTTACCCTTCCAGCAAAAATAGAATGGCTTTTTATTCTATTATATACACTTAACTGTGTTCATCCATCCAACAATATGATTACTCAACACTCTTGAGTGATTTTGTTTCAGGTATGGTTGCTGCTCAAAATCAAGGTCTTGAGATAAGTAGGAACATAAGTGATCACAGGAAATGGTAGAGTCCATTTCCTCTTGTATGAGGAAGCCTCTCTAGGCTTCATAGAAAAAGAAAATAGAATATAAATCGAAACTGGAGAGAAAAGGTAGTCAGAGGAATTAATAAGAAAGAAGAAAGACACTTGAACAGCGTTGAAAGTAAACATTCTGAGAAAATACAGCTTTATGGATGGAACCTCGCTTATCTTTCTGGCATCATCTTGGGTTCTTCTCTTGTTCATGTCCTAGCTGAACTGGCTTTGCCTGGAATACGCGAATCCCACCCCACTGAAATTATGTTCTCATGTCACATACCCAGTTTGTAATTTTGTGTGTTAATGTATTTTTTGTTTGTTTTTTCCTTTTTTTTTTCTTTTTGAGACGGGGCTCATTCTTTTGCTTAGGTTGGAGTGTAGTGGTGCGATCTTGGCTCACTGCAGCCTCCACCTCCCAGGCTCAAGTGATCCTCCCATCTCAGCCTCCCAAGGATCTGAGAGTATAAGTGCGCACCACAGTGCCTGGCTAATTTTTGTATTTTTTGTAGAGACGGGGTCTCTCCATGTTGCTCAGGCTGATCTCAAACTCGAGCTCAAGTGACCCACCCTCCTCAGCCTCCCAAAGTGCTGGATTACAGGCATGAGCCACCGTGCCCTGTAATTTTTAAGTCTGTTTCTTCACTAGTCTATTAACTTCAAGTGGGCCCAAATCATATCTGTTTTGTTCTTCACTAAATCTCTAAAACTTAGCATGGGACAGAAAATACATTTAGTGACCAAATAGTAAAGTGCTAGTAATATGTGAAAGCCCTGTGAACCTCACTTTGGGCAGATCACAGGGCCCATGTCAGAGAGTTAGTAGGCTGGAAAGTAAATCAATCTGTCCAAGGTCTTCTGACCCAGGTTAAGGATTTTGTGTGTGGGCGAGAGAGAAATGGAGCATTTATGTGTGTGAAGAGGCTGGGGGCATCACTGGAAATTTTGAACAGAGAAAAGACTTACTTGAAGCAGTATTTTGAGATGATTGACTTGGTTTTATTTAGCATATAATAGGCCAGTGAGAATAGAGAGAGACCAAATCAGTTAGGAGCCCTTGTAGTAATGAAGTTATGAAGGACTAAAAGCCTGCTCTAAAATGGTATAAATTAGACTAGAAAGAAGAAATTGATCCAGGAAAGACCACAGTGGAAGAGTTTAAAATGATTAAGGATGACGATGACCTAGGGAAAACAAGGGACACTAGTCAGAGATAATTTTGAATGTTCTTGCTAGATAATGTTAAGGGAGACAACACCGCCACCAAGATAGAAACTTTTATCTACAGTATGACCTCAACTGTATAAAGTTATGTGTTGAAAAAAGTAGATGTAGATACATCAACATATAGACAATCATTGCTTTGGGTGGTGGGATTATGGATAATTGTCTTTTTGTTTTCCTTTCTCTTGAATTTAGAACATTTTCTCAATGAGCACCTGTGAGAAAATGACACACAAAAAAGTCTGATTTCAAATATTTTGGCCTAGTTTCCTGGTTCTACCTTTCACAGCAAAAGGAGTCAAGTATGTGTTTGGAGTTGACCTTGGGGAGAGCTAAATTTAAAGGTTAGGGATCATCTGCATAGTGTAGGAATAGTTGGATTCCTAGGGGCAAATTATCACAGGAGGGCAGCTGGAGAGGCAGTTTGTCTGGAAACCTGATGTTTCCTCTGAATCTCGGTTGATTTTGCCTCCAGATCTTCCAAACTGGAAAATCCCAATCATTTTGTAGCTGTGCCTCATCTTCACTACAAGCATCTGTGTTTCCTCCTACTTCTTAGCTTGGTCTTGATTCTATGCTTTCTTCTCCTTTGTCCTTAAATTAAGATTGTATTCTTCAAGTCACTGGCTTGCTTATACTTAAAATAATTTTTCAAACTAAAGACTACCCTAACATTCTCGTATGCTAAGTTACTTGCCAATATCTTACAGCAGGTAAGTGGCAGAGCTGGGATTAGACTCTGGCCCTAGAGACTCTGTCTTTCATCTGGAAGACAACAAGCACCTTTTAAAAACACTGGAAACGTGAAATCGTTGCTTTCTGTCATTATTTTTTAACCTTAACCTGTTGTTTCCAATCCTATTCCCCCAAATAACATTACCATAAATGTTCACTGGAAAGTCTTTTATTACTCAACTTAACATGCATGCCTACAATGAAAATTAATAAAATATCTAGAAATAGAAATTTTATTTTAAAAATTGTCATCACAGTAATAAAATCCAAGCAATATAAATATTACAAATTTTAAAAATTTGTTAAACATAAAGTGGATTTTTGTTAGAAATGTATCTGTCAGTGAAATAGATGGGACTATAAATTTTTTTCTTCTCAGATTAGTTCATGTATCCATGGATGAATAGTACTTATTACAAAAAGGAGAAAAGGCACACTACCAGTTCTATTCCCAGGTTTCATTTCCACAGATGTAACTGGTGAAACATTGGTTCACGTGAATACATGGGACTAGGAGGTTTGTTACCACATTGTCATTCATTTCTTAGAAGTCATTTCAAGTTATATGCCAAAAATTACACAGCATTTGATTGGTTTGCTAAAAGCAAAGAAATTGAAACCATTCTATATATTACTCAGATATTGCTACAGTCATTTCTTTTTCAATTTATGGAAAAGGGCATTAAGAAATTATATCAAATAATGATTTATAATTTTTTTTTTGGCTAGATACACGGTTTCGCTCTGTTGGCCAGGCTGGTCTCAAACTCCTGGCCTTAAGTGATCTGTCCTCCTAGGCCTCCCAAAGTACTGGGATTACAAGCATGAGCCACCAGGCCCTATACAATTAGTTGTTAGTATTCAGTTTAGAGGCATGTTGTTTATCCATGTATACACAGAAAAGATTCAGAAAATAAAAATACTGTATTAGTTTTTAGTTCAAATAACTTCTGCAATTTTTTTTAACAAAATGCTTTTATCTTACTGTTGCAGACGTAGCTATCTTAATTGAAGAAAATTTCCACCAGGTAGCCTAATTGGCACATCCAATGATCATGGTCAAAAAGTCATATTTGATCAATGAGGCTGATAAATCTGACTTAATTTTTTTTTTCTTTTTTTTTTTTTTTTTGAGACGGAGTCTCACTCTGTCGCCCAGGCTGGAGTGCAGTGGCCGGATCTCAGCTCACTGCAAGCTCCGCCTCCCGGGTTCACGCCATTCTCCTGCCTCAGCTTCCTGAGTAGCTGGGACTACAGGCCCCCGCCACCTAGCCCGGCTAGTTTTTTGTATTTTTAGTAGAGACGGGGTTTCACTGTGTTAGCCAGGATGGTCTCGATCTCCTGACCTCGTGATCCGCCCGTCTCGGCCTCCCAAAGTGCTGGGATTACAGGCTTGAGCCACTGCGCCCAGCCCTGCCTTAATTTTTATTAGAAAAAGCTGAGTTCACATTTCAGTTCAAATAAATGCACTTTGAGAAAACTTATTAAAAAAACACATCAATAAGTTATGGAATGCATCTTTTATGATACATTACTGAAACAGTCCAGAATAAAATGTGGTGCTAGTAAAATTTATTTGTTCAGCTTATAATAGACGTGATATTTCTCATTACTTAATTAGTAATTATGTACTATAATATATAACTTATTTATGAAATGAGAAGTATGTTAGAAATCATACCACTTTGATAAATACGGTTCCATGTGTATCACACAATTTAGTGTTGGACTTTAGTAAAAAAAAAATTAGGTAAGAGTAGTATATAAAAATATTTATCAGTTTTGCTAGGTATCATGATCAGACTGTTTTTATATGCTTAATGAAAGAGGAACTTACATACTTGCTAAAAATTAACTGCTTTGACATTTGGATCATAATTCTGTTATTTTTACTAGCAGTATGTAGAAGGTATTCAAAATCTTTTAAGATGAAAATGATGATTAATGATAAATATGTTGATATTATTTGATTATGTAGGCTATAACTACCTTACTAAATGATAAACATTGTTTCTGAAAGAAATTAGGTAAAATTTCTATCTACACCTTTTATTCAGTGTATTCTACAAATTTTGTAGGGACAGGAAGATACTCAAACTAAATTTAAAAGAGTAGGCATCCCTTAATTTGCTTAGGGGCTTTTCTTCCCATGTGATGACACCTCCTAGGGATGAATGAGAGTTGAGGATAGTTGAAAAGAATATCTTAGCTTTGGATATGTGGGGTTCGAGGAGGGAGACAATTTTCACTATTGGACACTCATGCTTTGCTCCCATAGGATGCTTTCTAAAGAGCAACACATTATTAAAATAGACAAGAATGTAAGAAGAGAGTTCATTATCATTGCCCATTTTATATGATGTCTAAATTCTGAACATTCCAGCATAGTCCTAAATCCTGTATCAGATCTAGCTACACCTTACTCATCTGTGTATAGTCAGGGAAATATGAGCCTTTATTAGTTGTTTTTTTGTTTGTTTGTTTTTTGAGACAGGGTCTTACTGTGTTGCTCAGGCTGGAGTATAGTGGCTCAATCACAGCTCACTGCAGCTTTGATCTCCATGGGCTCAAGTGATCCTCCCATTTCAGCCTCCCGAGTAGCTGGGACCGTAGGCATGTGCCACCGTGCTAAGCTAATTTTTGTATTTTTTGTAGAGTTGGAGTTTCACCATGTTGCCCAGGCTGGTCTTGAACTCCTAGGCTCAAACAATCCACCTGCCTCAGCTTCCCAAAGTGCTGGAATTACAGGTGTGGGCCACCACAGCTGGCCTATTAATTCTTTTAATAATCAAATTGTGAATTATTTTAGCACTCAGAAGAGTTTTACACCCTGGGCAAGTGTACCATGTAGAATATAAGCCAGGGTATAGACCTTTATTTTGTAAAGAAGGAAGGGTACAATTTTGAGAAGAGAAACAAGAATGGATAATCCTCATGTACTTGGAGGCCCATTCTCAAGTAGATTAGTTTTAGAGTAAATATGGAACTGCAAGATCTGGAAATTGGGTCCCTATGTTTGCGTACCTCATATCCCGAGTTTAGGCATACTGTACTGAGAAGTCCACTGAATTAAGTCATGTCCCAGTGGAGTAATGCAAAAATGCCCTGCTCTCTTCACTTGGCTCTAAGCTGTCCCTGCCCCTGTTTCTATCTCTAATTTTTCATTGTGGTATGTGAGTGGGGGCATATGTGTCATAATCATCTGGGGCAATTGTCAAAGGCTGTGGGGTTTTTGTTTGTTTGTTTGTTTGTTTTTTGAGGCGGAGTTTCGCTCTTGTTGCCCAGGCTGGAGTGCAATGGCGCAGTCTCAGCTCACTGCCACCTCCACCTCCCAGGTTCAAGAGATTCTCCTATCTCAGCCTCCTGAGTAGCTGGGATTACAGGTGCCCACCACCACGCCTGGCTAATTTTTATATTTTTAGTAGAGATGTGGTTCACTATATTGGTCAGACTAGTCACGAACTCCTTACCTCTTGGTGATCCCAAAGTGCCAGGCCTCCCAAAGTGCTGGGCCTGCCAAAGTACTGGGATTACAGGGATGAGTCACCGTGCCCGGCCACATTTTTCAAAGTTAAAACAACCCTCTTACTTCTGAACTTTTCTACGTTAATGGGTTATGGCTTTGTGGTCAAGGTTCATCCAGTACCATCACCAGCCACTGTTCCTGCTGGACAGGTGTCATGTCTCCCATGTGACAACTATTGCTTAAATTAAACTTCTGCACTCTTATCAGAATTTTACATCTAAAACTAAAAATAATTTTTGTCTTTTAATCTTTTGCTGTTTAGAGATGGAGTCTCATTCTGTCTCCCAGGCTGGAGTATAGTGCAGGATCATAGATCACTGCAGCCTGGAACTCCTGGGCTCAAGTGATCCTCCTGTCTCTGTTGCCTCAAGTAGCTGGGACTATAGGCTTGCACTACCACACTTGTCCTTGCCTGACTCATTAATTTTTTTTTTTTTTTTTTTTTTTTTTTGTGGACATGGTTTCACTGTGTTGTCCAGATGGATCTTCAATTCCTATCTTCAAGTGATCCTCCCATCTCAGCCTCCCAAAGCACTGAGATTTCAGGCATGAGCCACCACACCTACCCATTTTCCTCATAAAATGTTTAATACTTTCCTAATCCTATTAACAAGAAATAAAATTACAAGCTTTCCACAGGTCTTTGCCTTTACAAATAAAGCTCCTTACTTACAGTCTGCTAATATGATCTTTTTGGACTAATTTCCAACTATTTTGCTGCAAGTGTTACATTGTTTAGATAGTCAGTTCCCTAACACATACCCATTAATTCAGTGATTCTCAGAGTATCATCCTGGCCAGTAGCATCAACGTCTTCTGGAGACTTGTTAGAAATGCAGATTCTTGATGCCCAGACCCAGTGAATCAGAAACTCTGGGAGAGAGGGCCCAGCAATCAAGGCCCTCCTCTTGATTCTGATACACACAATGAGTGAGAATCACTGCCTTAGTTCCGTCTACCTACAGTACTCTCCTCCTTCTTTCATGCCTGCTGACTTCCGAGTTAGGAGACTGCATTCCCGGCAGCATTGCCCTCTCTTCTGTGTCCCACAGTACTTGGTCAGATCTTTTTTATAGCATTTATATTGCCTACATCTGTCTGCTTTTGAAGGTGGAGGCCACAACATAAATTACTTTTGTATCTGCATACAGCACGTACTTCAGAGATAAGTTAATAGGTGCTGGTGAATAAATGAATGTATGCATGAATGAAGGAGGAGAGCATTTTAGGAGGAGCAGTGATCAATAAGGTCAGCTGCTATGGAGAGATTGTGGAGAATAATGAAGGAAAAAAGCTGTTGGATTTCACAGAAAGGCAGGTGTTGGTGACCTTTGAAATGCTTGCTTCAGCAGAGTGATGGGCAAGTAGCCCAGATTGCTGGTAGTTAGGGACTTCCAACATGATGAGGACTTCCAGGTTTCATATTGACTATTTATTCGAACATATAGTGAAAACAGAATTTTCTTGAGTGAATTTGCTAAGTGACCTTAGACCAGTTACCTAACCTGATTGAGGCCATGACCTCAGAATAAGCGGTAATAATAATACTGTGTTTGTATGCTTTTTAATTGAAGGATTAAAAGAGCTAATAGTGAGCCCCTAGAACAGGGATATCCAATCTTTTGGCTTCCCTGGGCCACAGTGGAAGAAGAAGAATTGACTTGGGCCACACATAAAATACACTAACACACTGACGATAGCTGATAAGCTAAAAATAAATGGCAAAAAAATATCATTTAAGAAAGTTTATGAATTTGTGTTGGGCCACGTTCAAAGCCGTCCTCGGCCACATGTGGCCCGTGCCACAGTTTGGGCAAAGTTGCTCTAGAATGATGCCTGATACATAGTTGCCACTTAAAGGGTTATTTTCTTTACACTCTTCCTCACCATTATTTTTCCTTATTAATGCTGTTGAAGGCATTCTTCACTCTTTGTAAATTCGTATAAGATGTGAAATTGTGTGTGTGTGTGTGTGTGTGTGTGTGTGTGTGTGTGTGTGTTTTGAGGCAGAGTCTTGCTCTGTCGCCCAGGCTGGAGTGCAGAGGCACAATCTCGGCTCACAGCAAGCTCCACCTCCCGGGTTCATGCCATTCTCCTGCCTCAGCCTCTCAAGTAGCTGGGACTACAGGCAGCTGCCACGATGCTTGGCTAATTTTTTGTATTTTTAGTAGAGACAGGGTTTCACCGTGTTAGCCAGAATGGTCTCGATCTCCTGAGCTCGTGATCTGCCTGCCTTGGCCTCCCAAAGTGCTGGGATTACAGGTGTGAGCTACCGTGCCCAGCCGTTAAATTATTTAGAATACTCTTCATTCCATTCGTTGCAGAAAGTGTGAATTGCATTCAGCCTGGAACTAACATACTTTTAGTTGAACACTGACCACTACTTTGAAATTACTTTTTTTTTTTTTGAGATGGAGTCTCACTCTGTCACCCAGGCTGGAGTACAGTGGCACAATCTCAGCTCACTGCAACCTCTGCCTCCTAGGTTCAAGCGATTCTCTTGCCTCAGCCTCCCAAGTAGCTGGGACTGCAGGTGCACGCTACCATGCCTGGCCAATTTTTGTATTTTTAGTAGAGATGGGGTTTCGCCATATTGGCCAGGTTGGTCTCAAACTCCTGAACTTGTGATCCGCCCAACTCGGCCTCCCAAAGTGCTGGGATTACAGGCGTAAGCTACCACACTTGACCTTGAAATTACTTTTTAATCAGCTGGAAAAGTACCTCAAGGGTAGTTGTAATAGAACTCTTTTAGTTCCAACTTACAGAATGTGACTTCAAGTAGACAGTGAGAGAAAGGTAGAGGGGAGAGGGAGAGGTAGTGGAGGTACAAGGAGAGACAGATTTTGTTCGCTCATGTAACGGAAAATTACAGGGATAGTACCAACCTCAAAGCACTGCCAAATCTTCTGAATCAAACAATATTATCAGTACTAGATATTTGTCAGATCCTCTTGCAGCCTAGCTCTTCTCCATATGATTTGCATTCTCAAGCATATTCATTAGCTACAAATTTAGAGGAAAGAGAAGAAATTCCCAGTAGTTCTAAGTAAATTCCTGGATTCAATCTCACTGTCAAGACTTAGGTCACTTACCTATTCTTGAACCAGTTGTTACGGTCAGGGTGCTGGAGCAGACTGGTTTTCTAGGCCTGGCTAAGGAATATTCAGTTCTATGAAATACTAGTATTGGCCAGGTATGATGGCTCATGCCTGTAATCCCAACACTTTGGGAGGCCGAGGCAGGTGGATCACTTGAGCCCAGAAGTTCGAGACCAGGCTGAACAACATGGGGATACCCCATCTCCACACACAAAAAAATACAGAAAAATTATCTGGGTATGGTGGCATGCACCTCTAGTCCTAGGTACTTGGGAGACTGAGTCCCCGGAGGTGGAGGCTGTGGGGAGCCGTGATCATGCCACTGCACTCCAGCCTGGGTCATAGAGTTAGAACCTGTCTCAAAAAAAAAAAAAAAAAGAAAAAAGAAAAGAAAGAAAGACTGGTGTTGAGTGTAAGGGACAAGTTCCCAAAAGAAAATGTAGCTTCTATTACCAGAATGAAGGGGAGTGGACACAAATCAGGCAAAAAAATTGATATCAACTCACTATAAAGAAAAGGGCTTTTCAAACGGTACTTCCAAGGTTCGGCCCACTGAGATACTTAAGCAAGTTGAGAAAAAAGTAATAATACTTGATTGGACATTCTGTAATCTGTGATTACTCCAGCTTCACCTAGAACAGTTTCACTTTTATATATTTTGTATGTGCAACTTCTGGTTAGATTTCGTTTGAAAATGAATCTTTTTTTTTTTTTTTTTTTTCCTGTGATGGAGTCTCACTCTGTTGCCCAGGCTGGAGTGCAGTGATGCGATCTCGGCTCACTGCAACCTCCGCCTCCTGGGTTCATGTGATTGTCTTGCCTCAGCCTTCCAAGTAGCTGGGACTACAGGCATGTGCCACCACGCTGGGCTGTTCATGTGATTGTCTTGCCTCAGCCTTCCAAGTAGCTGGGACTACAGGCATGTGCCACCACGCTGGGCTAATTTTTGTATTTTTAGTAGAGATGGGGTTTCCCCATGTTGGCCAGGCTGGTCTCAAACTCCTGACCTTGGGTGATCCACCTACCTCAACTTCCCAAAGTGCTGGATTACAGGCGTGAGCCACGGTGCCTGGCCTGAAAATGAATCTTGACAATACCATTGGTATAGGACAAATTAGCAATTGGTTAGGCCCATAAAAGTAATTAAAGTGGGTGCTATCTTTTCCCACTCCATCCTGATGAACAAGTTCTTGACCTACATTTTCTACAGTGCCATTGGCCTAACTCATATTCCTAACCCTGCAAGATCCAGACCTGCCTCCTCCACAGTCAGATATATGAAGATCATGAAATTAGACAGCAGTCCAGTTCTCACCTTACAGATTTTATGACAATTAAAAAATCATCACGTATCATAGTTCCAGAGGTACTTCCCCAAAAGTTGTCACAACTTGGTGACTCAATATGATCTAGTAATTGTAAAGCAGAAAATTTTGATATATTCAAGAAATTTGGCAGATCATAATCTTTGATGATATGTTTATGCTGAAATTTGCAAGCTAGGCAGTTTAATTTTTTCTGAGACGGAGTCTCGCTCTGTTGCCAGGCTGGAGTGCAGTGGCATGATCTTGGCTCATTGCAACCTCTGCCTCCCAGGTTCAAGCGATTCTCCTGCCTCAGCCTCCCAAGTAGGTGGGATTACTGGTGTGTGCCACCACGCCCAGCTAATTTTTGTATTTTTAGTAGAAACGGGGTTTCACCATATTGGCCAGGATGGTCTCGATTTCTTGACCTCGTGATCCGCCCACCTTGGCCTCCCAAAGTGCTGGGATTATGGGTGTGAGCCACCATGCCTGGCCCAGTTTAATATTTTTTAAGTCTTCATCTACGGCTCATCTCCTAGGTAACTGCTTCCTAAACCACACTCTTAGAGCTTTTTTGTGATCTACTGTTGACTTCCATTAAATATCTGATCCACCTTTTCATCATCATCAGGGCCCAAACAAAGCTGGTGAGGTGTCTCTTTGTGTAAATAAAGTTTGTTTGTTGGTTTGTTTTTGGAGACAGGGTCTTACTCTTCCACCCAGGCTGAAATACAGTGGCACAATCATTGCTCCACTGCAGCCTTGACCCCCAGGGCCCAAGCAATCCTCCCACCTCAGCCTCCCAAGTAGCTGAGACTACCGGTATGCCTGGCTAATTTTTTATTTTTTTGTAGAGACAGGGTTTCACTGTGTTGCCTAAGCTGATCTCGAACTCTTGGGCTCAAGTAATTCTCCTGCCTTGGCCTCCCAAAGTGCTGAGATTACAGGTGTGAGCCACTGCACCTGGCCTAAATAAAGTTTTATTGGAACACTAACACACCTAATAGTTTAAGTCTTATCTATGTATGGCTGTTTTCCTGCTATAACAGTAGAGGTGAATAGGTGTGAAAGACAACACATAACCCACAAACCTAAAATATTTACCATCTGGCCATTACAGAATAAGTTGTTGACCTTTGCTGTATATTTATGTGGTTTATAACAGTTTTTCTACTTTTTTCCTCTTTTTTTTGAGACACGTCTCACTTCTGTTGCCCAGGCTGGAGTGCAGTGATACAATCATGGCTCACCTCAACCTGGATTGCCCCTGGGCTCAGGGGATCTTCCTACCCCAACCTCCCTAGTATCTGGTACCACAGGTGTATGCCACCATGCCCAGCTAATTTTTCCATTTTTTGTAGAGGTGGAGGTTTCACCCAGGCCGGTCTTGAACTCTTGGCTTAGGCAATCTGCTGTCTCGCCTCCCAAAGTGCTGGGATTACAGGTGTGAGCCACCTTGCCCAGCTGTATTCTTCCTTACTGACATATGGTATACTTATGAAGAAGAATCAACTAGTGTCCTTATAATATCCTCAATCTCAGGTGTTCTCGAAAGCATATCTAGGGAAATATTTTTGTTCTATCTGTGCTTTTTTAATTCTCTGACGATTCTTTCTTTTCTTCTGTACCCTTAACAGTTTAGTCCTCTTCATCTTTAAAACAACCGACTTTGGCCAGGTAAGGTGGCTCATGCTTGTAATCCCAGCACTCTGGGAGGCCGAGGCAGGCAGATCACAAGGTCAGGAGTCAAGACCATCCTGGCTAACACAGGGAAACCCTCTCTCTACTAAAAATACAAAAAAAAAAAAAAAAAAAAAAAAATTAGCTGGGCGTGATGGCGGGCCCCTGTAGTCCCAGCTAGTCGGGAGGCTGAGGCAGGAGAATGGCATGAAATTTGCAGTGAGCTGAGATTGTGCCACTGTACTCCAGCCTGGGCGACAGAGCGAGACTGCATCTTAAAAAATAAATAAAAAATAAAATAACCAACCTTTTTTAATGAGTGGGAGGGAGAGGGATTATGGTTTTTTTCACCTACAGTTTGAACGCATTTGCACACACACCTGCATGTACTTAATGCAGAGATGCAAGGTGCCAAGTACACACACAAAAATCAGGATTTTGTGTCGTTTTTATTTCCTTTCTACTGAGTCCTGTCAGTTTCATATTTGCTGTTGTCATAGAAGTCTGTTTTGTAAAAAACTGTCTGATATGGTTGAGGAGAGCTGATGAAGGGAAATGGAGAAGGTGCAGATCCCCCCTGATTTGGTCACTGGATTCTGTAAGCAGAGCAGCCACTCATCAGGAGGCTGAGTAGTTAAGCTGTACTTGAAGAAGAACAGGAATGGTAATACCCCATTGCTGCCTTTTTGCAGTCTAAATGCCCTGTGGAGTGAGAGAAAACTTCAGTCCCTAGGCTTGTGAATCCCTTATCTTTCCCAAACGTTAAATTAATTTTTAAGACTATTTATTCAAAGTTGACTTAACCACTAGAATAGGGAAGATCAGACAAATCAGCTGCAAGAAATGAAGTATGAGAAAACCCGAACTCTCTGACAAAGTATTCCTGGGAGTAAATGTGTTGAATGAAGCCAGCGGGTAAATGATAAGGGCCTTTACACTGTGGATGTAAGAAAGCAATTTATCAAGAGTACATGAACTCTCTAGTGACCACAAGTCAGGAGGAAATGAGAGTGGAGGAGGAGCCCTGAAAAAATACATGTGAAATACTAAAAAATCTGTGTGCACGCACTTTTAAATTCCTTCATTATTATGCAGTAATATTGGTGTAGTAAAATAGGAGTTGCTGAGAATGCACATGCAGTGTAGCCCATACCGTTAGGGATAAGGTGTTAGGAAAAGCAACTGAGAAAGGCCACACAGTAGTTTAGAATTTGCAGAAACCTTAGGTACATAACTTAGGTGTAGTTATCACTTGAGCCTAGATGTTGCTGATACCCATTTGCCTGACTCATGAGGTTAGATGACCATCCTTCAGGCTTATGTGTTCGTGGGCATATGCATATAATTCTCAATGGGCATATGCATATAATTCTGACAGTTCTGAATGCCTTTTGTGTTCTCTTAAGGAGTTTAGAGTGCCTCTCACTCATTATCTCACTAATCTTTGCAGCAGCTCTTTAAGCCCTACAGATAAGACAGTGTTATTGTTTGAGAAACTGAGGCAAAATGTAATTATATTATCAGCAATAGGGTGTGCAGTAACTCAGATATGGATGGGGACTAGAATTTATGACCTTATTTTGGCATTTAGTTCTACAGAAGAGATAGTGTTTTCTTAAATTTGAGGATAAAAAGCACCCAATTGTTGAAATTTCCATTGTATTGAAAGTGTTGACTCTGAGAATGGTCATCCTCAGCTTTTTCTACTGAGATAACACAGCTAAGATACACCAGAAATTCCCACATGTTGTCTTGTCATTTGTTTCCATTTTCATCTGCACCCTTAGAGCTATTAACAAAGTGACTTGTTATTTCTTTCTTTTTAAAATTATGACTTTAATTTTCTTTCCTTTTTTATCCTGAATAAGTTTCAGAAAACATGCCAGTGAACACAAAAGCTATCTAACAGCTGACTAACGAGAGAAATTGGGAGAACTAGGTTTTTGGATAACCCACTATAGCTAATATGACTTGACTTAAATTACTAACCCTCCACACGGATGTCAGCTTTCCTTATTTCCTCCAAATTAGGTCTTTTACCCCTATCGTCTAAAGAACACTCTCTTCCTCCTCAAACCATTTAGGTATTATAACAGGTGAATCTTATTCAGAAAAGTGATAATTGAGCCTCCCTGTATGGCATGAGTTAGGAATTGTTTTGTTTTGTTTTTGGTAGGGGGTGGGGGACACTATCGTAACTTGAGTTGAACCACAGTTCACTTAACAAATCAATGAGGTTTTTAGCACCAGCCAAGGTCATTTAAAAACATCCTCAGTGGCTCTTTATCTTAAAGTTGAAGGTGTTTTGTATTTGTTGTTGCCTGCAATTTATAAACACATCCAATTTAAAAAATAGGAAAGAAAAGGGGTAAAACAGAAAGGAGATGTCAGAGAACTATTTTCTTTGCCGGATCTTGCTTAAACACGTATGGCAAACATTCATGTGTAGAAATGGAGCCCTGGTAACTTCCAGCGATATTTCTAACTCCTGTTCTCTCTCTTTATCTCTTTATTCCCAACACCCCCATCTCTGAAACTTTGGCGGGACCACCACAGCCTTGGATAAGCTCAGCACGCAGCACCTGTACCACCCCACCCAAGTGGAGATTGTGCAGTCCAACGTCGTGTTTGACATCAGCAGCCTGATGCTCTATGGAACACAAGCGGTGCCTGTGCGGCTAAAGATCCTGCTGGACCGTCTCTTCAGCGTCCTGAAGCAAGAGGAGGTGCTGCACATACTGCACGGCCTTGGCTGGACTCTGCGGGACTATGTCCGAGGATACATCCTTCAGGTAGGGGGAGGACTTGAACGCCGCCGGTGTCCGGGGCCGGCTCTGGGTGGGGAAGGGTGAGAGCCCTTGGCAAACCTCACAGGAAGGGCTGCACACCCTCCTCTGGTTAAAGTGGTCATTTCAGCAGGCTTGTCTGGGAAGGGGAAAGAAGGAGAGAGACAAAGCAGACCACCATCGGACCTCAGGGTGTATTACAAGGAAAACATGGCTTCTTGACTCACGTTACCTTTGTTTGCACCTTTTTGAATTTAACTCTTTCTCTACAACATGGGTTTTCTGCTTCTCCAACAAGTCTTATTATAGCCCTACTAAAAAGGAGGGCCCTTTGAGGCGGGTGATGGGTGTGTGAAAATCTGAGATTACCCTGCACTTGGGTTTATTAGGGCTTTGTCTCATACTCAGTTTGCAGGTACGGTGTTTTTCTTGGTAGTCGTTGTAACTAAAGGCACACATTTTACTATTTATTGTTTTTTCAGCCAAATCAAAGGTAGAACTATAATCCATATAAACTTATATAACCAGTAAACCCTCACATCATAGCCTTCAGATTTCTGCATTCTGAAACACACAGACATGGTTTTAGATTTGGTCTTTGCAGAACCTGTTCTTCCAGCCTTGAGTGTCCGTTTGTATCAATGGCACTTCTGATCTGGTTAAGGGCTTTAAGAGTTTTCTGGGAGGCCCACAGCCTTCATGCACCCCCATCTCCCATCCCTCCCTTTCTTCATCTCATTTTTGCAATGTGTCATGTGTCATTTGCATTGTATACTTTGCTTCTGAAATGTGTTTATGGCTGTCTGTCTTCCTACAACCCTTGAGGGGTCAATGTTGAGAGCAGCATTTTGGGAGACCCCAGGATCCAAAGAGGCTACACTGGATGATGAAGAAATACCCCTCCCGCCGAAGGAGATCTCAATTGGAGAAGGTAGAATCTGAAGCAATTTTTCAAATTTCCCATGAGGATAATACCAGGAGACATGACCCCTTCAAAAACAATTGGTTTTGGCTGTGCCAGCTTTGTGTAGTGCTAGAGATATCTCCACTGTTTATTCCCTGGGCTACTGTGTGTTACATGAAGGGCATTGGCTGCCAGCTTGGCATGTGAGGGGTGGGGAGTCTCAGTCTACCTCTCTCTTTAACCTGGCATCAGTACACACAGATTCTTGTCATTTTCCTGTGTGGTACCTCCAGCTGTTAGCTGTGACAGGAGAGCAATGGAAGGATAGTGAGTAGAAGCAGGGAAAGGTAAGGGAGGTGGAATAACCTGTCTGCTCTCAGAATAGGATGGCATCTTAATTTAGTGTGAATCTCAACTGGGAAGACACAGAAAATTTGGCCCTCAAAAGATGAGATGATGGTGATAATACTAGCAATTGTATATTATGTTTTCAGTTTATAGAGCTTGTTTACAAGCATCTCATTTGACTCAAGATGGGGACATGTCAGTGGGTTAAAGTAGGAAGGTAAATCTTGGACAGTCAGGGAGCATGAGGGGGAACAAGGTCTAGGAGGAAGGGGCCAGGAAAAATAAATAAGGAACTGGTTTCACAATCCCTGCTTATACTGGCCCCAAGATGTATACAGTGCTACATCTTTCTACAATCATTTCCACAACATGATTATTAATATCTGTTTTGAATGGATTTTACCCTGCACAAAGAGAAAAACCTCTTACAGTTGTTTGTATGGAACTGTTTGCTTGGCTAACAGTCCTTTCTTTATTCCAAACCAACAAGTGTTTTGCCCCAATCTGGTACCATCTTTATTACCTCCCCTATGCTCCTTATACTTCTGTCATTAATATTATATTTCAGTTTCATATGTATTTGTTGCCTAAGATATTTACACCTGTATACCTACACAGAGACACAAGCATATACATTGTATCTTTCTGTCCAAACAAATAGGTATGTGTGGGGCTATGCTGATTTGCCATTTTAACAAAGTTCAGGTAGCACTTTGATAGCAGTAAATATAAAGCCTGATAATGTTTTTGTGTTATGGTCCTATTGTTCTGCCTTGGCCAGTGCCTTTTTTTTATTTTACTTGAAATAATTATTTGGATGTTAGTTTTTCCCCAACTTGTGAACATATCTCTAATGCAAGTATAAATAATGTAAATGTACTCTGTATTTCTTTTTATATGAGGGCCCAGTATTTAGCAGGGGTGTCAAATCTTTGGCTTCTTGGGCCACATTGGAAGAAGAATTGTTTTTGGCCACACACTAACAAAAGCTGATGAGCTAGGAAAAAAAAAAAAAAAAGTCTCATAATGTTTTAAGAAGGTTTACAAATTTGTGTTGGCCACATTTAGAGCCTTCCTGGGCCACATGCAGCCCGTGGGCTGTGGATTGGACAAGCTTGATTTGCAAGAGAAATTAAGTTTGAGAGGAAAATTCAGTAAAACCAGGAACTAAAATTTATAAATCCCTTATTTTAGGGTGAAATATTGCATATAGAGAACATTTTCATTTATTGTAATACTTCAATTATAATTAATTTTTATTATTTTAATATAGATTTTGACAGTTTCAAATTTAATATAATGTTTCTCCAATCAGAGTCTAAAATTGACATTTTGGGAAAACTATAGATGATTTTTACACTAGAGGAATTCTAGGTTTAGTTTCTGTCTCGTTTTATTGGTAGAATTGATGTAATATAGATTTTATTTAAATAATGGTTTTTGTTATTCAGCATTTATAATCTACTTGTTCTTTGTTAAAACAGTTCTCGGTTTGGAAAAAAAGCACATGGTTCCAGAACACCAAAACTGTTATCACTTATGTAGTGAGAAAATGCTTGTTTTGTTAAGAAAAAAAGAGAGAGACTGTAAAAGTAAACCCTTTTCTTCTAAAGTAATTTTGATAATTGGCCAATATTTTAAAGATTGTATGTGGTAATGATAAGGTGTGCACAAGTTACTTTGAATATAATTGTATATGGCATTTTTGTAAAAGTAGGCTGTAAAATGTGTGTCCGAAGGCTGTGGAACCCCATAATGCACTATTAGTGTACAAGTCATTTTATCTGGCTAAAACTCAATTGTCTTGTAGCCCTCAAGGCATCAATTTTAGCATTATTGCTCTCAACAACAGTATATTGAATATTATGTCAGTTAAAGGAGAATAATTATCAAGGCAGGTTAGGGTGGCTGTTAGTCTTACCACATATTGACTTGGTTAGCAGTTGGCTATAGATTGTGTTCCTGGGCAAATGAAGATGTACGGTAAGTTGAACTAGTCAAGCCAGGGTATTAATTTAACTCTCTGTGGGACCAAGCCTGCATCCTTTATGTGTACACAGCTACTCCTGCCTTCTGAGATACCTCTGAATGTGGAAGAATGACAGTTGTCTGATCTGATTTTGAATTTTTGGATGTAGGGGGAAGAGGGGAGCAGAACTTTCAAAACTGTGTGGTTTATGAAGAGGTTATTATTAGAAAAAAGGAGATGATAGTGATGCTATAGATACATTTAAAAGGCTGGCACATTGACCAAGGATCCTGTACTTTTTTAATAAAATTAATTTTCACCTATGTGAGTATCTGTATAATTCACAAGGTAGTCAGTTGGGTATAAAATGCATTACATAACTTGGACTACAACTACTTAAGAAGTCAGGTAATATATAAAGAACTCAATATTCTCCTGTGTACTTACTAAAGTATTTATTCAGAAAGTACAGAAAAGGTAAGTTAGCTCTTAAGCATTTTCCAGACAACAACAAAAATGGGAATATGCAATTAGATGCTAAAATCTAAATACAAAGGAGAATATGATGTTTTTTCTACTACTAAAAAATAATTCTGGCCAGGCGTGGTGGGGTCATGCCTGAAATCCCAGCACTTTCGGAGGCCGAGGCAGGCGGATCACTTGAGGTCAGGAGTTTGAGACCAGCCTGGCCAATATGGTGAAACCCTGTCTTTACTAAAATACAAAAATTAGCTGGGTATGGTGGCACGTGCCTGTTAACCCAGCTACTTGGGAAGCTGAGGCAGGAGAATTGCTTGAACCTGGGAAGCAGAGGTTGCAGTGAGCCAAGATTGTACCTTTGCGCTCCAGCCTGGGCATTGTGGCGAGACTCCACCTCAAAAAAAAAAAAAAAAAGAAGAAGAAGAAGAATTCTTAGTTCAAGTCTGTATCTCATGATACATTTATTGACCATGAATAGAAGCAGTCGCCCCCTCTTTTGTCCTTTCCCCATTTTCCCCTCTGTCCTTGACTTAGGAAATAAGAATATAGGTGATTATCGTTGTTGAATTTAGTCATTTAAAAATCAAGTTTTCACAGTCTCTTTCAGTTTGAACGTATAACTGACTTGCCTGGGCTCGTCCACCAGCCTGTTTGTGGAAATCTCCTCATTTGCAGGTGGGTCCTGCCAGAATTCAGAGAAGCAGTTGAGACACTCTGAATATTTAGCTGTGGTGTCAGCAGCCTTATAAGAAAAGCAGTAGAAAAAACTCTATAAGAAAACTCTCCTGTGTCTTACCAGCACAATTGGGACATTAGAAGAGCATTTCTCAAAGACAAATGGAGCCATCCGTCTTTGAGAGGTCCAGCTTTGGATTTGGGAGTAACTACATACTAGGTCCTTCTCTTAAGCTTCATGATACACATTAGTATAACACAGGCTCTGAGGAGGTCTAGAGTACGAGCCTATGAGAATAGGGAAGTAGCTGTCTCCAACCCTTCCCACTTCATAAACTCTTCCCTTCAAGCTCATTTGAAGTACTTAGTTCCTGAACACACTCAGCTCTTCTCCCACATGAGCTATTTGCGTGTAAGATTTCTTTTGCCTGGAATACCCTACTCGTGTCTCTGCATGGGTAATTTCTTCTCTTTTAGGCATCAGCCAAAGTCTCACTTTCTTACAGAGGACCGTCTTAGCCAATGTAGGTCTTTTCTAGTGTAGCTCTATCTTAGGACTCTGTTTCCTTCAAACTCCTATCACAATTTAAAATCAGTCAATTAAGTCAACTGTTGAAATGTTTATTTTTCTGGCCTCCTCACTAGGGAATACCACAGATGCAGAGCACTCAATAAGTATTTGTTAAATGAATGGCTAAGGAAACCTTTTAGCTTGGTATAGCTTGATGTTTCACCATGCAACTGAAGGAATAGCCAGTAACTTCAGTTTGTCAAAAGGCTCTTAGTTGTTTCTCCAGGCTTCCTAAGGACTGACTGCTATAGCAGCAGCTGGGCTGTTGAGGGCAATAAGAAGAAAAGCAAAGGCTCCCATGCCTTCTAGCTAGTGGTCTGTGTAGAGTAAGTGTTTTGTGGTATCCATGTGGTAGAAAACATCAATATTAAGCAAACACTTGTATTTAAACAGCTCTTTGCGGAGCAAGTTCATATAAGTTACCTCTTTTCCTCCTCTTACACCATCCTCTTATAAGATGTTGTCAGTGAATTAACATTTGGTATAGTTGAGGCTCAAATAAGTGACTTCCCCCTGATCACAGAAGTGTTAATTGTCACAGTTGATACACTGTAAGCTTCCTGAAGATAACACATGCCTCTTATTCATCACTGTAACTGGCTTCCCAGCACCAACACCCAGGCTAAATACTTAATAGGGTGTATTAAATATTGGAAGGAGGACATTTTGAAGTTTGACTTGAATTCAGGTCTTTGACCCTATGGGTAATATTCGGATGTTTGTTTTTTGTTTTTAAGGCTACCAGCCTGTCTTTCCAGAAGGTAATATGTGAGAGTCTGTAGACACAGAGTGGCATGATTTTGGGGAATAGAGGAGGCCTGAGAGTCTGGAACTGACAGACTAACTTAAGATCTCTTATATTCAGTGGCACACCAGATGTGTGACCTTAGGCAAAATTGGGCGAAATGGGTTCCTCTTTTGTGTTCCTTTTCCTGCCTATTTCCTGATACTCCATTTCATTGTCTTTACTCCTATTTGCTCTCATTTCTGTGACTAAAACCAGATCTAATATTTATCCTTAACGCTTTATTGTAAATTCCGGTCTTTGACTTGCCTTTCCAGGGATACATACCTTTTGTAGTTGAGCATAAAAACAAAGGTTTTCTACCTAGTTAGTAAGATTTTAGCTATACTATGTGCAGGGAGTGGAAGAGAGATGAAGTCACCTTTCCAGGGTTTATAAAAGCATTTCAAGTTAGATGGCAAAAGGACTCTGGATATTGAGACAAGATTGAGTTAAATACGGAAAACTTTGCCATTCTTAGTCATAGTTTCTAAATCTTTAAAATTAAGATAACTCCCCATACGTCTCTAAAATTAAGATAACCCTCCTATCTCTAACTTTGAATGGCTAAAAAGATGAAATCATATAGATGAAATGTATGTTGTGAACTCCTTCTCGATAAATTTGCATTTTTTTCACTTATATCTATGTGTAACATTAACTCTGACTAATTATAGCAGAGAAATATCGGTTGCTAAACATGTTTCCCTACAGATGCCAAATGCTTAAAAAAAGATAGGGAATGCGTTTTAGGCATTAGTATCAATAAGATAAATTGCAGTTGTTTTAGTAAGTACATCCTGAAAAACTACTAGTGGCATAACACAGCAGAAGTTTCTCTTTTCTCTGCAAGTCTAGTCTAGTGGTGAATGCTTTCCTTCCATAGGTGATTTGACAAGAGGTAAGTTAGGGCCATTGCTATTTTATGGCTCTGCCATTTTCTGGGATCGTAGATTCCTCATCCGGGTGGCAACCCTGAGAGAAGGTGAAGGTTCTCTGTGGGATATTTTCATGGATGAGGCTCAGAAGTGTAGAGGGGTGCTTCTTCTCACATCACTGACCAGAACTTATATGTAAATGGGTCCTTGTGACTGAGAGGAGGAGCCAGGATGTATGGGCTTGGCAGGCACTCTCAGGAAAAATGAGTACAGGTCCGTGCTCCACTCATGTGTGGTGGGATAGCTATAATTATGCCTTCTTTTTATAGAGTTGGACCAGAAAAACTTAATGCAGCAGAGTCATGTAGTGAAGGCAGATTCATGGGCTTCAATCCTGGCTTCAGTTCTTACTAGACATGTGAAAAAATTAGGCCCATGTCTTCCATTCACCTCAGTTCACTCACCTGTAAAACAGGGATAATAATAGTGCTCATGGCTTTGATGTGAAGATAAAGTAGAATGATTTGCATAAAGCGTTTAGTAGTGCCACTTGTTAAGTAACCAGGCAATGCTAACTATTAATATATAGTGAAAAAGATGACGATATAGACTATTACAGACTACCACCAACCTGATCATTTTAGAACTTTGTTTCTATAAAGTAGCCTTAAATGCTGGATTTCACTGTGCCTCTTAAAGAAGAATGTCTTTCCAACCAGTAGAGAAAAAGGGTAGCTACTATTTAATTATCAATAAATAATATATACATACATACACAGACACACATATATATGTATGTACATATGAATGCACTTGGATATAAATAAGAAGGAGGAGTATGCAGTAACAAAGACTTTGGACTTTAGAGTTGGACAGACTTGGTTGTGAATCTTGGTTTCACTTTTTGGTAGCTCTGTTAGCCAGCAGAGAGAACATACTTGAACATCAGTTTCTTCATCTATAAAGGTTAAATCAAAGGATATTTTAAAAGTATGTAGTGCAATAACTAGCCCATAGCACTCTTATTAATATTTACCGTTACTACATTGTGAAGGTGTGTATTTTTGTGTGTGCATTTTTAAAAGTAATGGCTTGTTTGTTTACTTATTTATTGAGATGGAGTCTTGCTCTGTCTCCCAGGCTGGAGTGCAGAGGCATGATCTCGACTCACTGCAACCTCCGCCTCCTGGATGCGGGTGATTCTTCTGCTTCAGCCTCCTAAATAGCTGGGATTACGGGCGCCTGCCATCATACCCGGCTAATTTTTGTATTTTTAGTGGAGACGGGATTTTACCACGTTGGCCAGGCTGGTCTCAAATTCCTGACCTCAAGTGATCCACCTCGGCCTCCCAAAATGCTGGGTTTACAGTCATGAGCCACCGCGCCAGGCCAAGTAATGGTTTATTCTATATAAGACATTGTCATTTTTATCACCTTTGTATTTTCCTATTTTATCAACTCTTCTGGTACTTTCCAAGCTCTGGCACGGAATGAATGATTACCTGATACATTTGTTAAAATGATTAGAGTATCTAGGATTGTACCTTATTGCATAAAATAAAACATTTAAAACAGCCTTTGAAATAGTTATTATCTGACCTCACAGGTTTTTAGGAAATTTCTGGAGCAGAAAGATCAATGGATCTGGATATAAATTAATTTAGGTAATCCTTCAAATAGCAAAAAAAATTGATTTATTAGTATATATTGAGTATATAAGAGGAGATCTCTCAAAAAACTAACACTCTAATGGGTAAGCCATAAACAAATGATGGAAAGTTGTATGATATGAACTATAAAAATATACAGATGACCCAGAAAATTGACAGAAAGGAGGGATTATTTGACCCCAGGTAAAGATTGGATTATCAACACCATGACATAAGGAAGGTATCTTTGCATTGTGTTACCAATATGTGAATCTTTTTCAGGAAAGAAGGATCGCATGTGTGATTGGTCAGGATCCCCCTGTCTTTGGCAGGGATATACAAAAAATAGATGATTCAGAGCAGTGTATTGTATTTATAGTGTCTGTTTTCTAAAGTGCTTGGACCACTCTACAAACACTGTCCTGGCAAGCCTCCTAACCTCCCTATTAGAGAGATAGTTTCAGAGACTATTATCCTTGGTTTTAAAGTTAACAGTGATGGGGAGGCCTCAGGCAGAGGCAAAGCTGGAAGTGGAATACAGGGATTTTGAATCCCTTGCCAAAGCTCTAACTATTTGAACAGCAATGAAAATAAACACCTTAGATCCAAGGACAAAGCTTGATGTTTTGTGCTCAGAGTTAAAATAAAAATATTCCTCCCTTTACTCTTGCAAAATAAAAATATATGGCTTACCAGATTCCAGATTGCAGTGACTGCCGGAATAGGATTCGCGCCTGTGGAACATGAAGAGGGGCTTTTGCATTCCCTCGGGAGGGGCAGAAATGAGTCCACAGCTCACTGGCCAGTCTCCATTTGATAAGAATCAGTTCACATTTACTTGAAATGGACATTGTCTGTGATGGCACTGATTAAATCGTATGACCTTCCTGAGCAGCACTCATACATCCTTCTTGTTGAATTTAAAGTGAGCTCTGAGCTTTGGGTTTAAACCTTAATTCTAGCACCAATTAACTCTCTAGCCATACAAAAAGCACAAAATTTCTATGAGCCTTATTTTCCTGATGGTGCCTTCTTAAAGGAGCTTTCAGGATGAAGAGAAATAATATGTTAAATTCATAGTGGAGCTCAGTAAATTTAGTTCCTTAAGTAGAATGATCTCCTAGTCCCCCCACCCCAACCCTTAAGTTTCTAGAGCAACGGGAGCTTTATGAGTCTTCCAGTTGCCTATACATTTTATTTGAGCTACTGTGTCCTTTTCTAGTATTTCCCCCAATTTGACAGAAGAGCCCAGTGGAAGATGAGGGGGACTTGTATAGGAATGAAATCCTCTGTGACTATCACGAAGAGTCATGAGAAAACTCTCAAGGCTGAGTCCTAGTCTACTATCTGTTTCTTTTGAGTGACTTAATTTCAAGTGCTGGTATGTGAAATTTTGAAGGGCTGTGAAAAGTAGAAAATTAGATAAGGATCTATGTGGGTTTCTGGAAGCTTTTGCTAAACTCATACAGATGGGACAAATGGAAATAAAGATACATTTATTTGATTTCTGCATCATGGCCATATGTAATGCTGACAGAACTAGAAAATAAAATGTGGGCCAATACATTTGCTAGGAGAATGAGTGACCACGCATGGTTAGGCTGTGTCTAGGCCTGATGATCAGAAGCTCTTCTTGATTCATCTGATGTTTGCATATCACCACTTCTTTCTTAGGGAAGTCAGTAGTGATTCTGATTGTTTACAGACCTGGCAGTTGTTGCTGATAGCCTTAGATTTTAAAGATGTAGCTAACTAGCTAGTGATGTCAGGAACAATTGTTTTAGAAACCTACCATTGTGGTCCTGTTGCTATCTAGGAAGTTTCTTCATTTGTTGGTGGCAACTGAGTGATCTATTGTGTCTACTTTTCCTCTCTCCCCCTCCCACCCCCACGCCCCCACCCCCCCACCCCCCATCTTCTCTCCCTTTTCTCTCTCTCTCTTTTCAGTCAAGGTAGACTTGAGATGGGGACTTGCATGGCTACAGTAGATCATAATACATGAGGCCCCCCAAATAAGAGAGTGAAACATTGACTGGGATGTATTTTCTGCTCGAACTCATCCTCAATTTACTATGTATTTCTTACCTATTAGCCCCCAGAAAAGCATATTTAGAGACTTTGAGAACCAAAGGTTCTCTCTGTAAGGAAATGCGTTAATCTGATTTCCTTGTTCTCATGTAATTTTCTCTCTTAAAACCATAATAATAGTGTCAGAGGCAGCTTTCTAGTTAGTGTGAGTAATGTGGTTACTGTATTTTCTATTTTTATTTTAATGTGCTTTTCCTGCTCTGGATTTTTTTTTTTCTTTCTTGATTTTAAAAACAGTAGTTGAGTAAATGTGGTTATTCAAAGACTGGCGTATATTGCATCTTCTCTGAGATGCAATTTCGAAGGAAGGCTCTGTGCACAACAGGCATTGTTTTTTCAGATTCCTTAGTAGGATAAATAGGAGAATGTTCGGAACACAGACCACTGACAGTATTGGTTTATGGTCATGGCAAGTCAGGCTTATTCAGAGAAACTGACAATAGAGTAAACCATAGGTTTTGTCTCTAGAGAATCTGTTAATATGAAGTCTGTTTATTTTATGGTGTGTTGATAAGATACAAAATTAGGTAACCAGGGTAGCACCTTAAATTGCTGCATTCATTTGCCACTTTTTAAAGTGTGCACACAAGTTTAGAAATTTTAAATTAACAACAACAAAATACACTTAAATTCCCTTGGAAAGAGTAATTAAGAGCTACTTGTCTCTGTGTGCTGTCATCTCTGCCAGAATTAGAGTTCCTGCTGAGTATATTCCATTGAGTCAGCCATCATTCCATCAGCAGCAGGGATTGCTTTTCCACGTATTGACATGTGAGGGAATGTCTGTCTTGCAGTAGCCATGGGCTTGTGCCAGATTCTGAGATCCATAGAGGCAGTTCTGGGAGCTTTTCAATTCTGAATCAGGGTTCCAATTCATAATAGCTGAGCCAGGGAAACCGGGTTGAATCTGTGGCCAAAACCACGGTAAAAAACTTTTTCCCCCTTTCCCTTCTTGCAGTGCTTTATTGCTTTAAAATATGAGTGCCTCTGTCCATTGATTCTCTGGTGACTTTCCATTGGATTCAAATTGTGGTCTCTTAGGTGAAAAGGTCAGTGTGTTATTCATTCAGCCACACATCGATGGAGATTAACTGAGAGCAGTACAAGACATTTGGATCCTGCCAGACCTAGGGCACCTGAAGGAAGTTTATTTCTTTTCTCTCTAGCCTTTACTATGCCTGCTGCAGAAGAGGATGGCCCTGTGTCTTCTGGGAGTGGGGAAGGGTTTTGATTGGCTGTGTGTTAACTGCCTCAAATCCATGGCCATAGGGCGAGTAAGAACCCTGGAGAATCAAACATGTCATCTTTGTAGCATCACCTGATTTAGTGCTTTTCCTCAGGTCTGAGACATCTCAGGGGGCCTTTTTCCCTTGCAGCACTGATCTTTCAATGAGGTGCTAGTGTCTGTCCTGAGCAATAACAAGGAAAAACCATGAAGTGTGAACAGCTCTTATTAGCGGGGTAAATGTCATTAGCGCCTCTGTAGCCTTCCCTGCAATCTGAATGCTCTTGTCAAAAGAGCGACTTACTGAAGCCTCCTTTAAAATCACGTAAATGGAATTTAAGATGCTGAAGTTTTACATTTTAATTAAGCAAAGCCATTAACTCCCTTTACATATACATTTTTTTTGTAGCCAATTATGCTTGTATGCCTTATAAGGCTGTTGAAAAATTATCCACAAAAATTATTTTAAGGATTTGAGAAGCAGTTGATTAACTTTAAGTCAAAGTTTTAGATATGGACACCCTATACTCATGTGCCCAACCACTGTAGTACGCATATTGACGTACATGATAGGAGAAAACATTAGTATTTTGAGTTAGTAAGTAGGTCAGTTTGGATTAATGGAAAGTTTGAAGCTTAGAGTGTTTAATGAATTTATTCTTTTCAATACACAAATGGAAATGTTTTGCCAGTCTAAATTCCCCATAGTATTCTCCTGAAAAAAAATTTGTATATGCAGATATTTGCTTCTTTTGCAAGTTTGAGAATTTCAGAGTAACTTCTGGTTACCCTGGGTTGTGTCTTGGAGTTACAAAAAAAAACAAAAAAAAAAAAACAAAACAAAAAAAAAACCATGTTAAACAGTTGCATGGTTGCGGGGGTCAGATATAGAAAGCAAATTATCTTTTTTACTATGCATTTTAGTTTTTAATAAAAATGAATTGAGACATCTGGTTAAAACTTTGGTAGGTACATCTAGAAAAGTTACAGGTGGTGAATAGAAGTTTGCTACTCATTACTGCTAATTTAAGATGTGTAATTTGATATATTCTGTTTATTTAGTGTATAGTCTTTAAAATTAGATCCTCCATTCCTTTTCAAAATTCTAATTAGGTCACAGATTTCCCTTTCCTTTCCTTCCCTTCCCTTTCCCTCTTTCCCTCTTTCCGTCTTCCCCCTTCCCCTCTTCCCCTCTTTCCCTCTTTCCCTCTTTCCCTCTTTTCGTCTTTTTCCTTCCCCTTCCTTCCCTCTCCTTCCCCTTCCTTCCTCCCTTCCTCCCTTCCTTCCTCCTTTCCTTCCTCCCTCCCTTCCTTCCTCCCTCCCTCTCTCCCTCCTCTCTCCCTTTCTCTCTTTCTGTCTTTCTCTCCCTCCCTCCCTTCTCTCTCTCTCCCCCTCCCTCCCTCCCTGCCTCCCTTCTTGCCTCCCTCCCTGCCTCCCTTCTTGCCTCCCTCCCTGTCTCCCTCTTTTGCCCAGGCTGGAGTGCAGTGGCATGATATCAGCTCAGTGCAGCCTCCACCTCCCTGGCTCAAGTCATTCTCCCACCTCAGCCTCCTGAGCAACTGTGACTGTAGGTGTGTGCCATCACACCTGGCTATTTTTTTATTTTTTGTAGAAATGGCATTTTATCATATTGCTCAGGCTGGTCTCAAACTCTTGACCTCAAGCCATCTGCCTGCCTTGGCCTGCCAAAGTGTTGGGATTACAGACATGAGCCACCACGCCCAGCCATATTTATTTTTCTCCACAAATATTCTATTTGTTTTTCCCCCCCGTTTTGAGGATTCAGGAAATTGTATTTATTCAACAGATAACTGGTATATTACAAGTAGTAAACAGACAGACACCATGCCCCTCTGTTACAGCTTTCAGTTTAGTGAACGTGGTATATTACAAGTGGTAAACAGACACACACCGTGGTCTATTACAAGTGGTAAACAGACAGACACCATGCCCCTCTGTTACAGCTTTCAGTTTAGTGGAAGTTGGTGACTCAGGCCAAGTTAAGGGAAAGGAGATATCATTGGGTATGTTTTCTAATGAAAACGTAAGTATGATCTATAATTATTGCAGTCATGAATTATATGTAAATAGACTCTTTGGACGTATTACCAATTTACTTGAAAAGTTAATGCTTTAAGGAATTTTAAACATTTTTCAGCTGCCTTGGTTGTATTTTAATAATATTAATTCAAACTTTGCAATTAATGACTGACTAAACAAAAGTAAATTTCAACCCAACCCCCACTTTTTGAATTAAGAACATTTATATTAGGTTCAGTTACTGAGATTTTGCTGTCCATTATGGAAAACCCACTTTATTTATTAGATTATAGAAGGTAAGCGGTAAAGATATATTTCCTTCCTATTCCTTAAAATGTTTCGACAAGCTAATGAAAACTTATTTTAAAATTTCCTTTTAGTGAGAACTCAAAGATGATCATTTTTAGCCCCATCAGGATCGTTTCACAAAAACTGCCTGTGAAGTCACTCATTTAGAACGAGACGATCTCTGTGGAATTGCTGTTGCCAGTGCCACTTGGGGAGGAATTGGGCCAATTAAAATGTGGATGTTTTATATTAAGTTATGGTGCCTGTTAAAATAGAGTACCAGGTTTAGAATTTGTCTGTGCTCTCTTTGTTAGTTTCCTTCGCTCAGTGCATAGAATTTTAGTCCATCTGATGGCCTGACTGATAAGTAGTATATGTGTATAATTAAGGCGACAGTCTAGTGCCAGTAGGTTCTTCTGAAAAGCAGCGTCTGATTGGTGGGACAGTGAGAAGAACCTTCCGGCACTACCACCTGCTTTATCCTCTCTTTCCTCTGTTCTACCTTACACCTGGATCCAGGCTGTTAACATAAATTATGATTGCTGAGGTTCATATTTTAGGATAACTTTGACAAAGAGACGTCTGGAGTATCAAAATTATCAAAGATGTACAGTAAACTTCTTCATAAATGTTTTTCAAGGCACCAGACAGAAGGAAGCTTTACTGTATTACATTTCCCATATGGAAAAGTATCTGGGACCTGAAAGGGGCACACCCTTAGAAGGGGAACACTTCTTAAAAAGGAACTTTATAAAAGAATGCTATAGTATAGGGTTTTCATGTATGATTTATTCACTTAAGCATATTGCTTTGAGGGCCCAAACAGCATCCTGAGTGTAAGTTGTGGTTTCCTAGACCTAAGGAGTGCCTGATAGTTTAAATTTCACAAACTTTTCAGATTTGCCTATGCCACAGGTCACATATGCCTTGCTATGAGTCTGGTTACCATTTATTTTAGTCAAGATTTGGCTTTTGTTAAAATTGTTGCATTGGGTTTCTTTATGAAAGATAAATGTACCTTTTCCTACATGTGTTATTTTATATTACTAGAAAGTCAAGATGGTAGAATTTAAATACCATTGTGGTGAAAAACGTAAGCATTATTTTTCTACAGTGTTCTTTCATTTTTGATATATATATTTTGTAATCATTTTCACTTCGTAAATATTATGTAACTGTTGAGGAGGGCTTGGGAGGATTGTGGTTCTTTTTTTGTTGTCCACTGTTTTTACAGCAATAATATTTCTAAAAGAGTAATATGTGGTTTTTAAGAATACTTTTAAAAGATTTTTCAAATAATACTATAGTGTTTTGAGTGCGATTCAAGGAAACCGTAAGTACTCGTGCATTTAATAACATCAGACTTTTACAGTGTACATCTAAAAGATAGTCCTAAAGAGGTGTATTCACTTTGAAATGACGTTCAGAAAATTAAAGCATATTTTCCTGCAGAATAAGTGTATGAAGATCAGATGGCTGTAGATGTGTGGTATTATTTCTGAGGACTCTGTTCTCTTCCATTGGTCTATATCTCTGTTTTGGTACCAGTACCATGCTGTTTTGGTTACTGTAGCCTTGTAGTATAGTTTGAAGTCAGGTAGCGTGATGCCTCCAGCTTTGTTCTTTTGACTTAGGATTGTCTTGGAGATGCGGGCTCTTTTTTGGTTCCATATGAACTTTAAAGCAGTTTTTTCCAATTCTGTGAAGAAACTCATTGGTAGCTTGATGGGGATGGCATTGAATCTGTAAATTACCTTGGGCAGTATGGCCATTTTCACGATACTAATTCTTCCTATCCATGAGCATGGTATGTTCTTCCATTTGTTTGTGTCCTCTTTTATTTCACTGAGCAGTGGTTTGTAGTTCTCCTTGAAGAGGTCCTTTACATCCCTTGTAAGTTGGATTCCTAGGTATTTTATTCTCTTTGAAGCAATTGTGAATGGAAGTTCATTCATGATTTGGCTCTCTGTCTGTCTGTTACTGGTGTATAAGAATGCTTGTGATTTTTGCACATTAATTTTGTATCCTGAGAGGCACGTTATGCACATGTACCCTACAACTTAAAGTATAATAATAATAAATAAATTAAAAAAAAAAAAAAGAATAAGTGTATGAATGGTATAGACGTCTTCTATCCAGGGTAGTTGAAAAACCTAAATAATTCTGTTAAATCTGGAGCTTCTAGACATGTTTCAGGAATATTTTTCTGCTTAGGATGAGCTCTACGATATGCCATATAATTTTCACTTCATAGGGTTTATGAGCAGGATAGTAGTGAGATTTATAGATGCTAATATGTTAGTAACATTTTAAATATTTAGTTTTGATAAAAGTAATATGCTAAACGGAAGGACTATATAGCTGAACTAACCTTGAGGAACACACAGTTCATGAGTAAAACAAACAGGTAATAAAAACTGCTTTTGTTTGTAGAAATTTGGTTTAGAACAGAAACTAAAATTTGGCTTAGATAACGTTTCCAAAATTTTCTCTTACTTCCTTCCAAAATGTATCTTTGGAAGAAAGAGCAAAAATATGAAGATTCATCTGAAAGATTATTATATTTTCTCTTTTCATTTAAAGTACAGTATTAGCTTGAGTTAGAATTCTATGAAATATTTATGGGATGTATAAACAAAGCTTTATTTAATGTTACAGTTATTGTGGACAGGGCTTAAATACAAGACTGAAGGAGAAGGGGAATTTTTTTTCTCCATGTCAAACAGGCTGTTCAATTTATGTTTATGAAAAGAAAGGGGAAAAAATAAAAACACAAGGCTGTGTTTTTGTGAGTCTTAAATTGTGAGGCTAGAAATACATTTAGATAGAATAAAAACTCACATACCCCAGCTTATTAGTGATTGACTTTTGAGACCTTCTACAGAAAAGAATTTTGCTGAACTTCACAACAAGAAAGGCCACATGGGGTATTTTAGACCACTTTTATTAAATTCAGTTAGCGTTTTTAATTTTTCCACAATGTTGCATGCCTTTAACAAAGTCCATTCTGAAATATAGAATGGTCTATAAAAGATTTGGATGAGGTATAGAAAGGTATACAAGAACCAGAGCCCCAAGGGCATTTATTATTTGGTTAAAGAGTTTCATTTCACTGAAAGCTGATTTTTTTTTTAAGTGAGTAAAGCATATGTTAGTGTATTAATAGTGGTTTACATTCCCACCATTTTATTATTTTTCACAAGTCTGTGCGTCAGCTGGGCATATCTGCAGTGAGCTGGCATGTTGACCTGGGATTGGTTGGTCTAGGATGGCCTATTTACATATCTGACTATTAGGTTGTTACTGGCTGTTGGTTGGGGCAATGGAGATAACGGGGCAATTTATCATGCATCCTTCAGCAGGTTAACTTGGGCTTGTTCACCTGCAGATAGTTATAGGGTTCTTAAGGGCAGCAGGAGAGGGCAAGTCCAAGTGTGCAGGCACTTCTAAAGTGTCTACTTGCTTCATATTTGCTAGCATGCCATCAGCCAAAGCCAGTCACATTACAAAGCCCAGAGCTGGAGTGACAGATTACTACTCCAGGACATAGATACCAAATACATGAGCAATTTGGGGGCCAGTACTGTAATCTTGACTCACCTGATTTCGTGTCTTAGGAAGCTTCATTTGGTAGTGGTATCTATGTGGAACTAAGGAGTCCTGAGCCTGTATGTCTGGTTTGAAAGCTTTCACTGTAGTTCAAGCAGAAATAAGGCTGGCATTTAAGAGTAATGGCAGGGAGGATAAACAACAGGGTTAGATAAAACCACTTGCTGACTAGATGCACTAGATGAGGGAGAAAAAAGAGGTTCTCGTAGGTTGATTCCAGGCTTCAAGGTTGGGTATATGGGAATCTAGGAAACGGGTAAGATTGTAGACCTAACTATGTTTGCAGTGAACATAGGACATTCATGCAGCTTCCTAAACAATTTCTATTCCTCTGTCCAGAAGTATTAATATGAAAGAGATGGAATCTATGAAATTCCTTTTTTAAAACTATTGCTTAAAAATTACACCAGTGCTTTCTTTACCATTGGCCTTGCAAAGATGTGTAAATGACAATAAGTGTTTTCTCTTGTGTTTTAAAAACATATGGGCAACCTTGCCATAAACAATAAGCCCAAAAGTTTGGATTTCCTGGTTTCATTTCTCTGAACTGAGCAGCTACCTAGGATTTTTGAAAACTTAGTTTTATAGGTGATGAAGATTATTTTTATATGTAGAAATGTCAATTGTGACAAAAGTTAAAAATTTGGAAATCATTTTATCTACAGATCTACAGAAAAAATAGGCAGATTTTTCTTTCCACCTATATTTAATTTTAAGAATATGAATATTTGATTCATCCTCATTTTCATCTTAACAGATATTGCTACGTGTTTAACCAAAAGATTAAGATTTTTGAATGGTATGCTCTTTAGTTACATTTCAGAACCAAAGTATAAAAGTTTTGCTTTTTTCTGCCCTTTACTTTGTCATCTAGGTTAAACTCCTCCAAACTGTGAATATTTTTTGAAGAAATCATATCTAGGTTATTTATGAAAATATACAAAAGCCATCTTCCTGCTAAGTAAATAGAAAACTAGTTTGATCATGGTTTCTCTGTACTTCTTATAGCCGGATGGAGAATCATTTTTTTGTTATAGAGTATACCTACTTACAAAAGAAGATAAAGAGAGATACTTGGGGAGAAAGCAACTTAGTGCATTATTTGTTTCCAGAAAACAAAGATGCAATTTATAATTTAAATTAAGATCAGGGTACATAAACTGTTAAGTATGATAAATGACAATGTATTTCAATTTTATATTATGTCAGTTTAGAGAGATGGATTAAGGGAAAGGATAATGAAGGAAGAAGAGAGACACAGATTTTTAGAAATGATTTTCTCATGATTCTTTATGATGTGGTTTTGCAGCCATGGTACAAATCAGAATTAGGTTGCACAGTTAGATGTCCATTCCTGCATTACTGTTGTGTGATTCTCTCATTCATGGGCAGTCTTATTTACTGTAAAACTAAAACAGGGAGACTTCCACAATGTTAGATCAAGGAAGAAACACATGCTTGATAATGGTAAGAAAGCTTAACAGTGCCCAAACTAGTAGTCCTCAAAATTGCATCTTCTAATATCACATCTAGAGTTCTTTGCATTGAGTAAGATTTCTCTTTAAATCATAACAGTAATAATTCATTCAGGATAGGACTATTTTAAAAAGCACTTACACCATTATTGGTTTAGTTGATGGTCACAAAGTCTACCAGTGTTAAGTAGATGTGGATGTTTTTAAAAACGAATTTTAGAAGTCAGACATTTTTTGTAGTTACATTGAAATCTGCTATATTACTACTAAGAATGGTTGTCTTAAAAGTTGATTTTTAGATTATGTTTCTCTTCAACAAAATTCACTTCTGTAAAATTTTGCCTGCTGCTATAGGAAGACCTATAAAAACATACATTTTAACTCTAGAAATATTTTTCCTGCCTGATTATCTCGTTGTTGGCATTTGTAAGTTTTTTGAATGGTTTGCTATTTAGTTACATTGTGTTTCCTTTTTATACATGATTTACAAATAGCAGTAATGTTGAAAAATGTGATGTTTGTTTTAAGTTTATAAGCGACAGATTGAAATAATGAGTTTGTGGATGTACTATGTAATACAAATAGGCAGATTTTTCTTCCTACCTAGATTCAGTTTTAAAAATATGAATATTTGATGCATCCTCATTTTCATCTTAACAGTTATTGCTACATGTTTAACCAAAAGTAACATATCCCTAAATTTTTCTTACATTTTAATACCTATAAGCTATCTTATTTTTATTGGCTTTGATTCAGAATTATTTCTCTCTTTTATGCTTTATTCCTTATTTATATTTTTATCATAGATCAAATGACAGTTTTCAACAACACAAAGATTTGTAATGACCAGAATCTCATTTACTAATTTATTATAAAAACAGAATAATCTAGGCATTAAAAACCTGTGTGCCTGATACTTAATCTTTGTGTTTGTTTCCAGAGGCATGCCGGGTGTTTCCTGTCTAAGACACAAACCATATATTTCATTTGTCATATCTAATGTTTTTCATATCCGGAAATCATGCTCCATGTTATGTTTTACAAGACTTCGTAAAAATAAGTGATCCAAATAAAATTTATAGTTAATTTTTCTGTCATAGCAAAATTATCTCTTTCTCTTCTTTTTCCCACAAGGGTACATATGGGATTGTAAAGTTTAAATGAGTGTATATTTACAAATAAAGTCTTAAGTTTTGAAACTAGACAGTCATTTATTATTTAGACATTGCTAGTGGTGTGTTGGTAACTTTACAATAGCTTTCTAAATGAAAACAAACAAACAAACAAACCCTGATTTGCAAGTGTTTGCTGATTTCTCTGGTGAAAATATGCCATGATGGCTGATTTCAGCCTATCAACGTGAGTCAATGAACATGGAGCTGGGAAGAGATGCTTATTCACACATTATTATATGGTATTTCCACCACACTAGACATAAGTAGAAGCAAATAATCTTAAGAGCACAGATAATAAATAGTAAAATGTAGTCAAATAATTGTAAGAACATAGATAATAGTAAAATGTTGTCAAATAATTAGAAGTGATTAATTTTGAGTAACTATTATCATTGTTTTTAATATTTTTTCATTGCATGTTTCTAAAATTTAATTTTTAATGTCATCTGTGTTTGAACCACCAGCTCCCAAAATTTCTGAATATTTAACAATCAGCGCTCATAGGCTGGCACGAGCCAGCCGTAGCACACTACTGCACAAAACCATTTCTGGTGAATAGGAAGATAGGTTGTGTCTGTTGTAGAAGAGGACGTCTTGTGTCCGTGTGCCCAGGGAGGAAAAGCAACCATTTTCTGTTTCAGCTCCCATTACTAAACACCACCTGGTCCCATAAATTTTGGTATCTATATTAATATAAGGCCTTGAATGAGAGCAAAATACCAGTGTCTTTTAATAAAAGGACAGGGAAAATATTTAAGATTTTCATTACAAAATTATTCTTTTTTTTTTCTTTTTTTTTCTGTATGTCTCTTGGCTGTTGTATATCTCCTACTTGCACAATAAGCAGATCCTATAGTCGGTGCTTCCTAATGCCACTCCAGGATCAAGGATAAGCTACTTAAATAGTTTTACTCAGCAGGATGTATTGATAATTTATGTGTTAACAGAAAGTAGTAATTGTGTTGCTACCAAAAAAAACCCTGGAATCTTTAAAAATTTAATATGCATTAGCACTGAGATAACGAAATGAATAGTGTGTAAAGAATATCATGCAACAAATGGCAGAATTTTAAGTGCATTTTGTCAAACTTCCCCATTTAAGAAGAGGGTGAACTCCTTCCTGTATTACTATTGGCAGCTTATCGGTGGTGTTACTCAAACATTTTGAACAAAATAATATGTTAAAAATATAATTGATTTCTTTGGGGGAATACAGGAGATCTCTAGATAAATTTATTTAGATGAGTTGACAAAACTAATGGTGTGCATGGTTAAGAAGAAAAATTTGACGTATTTTGTGTATAACCCTTTGAGTATTAATTCTGACCAGATCACACTGTAAATAATGTTAACTGTCATAAAATAAACACAGCCGGGGTTTGCACCATATGTTTTATAATGATTTTGCAGCTTCTTTTTTTTTGTTTGTTTTTACTGAAAATGGAACCTACTGATAGCTCTGTGAAGTTATGTTTATATAAAAGTAAATTACACTTGTACGTTAACAAACTTGGCTTCACAGACCAGTGTCTCTAGGCGGTTTTTGTTTAAAAAAAAATTAAATGAAAGAAAAACTTCTCCCTCTCTCACTCGGTTCTTTTTTTTTTTTTTTGCTATTCCCTCAGAAACATCGTCTCAAACAGAAATCTGCTGTAGCATCTTGTTGCCACTTTCTTGTTTTTGCACATGTGAAGGAGAAGCCTTTGGAATGCCACCCAGAGGAGGGAAAAGCCTAACCACTGAACTCACAGAGAGTGTTTGGCTTAAGTAGCCCTGGAGTGGCCTTTCAGACTGAGGCTACTGTGGTCTTCTAGTTTGTTTTTGTTTTCTACCTTCTTACTTGCGAGTGTTTAACACTGCCAGAAATAAAGGCTCCCTTAGAACATTTAGGTAATTTTTAAAACTGTTATTATTTTCATAATCACCATCTCCTCTTGATCTCAGGGGAGGCTAGGCATCCTTGATTATCTTTAATAGAGCCTTGGAAACTGATAGTGCCAGTGGGAGGTGGGTGGCAAGTTTCGTAATATGCCTGCCTCCCCCTGCCCCCTCCCGGCTCATTGCTAAATATGTCTCTTGGCAGATCTGACAGTATCCATAATTATCAGGCACCGTGAGCCCTGCTGCAGAGCTGCTTGTGCATGACACCTGTCCAGCTCATGCTCTTCTCCTGCATCTCCTCGTGCCTCGGCTTGCTGGCTGGCCGTGCGTCAGAGCAACAGTCTGCCGTTAGTGAACTCATTTCTCTTCTTGTCAGATTCTCAGACACCAGAAGTTCTGCCCACACAGCTTACAACATACACCATGGTTTGTGGTGCAATCCCTCACACAGTAGGCATTTCATAAACTTTTGTGAACAAATGCAAAAAGTTAATGCAGATATTGTAGTTTTCCATTCCCCCTCTATGAAGTGCTTTTCCCGCTCTTGACAGATTTCTCAGCATAATATCATATTTTCCATAGAAGTGGATCTTGATCATCGCCCTCTCTCCTAGACAGAGAAAAGGCTCGTCAATTTTTTTAGACTCCTGAAAGAGAGAATCCAGGGAACCCCAGTTGGCTTTCATAGTGCTTAGCAGTTCTCATGAAGGGGGGGGGAATGTGGAGTAGAGAAAGGTACAGTGATTTCTAGAACTTTTGTTCCAGAAGATGTTAATAAGGTAAAGATGTTGTTAACTAAATTTTTCCGGTGTAATAAAACTTGAAGCTATATTCAGGGAGAAAATCTGCAAAGAGAGGAATTTTGTAAAGGGCAAGGTGAACAGTAATGCCGCTTTCCGTAGTTCATGCCTGTACACAGTCAACCTTAGAAAGGCTTTAAAAAAAAAAAAAAAAAAAAAAAAACTTCACTTTTTTGGCCGGATGCGGTGGCTCATGAACTTTGGGAGGCCGAAGTGGGCAGACCACGTAAAGTCAGCAGTTCAAGATCAGACTAGCCAACATGATGAAAGTGAAACCCCATCTCTACTAAAACAGAAATTAGCTAGGCATGGTGGTCCACACCTGTAATCCCAGCTACTCAGAAGCTGAGGCAGAAGAATCGGTTGAGCCTGGGAGGCAGAGGTTGTGGTGAGCCAAGGTCATGCCACTGCACTCCAGCCTGGACAACAGAGCAAGACTCCATCTCATAAATAAATAAAAAATAAAACTAAAACCTCAGTTTTGAAGGAGAGGTCATAGATTTGGGTTTGGGGATTTATTTAATGGCACAGTTGTCAGGTATTCATAGAAGTTTGGATTAAGAATGAACCTTTTCATCCTTAGAAACTATAGCAGTCTATTTAATGAATAGCATACTCATAAATTATGACTTAATATTTTTATTATTTATAAAATTTTATTCCCCTAGAACAACTAGTAATCATCATCTATTATGCAGTTTTGACTAAACCCTTTTTCCACAACAGGGACCAGAATTAGGTAAGAAAATTTGGGAAAATGTCAAAGTATATCAAAGCTTCCTTTTAAATATGTGCTATTGGTTTTTGATTATGAAAGTAATACAAAATTAATATGAAAATCAAACATTGCAGTAATATATAATGCAAAAGTGAAAACCATCCATAGCCCCTTTTTGTAGAGGTAACAGTTCTCCTCCATATGTTATCATTATCATGTATCTATGGCACTAATTATGATTATTAGTAAATGGATTCATTCTGTGTATATTTTTCTTATATCCTACTGTTTAAAAAATATATCTTGTGGTTGACCAAAAAATATCTACCCACTTCCACTCAAAATATCCGTGTCAAATCCCTGGAGCCTGTGAATGGTACCTTATTTGGAAAAAGGGTTTTTGCAGATATGATTAAGTCAAGGATTTTAAGATAAGGAGATAATCTTGGACTCTGTGGGTAGACCCTAACTACCATCCTGTGTATCCTTACAAGATATTAGGAGATAACACACAGAGGATAAGACATATGCAAAGGAGGAGGTGAGGTAAAGACAGCGGCGGCAGAGCCACCGGAAGCTAGGAGAGAGGCATGCAACAGATGATTTCCCAGAGCCTCTGAGTGGAACACAGCCCTACTCACACCTCGATTGCAAACTTCTGACCTCTGGAACACAGAGAGAATATGTTTCCATTGTTTTAAGCCACTACAGTGGTAGTAATTTGGTGTGGCAGCCCTAGGAAACTAATACAGGCCTCTTTCCATGCTGGTTTAGAGAGATCTCATCCATTCTTTGAACCGCCATATGATTTCCCATTATATGGATATACTATAATTTATTTAACTAGTAATTTATTTAAAGACAGTTGGGTTGTTTTCAGTGTTTGGGCTTTTCAAACACTGTTGTAGGAAATATCCTTATGTGTATTTATTACTGTGTATGTTTGTTTTTGTAGAATAAACATTTAGAAGTAGAATTACCAGGTCATTAAGTAGGTACTTCTAAAACCATTGTATTTTGGGTAAATATGACATCTGCCACTTTGATAGGAATATTTATGCTACTCTATCATAACTCTGGACCTTAAACGAAGTAGATAACTATAGAAACCATCTCATGTATTAACATTTAGAAAATCAACAGTACAAGTTGTTCCTCTCAACTCGGTGTTCTAGAAAGCCTGGAAGCTCAATATATACTGAGTTGAAAATCTGTGGAAATAAATATCCTCAACAAGTTTTTATATTTTTGTTTCTCTAGGAACTGAAAATTTCTGTGACATACCTATTGTTTTCCCACCATGAAACGAGCTATTAAAGAGAAGAGAAGAAAAAATAAGAGAAAAAGTTATATTCAAGAACTATTGTCATTTTAGAAAATAAGTCATATATTGTTAATGGAGTTTGTTAGTAACAATTAATAATTATTCAAAGTTTTAAAGACCAAACTCTATCATTTCTTGGTCACGATTTTTCTTCTCATTTTGTCATTCCAACCCCATAACTCTTCAATCTCTCCTCACTCCCAAGTCCATTTTACTCTTGATAATACAAGATGCATTTGGCATCTGTTCTGTTGTTAAAACCCTCAGGAAAAATTATAAAGCTGTTCTTGCAAATTCATCATTATTGTTAAGAACCGTAATTTACCTCATGGTTATCTTGTCCTTTTTCCACCTCTTACCTGAGCTCTGGGATGACATTGCCTTCCTGGGTGAGGCAGCATTGCAGCATCTCGTCTCTCCCGCCTTAATTTGTCACGATGCGTTGCATTTGGGTGACAGGCAGTTGTTCGTGCTTGAATAACTCAGGATTTGAATTCTACAGTTTGTGGCATCCATGTAATGCTTAGCAGTAGGTACAGCTGTTAACTATTCGCTTATAAATAATCTTTTTTGCCTCTCAACCTGTCTCCCAGGTAGTGTACCTGTCACCATTAATAACTCTTCAGCCGCTCCCTAGTGATTTGACCTATCAGTTGTCGTTCACGGAAAAGTGGTGCTCTGGCCTGCTATTGAAGCTTATGTAGGTTCTTTCAGCTCCTTAGTCACCCCAGCAGCCATATACTTGCAGGAAGTTGTGTTGGTGGGCTTCACAAGCAGGCAGCTGAACACCTTCTCGTGCCGTTTGAGAAAGGTGGCATTATGTTTTGAACAATAGATGATAAGACTCCCATTTAGACTGCAAAACGGTGCCACGGGTAGACGGGGGTCTGGAGGAGATGGGTGGTGAAGATGACCAACAGCAGATAGTTTCCTGTCTCTTTGATGCTGTACTTGCACCTAATTATCAGGGCATCATCATCCTCCTCTGATGTTGCAAACTAAGGTTGGTGTGTTTGATCAGGTTAATGAATCTGTCAGGTACGGCATTCTGCCTGTTTCTGAAGCTTAAGAATGAGAAGCCAGTAGCTGTCATGCAGAAGATGTGAACTGCCCCCCAGTCCTTGTCCTTTAGCAGTGTCATTCCTCTGTTTGGACATGTGCTCTCTTGCTTCCACTCTCTGTTCCTGAAATGTGCTATTTCCAACACTTCTCCAGATTAATTCCTACCTGCATTTAGGTCTCAACCTAGCCATCACTTTTTCAGGAAACTGCTACTGCTCTCTCTATTTGGCATTGACTGTACCAACTAAAATGCCCATATGGTAGTTTTCGTTTATTTCCTATTATGCTCTATAATAACTGCTTGTTTACTTGTCTTTTTCTCCTACTGGATTGTAAGTTTTTTGATGGATGATACATAGTGTTGTTTGCTATATCCACATTCTGGGCATGTCATAGAATCTCAATAAATTTATGTGAAGAGAATGATAATTTATTTTTTATGAACTCACTTTCCATTGACATATCATGGTCATATCAATGGGGAGTTCAGGCAATAAAGTATGGCATATATTGTCTACTGTATACCGTGCTGGCATTAGGGGTTCAGAGAGGAAAACATTTCAATTACTTTTTACCCTTTTAGTGAGTGACTAATGTACATTTCTTTGTCTGAGGATATGTCTTGGCAGTACAGGATTTCTTCAGACATGGCTCAGGAAATGGCCGAGAGTAAAGTGAATCACAAGGGGAAAAAAAAAAAAAAACCATAAAACTATGTTGGGAAGTAATCCCAGTGTTGGTGGACACACATTATGTTTTTAAAAATAAATCCTCCAAGGAGATAAATCACTTAGGTATTATGTTGGTTTGGTTTTCATTTGGAAATGAATTTACCTTGTAAACGATCTTTGTTATCCTTATGTCACTGGGTGTAAGGAATTAGCAAATGATCACATTTTAATACCCAGAAAAATGCCATATTCTTTGCCACACAGATATGTACACATATGAATACATATATGTGTATGTATGTGTTCCTTTATATAGAACTAAACACAACAGCGATCTGAAAAGACCAACGAGTAAGAAACTTAGCATTTTAGGGAGGCTCAAGAAAAAAAAACCCAGAATGAAGCATTTTAGTTTACTTTTATAAGGATAAGGACAAGTTATATCTGTAGGAACTTATATACAGTATCTAGTAGATAGAATGATAAAATATATTAGGAAACAAAAAGTATTTGGTCAAGTTCAAGGATAGACTCTTGATTGTGCTGTATCAAATGCACTTTTAAAGTTAAAAGGTATTCTAAAAAGGAATACGTGCCTTTATTAAAGAAAAATTGTATAAACGTCTGTGTGGTTGAAAGTCTGATATTGGGGTATAGTTCTAGAAATAGTCTATGCATATAAAGCACGACGTATCTTTCTGTGTGTTTGGTAAAAATGGTAAAGGGGAATATAGTGAGCACATTATTCTGTACTTTCCATTTTTCACTTAATGATATATCTTGTAAACAACTTCATATCAGCACATAAAGAGCTACCTCATTCTTTTTTAACAGCTACATTGTATGGATGTATCATAATTAATGTGCCTATCCCTTCATACATTGATAGACTAGGTGTCGAAACATATTTTTGATCTTTGGTATTCCAATTGTTGACGGGATAAATGGTAGTACATTGCTTTTATTTGCATTTCTCTTAATGAGTAAGGTTTACCATCCTTTTATGATTATCAGTCATTTCTGTTTCCGTTTTTTTCTAAACGTCTTTTCAGGTTCTTTCTATATTTCTATTGCATTGTAAATCCTTTTCATTTTTAGCACCTTTTTGTATCTAAAGAGAATTAGCCCATAGTATAGCTGTATTGTAAACATTTGTTCACAGTTGGTTTTCAGCTCTTTACCTTGTTTTTGCTTTTGCTTTTCATTTGTTTTTGTTGCATATTTGGTTTTCTTTTTTTAAGTTTTGTGTGGTTTTATTATCTTTTGATTGACTTTTGATTCCTGAATCTGGCATAGAAAAGATCTTCAAGTTCTTAAAAACAGTGTGAACTAGTTAATGTTATCCAGTTATCAATGTTACCTACTAGTATTTTATGTAGTTGTTGTATTCAGTGAATTTCAATCTCCCTCCCCACACCCCCCCCCCCACCCCCTACGTCTCTCTCTGTCACCCAGCTGGAGTGCAGTGACGCTATCACAGCTCACTGCAGCTTTGATGTTTCAGGCTCAAGTGATCCTCCCACCTTAGCCTTCTGAGTAGCTAAGACTACAGGTGGGTGCCACCACACCCAGCTAACTTTTGTATTTTTTGAAGAGATAGGGTCAAACTATGTTGCCCAGGCTAGTCTTGAACTCCTGGCCTCAAATGATCTTCCTGCCATGGCCTCCCAAAGTGCTGGGATTGCAGGCGTGAGCCACCACATCTGGCCTGAATTTCAGTCTTACTGAATAAAATTTTTCAGCCAGGATTGTTATGTTTCTTAAGGTAGTGAATGTTGTTGTATAGAGCTTATTATTAATAAGATTTTTCGCTCATCTATTTTTTTCTTCCACTGTATTATTTTAATGATGTTTATTTACACAGAGTATGTTAAACATGTTCAATAGATTATTATACATAGAAACATCAGAATCCTATTTAGCAAATAGACTAATTTAAGCTCTTAATATTTTTAGGTCTAATCCTGAATGTGTATTTAGAATAAGAAATCACTCCAAAAAAACAGAAAATGGAAACAGGAATCAAGGAGATTTGGGGCCTTTCCTTCTAAATTTCCTTAGGGAACTTGTCAGAAATGCTTACTTAGAAATCTTGCCTGTTTGCACTCTGCCTTCTCCTCACCACCTAGGATGTTCTCTTAGTCTGAAACTCCTAAGGACCTAGGCAAATGAGAGACCTGAGCTGACGCCCCATTCACTCTCAGGTAAATCTGGTGTCCACTAGTAGCTCATACTGTACTTCATTACACTTTCCTCAGTCATTAACACTGGTAGCATCAGTTCAAGGACTGACGGTTTCAAAGGGGTCGCAGTCAATTCTGTTGCTACTGGTTTCCTTGTCATTTTATTTAACTTTATTGTCTTTATTATGATTCGCTTCTCTTACCATGCATGGTGTTCTCACCCCAAGTGCTCATTAGGTAGTAAAGAGGAAAAGGTGGAGATTGAAGAAGCAGCTTATTTCACAGCATAATCTCATATAGTGTTGTTTTGTTTTTTGGGTGAAGCTAAAATCTATTAGAGTTGTAAAATAGAACAGTTATTAAAAGATTATTATTATTATTATTATTTGAGATGGAATTGTTGTCCAGGTTGTAGTGCGGTAACACGATCTCAGCTTACTGCAATCTCTGCCTCCTGGGTTCAAGCGATTCTCCTGCCTCAGCCTCCCAAGTAGCTGGAATTACAGGTGCCTGCCACCACGCCTGGCTAATTTTTTGTGTTTTTAGTAGAGACAGGCTTTTACCATGTTGGCCAGGCCGGTCTTGAACTATTGACCTCAGGTGATCTGCCCGCCTTGGCCTCCAGTGTTGGGATTACAGGTGTGAGCCACCGTGCGCAGCCAAAAGATTCTTTTAATCTTTTTTTATATTCTTTTCCAGAAAGTTTACACCTTTCTTCTCTTTAGTCATACTTTGAAGAGGGTTTAACAAAATTCACCTTCACAGTTGCTTTTCAAGGCAGCATTAGGACCTGACATTAATTGTTTTATTTTAAAAGCCCTTTCCATGTTATATTTGTGAACAGAGCCATTTTCATTGTTACTGTTTTGAAAACACACAAATAGACACTGAAACTCGGTACCTGTGTTTTCTGTTACCAGTTCTGCTTCCATGTTTCATTTTCACTGTTCTCAGTCTTCTGATTGAGTGAATAATTGAATGATGACTTGAGAGATTGGTGGGAGTGAACTCTTGGAGCATCCAGCTTTCTTTATGGGCCTTAGACTGGCTTTTCTTTCCCATCATGGTTTTGGACTATACTTTTCTGGACAGCTGGGGGTTAAAACAGAGTGGTGGTTTTGATTTTTGGCATTTTTCAGCTGCTCCTCAGGAGAATATAAAGTTCCTGTGGAGCAGGTCCAAATCAGTGGATGTTTAAGAGAAGGGGGAAGAAATAGCTGAAGAACATTCTTCTGTGACTTAGTTGCCTTCTGTTGCATTAAATGGATGGAAAGGGGGAATAAGTGTTGGGCTTTATAGTTTTTAACATTAAAACTCTTTTTAAAAACTTCAAACCTTAAAAAACATAAAATGACCTTCAGGCCTCTTGGCTCCCACTGTTCAGGTTATCAAGTCTCGGTCACACCCTCCCCCTTCCCTGTAAAAAATCTAGAGTGAAGTGTGAAAAGCATCAGAAAATCTCCTTTTGCCAGTTCAGCCTTTTAGTCGCTTGCCAGCACCTTCATCTCTTCATATGTCTCTAGCTAAGGTCTTACATGGAACAAAAACCCGACAGCAATGGAGACCAGATGCCGGTATTTCTTCTCTGTCACTTGGCTGCTGAGCAGATGGAATTTATATCAATCGGGCATGCTAGGAGGAAGAGGCCGTGGCAGCCAACATGTGGAACTGGGGCTGAGTGACATTTCTGCTAATGTTTTGTCCTTGTAGAACATTATGCTTCCTCTTTGCTTATGAGCTGTGGTTTTCCTGACTCAGACTAGGTTCCAGCTCCAGCTGGAATGGCTGTCGCTCTTCCCCTCTCCTTCTTCCCCCCTTTTCAGGGAGTGCTGGGAGCTAAGGAGGAGTAGTGGGGCCTGCACAATGGAGCTCTTTATTAAAATACCTGACATCTGCATGCAATGCACCAAAATCATCTCAGCTCAAGTAAAGGAATGTGCTGGGCATTACTAGTCACTTTTTGTCTGGTGCTGTGTGCTTGTTTGATTTATATAATGAGTGAGTGCCTCTGGCAAAAGAGGATGTTGAGCATATTATTGGAGGAAGGGAACTTTTTAATTTTTTCCAAGAACATTGTCACAGACAGGCCTAATACTCATACAAAAATATGAGTATTTAAAAGCAGTTGCAGCTATCCCATGGATTTCTTGCTGTAACTTAAAAAATGTTACACCCCCCTCCACTCCATTTAAGGTAAAATCAGAACTCAAAAATCCAATTTAACATGATTGGAGTTTTAATGTTGGTGACTACTGTTAGTAGGAAGTAACACTTTTAAGGAATCTCATGTAACAAAGAAGCTCTGGAAGGAAAACAAAATACATGTCAAAAAACCATAAAGGCACACACATAAAAAGAATTACTGATGAGTCTTTAATTCTCATCCCCTCTCTCAGAACAGTACATTACTCTTCATACCACAAGAAATAGGCATATGTGCGCAACTTATATTTTCTTCTCTAATAATGTAAACCATTCACATTTTACCTGTTTGTGGCAAGTACATGACAAATACTACCATGTTAATACGTTATTTCATAAAGCACTGACGTGTCATGACATTGCTGCTCACTTTGCAAAATCAGTGGCACCGTCCCCATTCCCACTTCGTCACACCTTTTATTTCTGGTGGAAATTTGACTTAAGATTTTGGTTGGGTTGTGGAAAGATTTGGAGGACACCAGGCAGGGGAGGTGGAGGGAGATAGAACTTCCACTACTTTTGTTCCTTTCTTTGGAAAAGCAGCTCTGGCAGACCTTTCCTGATCTTTCCCAAATATGTCGGCCATATCTATCATATCTTGAGTGTTCTAGAAAACTCCTAGGGCAGGCTAGCCATTCTTTATGAAACCTAAATTCTGTCTCTTTATCACTTTTTTTAGTGATTCTCCTGTCTGATGTATGTTCCTCTTATATCATGCTCCATGGTGTGGGGATGGCCCCACAGCTCCCTTGGGATTGAAGTAAACCCATGTAAATTGATTAGAAGCTGGAGTAAAATACTAATATTGGTATATCTGGAGAAAGACTCAAGTCAGTCATTCTTGGAGGAAATTCTTCAAAATTGCCTTGGATTTCTGTTTTTCTTTGCTATTTTCTTTTAACCTATGCTTGTGCTATACTGAAGACAGGATTTCTTATTTATAAAGTCATTCAAGTGGCCTGATACAAGAAACCTATAGTAACACAGCATGTATGCCCATAGCTTATGCAGGTACAGTGGAACCTGGAATCACAAAGTACAGTTACTCCTCACTATGTGAACTTGAGCTCTCTGTACTCAGGAATGAAATAGATTCAGATAAATTACTTAGATTGGGCTGTTGGGATGAAAGGAGTCTCCCTTGGTCTACACTCCCTTATGTGCTGTTCAGAGAACGTCCTATCTCTTGCTCTCTACCTCTTGCTATCTATGCTATCATTGTCTAAGCAAAGGAAGAAGACAGATTTAGATAGTGAAAAATGTCTGTGCATGCAACTACCTGCTATATTCCAAAGAAATAGGAATCTCTTGCTCTCCATTCAGATTGATCTTACACCAGTTCCTTTCCTTCTCAGTTTTGTACTTAACCATTCCTGCTTTTCTTTTTGAATCTTTGGCTTCTTTCTTGTTCAAGGTTTTCTCCCTTGCTTCTCTCCCTTTCCCTCAAAATCACTCACATAATGAAGCCTTGACCTTCGGTGTTTCCTTTTCTGTGACCCTCATGACAAGAATGCTTCAAGCTGGAAGACTCCAAGTGTTGGGTTGGTGTTCAGTAGTGTGAGATGATTGTTTTACTCTTGCCTGAGAGTGCCATCAAGAAGCATGGGAAATGCTTCCTCACAGGCCGCCTGGAACGACTGTGCCGTTTGCATTTAGCTGGAGGAGAAGGGAGCAGACATCATCTTGCAGAAGTCAGATTATAGGAGCGAAAATGTATCAGTATCTGCCTGTTAGACTTTCTCAAGAAGGATTCTTAAAAATAATTTGATTTGGTCCTTGGATTCTGGGCCTTGCCATGTTGGTCCCAGGAACTATGGCACTGGTCCCTGCCAGTGATGTCTGTTGACTGTCTCGTGGGTATGGTCATCTGTCCTCCACTGGGACACAGCTCCTTTAGTTCTGCCTGGAAGGAGGCCAAACACAGTCTTTGGTATTATGTGTCAAAGTCTAATTCTTTCTCTTGCCAGATGTATGACTTTAGCAAATTACTTAACCTCAGTGAACCTCACTTTTCTCTTCTGTAAAATAGAAACAATAATGTCTGCCTTACAGGGTTGCAGAAAAAAGTGGAGAAAATGGTAGTTAAGTGCCTAGTACCTAATGAGAACTCCACAAGTCACAGCTATTTTTGTTGTCATTGTCTGCTATCAGCATGGCAGCCTTGGACAGCCTTTCTGTGTAGCCTCATGTTTCACTTGGTCAGCAGCAGCCCCAGGTCTAACTAGAGTGTGCTGCCTTTGAAGTCTACCCACTGCCATTAGGGCTCATTCACCACTACAAAACAAGAAACTCTCCCAGAAGTGAGGATTGTCTTTACCTGTCCAAAGGAACACAGGCTTCTCTTGTTTGAATCTCTACATCCTAAGAGGTTATCTCCTAAATCTGCCAAGGTTGATTTGAGACAAAAGCTCCAATTTCTATCTTTTGGGTCTTTACATTAGAATTTTCATAATCCTCGTCTCTGGCCCTTGATTCCTTCAGCTAGGGCTACGCCTTTTTCCAGCTCTAAACAAAATTTCTTCTGGAAGAATCACCCCCTCATACCTATCCCTCCCCTCTGTTGCTCATGGAATGTACTGGGATTTATTATGCAAATGAAGGTCACACCTCCAAGAGACACAGTCCCTAGACACTACTCTCTGTTACATTTTAATGACGGCTGAGAAGGTAGGGCCGGAAAAGGAGGCATTCATCCCTGTTTAAAAGAAAATGAAGCACAGTGCTTACCTCTGTCTCTTTCTGAAAATTAATCTGACAATTCTAGCACACCTTCTTTTCTCAGCATAAAGACATGCTGATAACACATTTGCTTTTGTTTGTTTATTTGACTCACCAAACTATATGATAAAGACATTTGTTTTCTGGTTTTATTAAAATAGGACTTTTGGGCTGGGCACGGTGGCTCATACCTGTAATCCCTGCATTTTGGGGTAATCCCTGCACTTGGGGAGGCCAAGGCGGGCAGATCCCTGAGGTCAGGAGATCGAGACCAGCTTGACCAACATGATGAAACCCCATCTCTACTAAAAAATACAAAAATTAGTCAGGTGTGGTGGCAGGCACCTGTAGTCCCAGCTACTCAGGAGGCTGAGGCAGGAGAATCACTTGAACCCGGGAGGCGGAGTTTGCAGTGATCTGAGATCGCGCCACTGCACTCCAGCCTGGGCAACAGAGTGAGACTCCATCTCAAAAAAGAAAAAAAAAACTATATATATATATATGACTTTTGCACCTTTACATTCAAAATCTTATGTAACAGAGACTTTAGTAGAATATGATGAATAATAGTAAGGTGGGGGCATTTGCCCTTTATACCTAGAAGACATGTTTTCCATTTTTATTTTATTATTATTTTTAGAGACATGGTTTCGCCCTGTTACACAGGCTGGAGTGCAGTGGAGTGCTCAATGCAGCCTTGACCTCACGGGCTTATGCAATCCTCCCACCTCAGCCTGTTGAGTAGCTGGGACCATAGGTGCACACCGCCATGCCGAGTTAATTTTATATTTTTTATATTTAGTAGAGACAGGGTCTCCCTGTGTTGCCCAGGCTGGTCTTGAACTCCTGGGCTAAGTGATCCTCCCACCTTGGCCTCCCAAAGTACTAGGATTACATGTGTGGGCAACCACGTTCAGCCATATTTTTAAATTTAGTTTTTATTATAATATTTTTATAAAGAATCCAAGCCACACCGAAGTATATATAGTAGAAAATGAATACACACATCTGTTGTCCCTTCTTTCCAGATTTCACTCTCAAGATGTAACTGGTGGGCCCAATAACTAGTTTGTGTTCCTTCCAAACCAGTAAGTTTTAAATGATTTGATAGAAACCCTAGCATGAGATATTTGTGCCAAGTGCCATTTTGGATTGGTTTATAAATCTGAAGTATGGCTGAAAATTCTGCAATTATCTAGTACATTAATCATTTTAGAAAACTTAGGACCCTATGACTTGTCCACCCCACTTTAGAAATAAAAATTTATATGGTTACATCGAACTTACAATTTACTGTGTTTATATTAACACCTCAGGCATATTTCCTTTCAAATATGGAATGAATGACATGATTTTTTTGTCTCCTTTAGGCTTTGGAGGAAGGAAGTAAACTAATGAACTTTATGCTATTGTAAATGTAATGCTTTGAATCATAGGACACCAGGTCGGGTGTGTGCGTTTACTTAAGTTTGTGTTCACTTGTGTGCGTGTGTGTGTGTGTGTGTTTGCAATTAATTTGTCAGTGTGAATTCCAGTGTATAGGTATTATCCTCCCACTGCCCCTTCTTTCTGGCAAGCAATACTGTTTAAAACACATACTCATAATCAGAATTGGGCTAAAATATTTTCTAAAGCTTTATTTACTTTATATGAGATACCACAAAAGCCTTAATACCGTAAGGCAAATATTGCAGTGAATGCCAGTATTTCAGTCTATAGTAGCATATCCTTGCCTTTCATTTTGTTAAGATTGACTAACATTTAATTGCCTTGCCTATGTTAAAAAAGGAAAGAAATTACCTTATAGGGATATGCAAGCTCCTGAGGTCTCTCAGCTGTGAGCCCAGCCAAGTTGCCCTCCTCCAACTGGCTACTTCCCTCCTTAACACACAGAACCTTATACACAACAGTAAATAACCCTCAATAAATTTGAATCTTATCTCAATCTAAAGACACCACCATCATTATGGGGGAATGTTGTTAGTCTGCAAAACCTCAGTCAGTTTAGAACAACACAGCAGTATCCAAATTTTTTGGCTTCGTCTGGATATTGTTACTGCAAGTGTTGGTGCTGCATTCCTGGATACCATTTACAGAGTGATTTCTTAAACACTGGTTGTGTCACAGTGCAGCTGACCAGTTTAAAGCCTTTTGCTATTTTGCTCACAATCAAAGAAACCAGAAACATCTAATTAACATTTACCTCATTTAGAATTAGAATCACCTGATTATTTTACTACATTTGGAATAAGTGTGAGAGATGCTTTAAATATGTCAAATTTTAAAACTATCTGGATTAAAACACCTTTTTATTTCTTCACTATTTTATTAAGGTAAAACTATAAATTAATAATTAGTCTCCTATTAGTCTTAAGAGATTTTTCAAATGACTTTGGATTTTCAGATTAAAAAAGAAAAAAAAGAAGCACACATTTTACTGAGTTTGTTTTGTGTGCTTGTTTGTGTATTTAGACTGTGTGTACTAGAAACAACCCGCTTTAGGATAGATATAAAGATTCTGAGTTCTCACCTTGTATTCAGGGGGTTTCTGGCTACCTATATATGTAATTTGGACTTTGTTGATACATAAGTAATATTTCTCTCAGTTGATACCAGAAGGTCTCATGAGTTATCTTGAGAACTGCGTAACTGTTATCCATTGTAAACTCACTTTTTTAGGTTAGTGTGGTTAGATTATCTTTTTAAGTTTCCCCATAATCTTTGTGGCATCTCAGCATTTAACTTGCAAACGCATCTCACAGTTCTGATACCTGACATGGCATCACAAGGACATTATCTACACCAGCCCCATCTTGGTAGGATTGGAAAAAAAAAAAAAAAAAAAAAAAAAAACAAGAACAACACAAAGAAAATACATGTTAATGTGGCTGAATATTCATTAGAACCCTGCGGCCTGGGGCTGGAAGCACAGTTAGGCTGTGTGTTTACCAGGCCACCCGAAAGGCAAGAGGGCATAAGGCACTTAGAAACAGTGGCTCAGCTCAAGCAGTGTTGTCTTTGAAAAGTTTTCATTTTCCCTTGAATCAGCTACAGTCTCTTACTTTAAGGTCACTGCAGTTTGCAATCTTTGGCAGAAGACTTCTTCCTTTTTTGGTAGTGGCAGTCTGACTTTTTTTTTTCCCTTTTGGAAGTGTTTTCCTCTCAAACTGCCATTATCTTCCAAACCTGTTTCATGTTATCATTGTCAGATGCCTCTTTTCTGAATTTCTTAGAACAAAATACAATGAGATGGAGATATATATATATATATATATATATATATCTTTTTTTTTTAGCATGGAATTGAAAGTCATATGGTTATGATTTGAGACTGTCAAGCTTGATTTTTTTTTTTCAGAGTTTTAAAAAAAATTTTTTTTTTTTAATCGTACCTTTTTCTCTGGGCAGTGAACTCGCTGCAGAGACATCAAAGAGAATGTGTACTGGATCAAGGTGATTTTTTTTTTCGACCACATCATTGCCAGCTGTGGTGTTTATGATTAGAGACAGGCGTTCCAGACACCTCCGAGTCCTCACTAAGCGTCAGATCTTTAACGGGATCCATCCCAACTGAGTGACACTAAACAGACAGCCAGAGGGGAGTTGGTGGGATAGAACAGGGAAGAGGGCGGGTGAGGGTGAGGGAGGCTTTGGTGCCGGGTGCATTCACCAGCCAAGCTGTATAACAATCTCCACTAATGCCAGGCTGCAGGCTGCCCAGAGGCCCCATAGCATTCCTTTCAGCACAGGTTTCATTAGCCAAGGGGATGACTAGAGCCCAGCAAACACAGTCATTGATCCTCTTCTCACTGGGCGCAGGGATGCAGTGTTCAGGTCACAGCCCCGTCGGCTTTGAAGCAGCTCCATTTCAGACACTGACAGCCACAGACTATTGGCTTCTTGGAGCTGACACGATTCCCTCTCGGATCTCCATGCTGTGCTCCCTGCAGCTAATGATGTTGAATTTCCTCTGGATGTTGCATCCACTTGCAATATTAACACTTGTTCAGTGGTCCTCTTGACGCAAGAATTATGTAAATAGCCAACAGTACTGGTAGCTGTGCATTAAAGGGAGTTCTCTTTCCTCCCTTCTGTTCCCTTCTGGGTCAGTGTAACTGCCAGACAGTTTGTCTAGTTCCAGAAACCAGAATATGTATCTGGAATCAGTAATCAATGTGCTGGTTTGGAGTTCAATACTTGGGAATTATTAAAATCAAGATGATCTGCTTATCCAGTGATTGCCTTTAGCAATGAAGAAAGAAGTGGTTTTATTGACTACTTATTTCTCTCTCCATGTGAAAGTATTTTTTTGTTTTGTTTTGTTTTTAATTCTGTCATCATCGAGACGTGGATCCCTTGGTAACAACAGTTCCTGATGATTGTAGAAATTAAGACTCCTTAGAAGAAAAATGTTATTATTACAATTCAAAAAAGAAACAAATGTGCTCACCTGTTGGTGAGAGGACAACTGAAATTTGCATATCAACTGTAAACATCTGAAAGATAAATAAGAGAGGAAAGAAAGTTTATGATACAGATAACAGATTGCTAGTACAGAGCTGCTTTTTCAGAACCTCTCCTTTATTACCAGTATTTCCCCCCACCCTTTTTTTTTTTAAATCTAAACAATTAGATGTCAGCATTGGGTGAAAAACACGTAACAAAAGATTCTGGCTTTTGCTCATCGTTCTGATCTCCCTGCTCTGCGTACCGAAGCCCCACTTCCTTTTGTTGTCCTCCCAGTGGAATTTCAGCCGCTCAGACCAGTCGGGGTGTGTTGGCAGCTATCCTCTTTGAATGGTAGAGAGTACAGTTGTTCTTTGCACAGAAGGAACATGAAAATTTGGTCTGAAACCTAGTAACTCTCAGACTACATGGTCTGGAGAAAATAGAAGTATTTCATCCCTTGAAACCAGACAGATCTTGAGTAATCAGGTGAACCTGCCTTGCTGGCTGGTGGTGCTTCAATGAAGGGTTGGACCAGGGTGTGGAAAGGACTTTGGTTGTTCAGATTTCCACTGGAAAACTGACATCCTGCCATCTCAGAGAAGAAAGTGGCAGGAGATGTCTGCACGTATAGGTGATTCCTGCTTCTCTGGCTAATAATATTCTTGAAAAGAAATTAGTTTTGGACCTTCACGGAAGCTAGCATTTACTCTCATAGGGCATAAACACGAGTGTATGGTGGAATAACAGCCTAATGTTTTGAACCCCATGAATTTGCTAATCCGTAGGAAGTTCCCGTAAGAAACTCCCTAGTTCATCATTCATAATATTTTACCTGTAGCTCTAATCCCCAGCCCCATGACTGCCCTTCTCTCTTCTGAGTTGTGTGTCAGTCTTCAACCTATGGTCCTTCCCAACTATGGACCTGTGTACAACTCTGAATGAAACTAACATCTTTCAAAGAAGAGTCTGATTTTCTTCCTGGTCCTGTACCCCTCTGTGTTTCATTGTACTAGAGAAATTTCTTATTTATTAAGAGCCTTTTCTCATGTCTTAGACCCCTGTCTTCATAAAAGCTATTAACTTTAATAAAGTTTTCACATTTTGAGGGGGAAATAATAATAAATAATATTCTGTACCTTTTATTTGCATAAACAATTTATTTCATTATTATGTTTTTCTTTTTTTGTTGTTGTTTCATTTGAGACATAGTCTCATTCTGTCACTCAGGCTGAAGTGTACCAGCATGATCTCAGCTCACTGCAGCCTCCGCGGGTTCAAGCGATTCTCATGTCCCAGCCTCCCAAGTAGCTGGGATTACAAATATGGGCCAAAACACCCAGCTAATTTTTATATGTTTAGTGGAGATGGGTTTCACCATGTTGGCCAGGATTTCATGCTGGTCTTGAAATCCTAGCCTCAAGTGATTTGCCCACCTCAACCTCTCAAAGTGCTGGGATTTCAGGCATGAGCCACCGTGCCCAGCCACATTTCATTATTTTTTAAAAGTTTATTTTGTATGAAGAAAGTTATGCTTTATGCCAGTGCCACCCTTCTCCAGGAAAACAAGTAATTGATGTTTGAGATGATTGTTTTATTTGATAAAAAATTATACTTTTATATCAAAAAGATTCTTACTAGTTTTTTATAGAAGCCTCTTAAAACATCAAAGTTTTATCGTGTACATAAAAGATGTATTTGTCCACATGTTAACCTCGCAAATAAATGTATAAAGTAAAACAACAAAGTAGTTTTATTGGATATGCCTTTGTCATCATGCGACAAGTTAGTTCAGTTGGTTGTTTATTTAATTACATCGTGCTCAGGTTCTGTTTGTGTGTGTGTGTGCGCGCGCGCGTGCGTGTTACCTTTATTGGTCTTCAGGACTGCTCTGTGTCAGCATTATCCCATTTTACAGGTTATGCAACAGAGGCAAAAACAAGCTCTCATTAGTTTGATTGTGAGTTGTTGGCTTGAGGATTATTATGACTCATGATGTTTTAGTGTCCTCAGTAACAACAACTTTTTAAATTGCTCAGAATTTTGTTTACCACATGGTGAAATAGCATGATTTTTAAAAGTACTCAGTCCTTCTATTTGAGAGAATAGAATAATTTCATCAGTAATTTGATGATCAAGCACTCTTTTAAGGATTTCATTTCCTCATCACTTCAAGGAAAAAAACTACTAATATTGAGGAGGGTAATGCTTGTGAAACTTTCTTCAAATAATAAGATGTTTGTGTGTATTCACATGTGTATACAATAGATTAATAGATAAAACAGATCAATAGATTAATTGCTTGATTCAAACAAACAAAAGTAGGTTTCACATAATTTTTGATTCTGTTGTATATATTTGCATTAGTATTATACGTATCATAATGAGATTTTTACGGAGAGCACTTTTGATGGAATTTTAAATGAATGTTTTAATGTATTATTGGCTGTCACAGACACACAAGTACACAAATCCTTTAGTGTGATGGCCTTGTGCTTGTTTTGGTGAAATAGTATTACTTCTATAATACAGGAAAAAATACTTTTGCTTACTTTCTCGGCAAAAGGTCTTGATTCTTCTGCCCCTGGAGTTAGTTTAGAGTATGTTTATTAGCTAGGCGCAGTGTGTCTCACGCCTGTAATCTCAGCACTTTGGGAGGCTGAGGCCCACAGATTCCTTGAGCTCAGAAGTTCGAGACCTGCCTGGGCAACACAGCGAAACCCTGTCTCTACAAAAAATACAAAAATTAGCCAGGCATGGTGGTTTACACCTCTAGTCCCAGCTACTTGGGAGACTGAGGTAGGAGGATCACTTGAGCCTGGGATGTTGAGACTGCAGTGAGCTGTGCTTGAGCCACTGCACTGCAGTCTGGGTGACTAAGCAAGACCCTGCCTCAAAAACAGAAAACAAACAAAAAAAACCCACACACACACAAAGTAAATGTATTGCCAGGCATGGTGGCTCATGCCTGTGATCCCAGTGCTTTGGGAAAATGAGGTGGGACAATCCCTTGAGTCGAGAAGTTCAAGACCAGCCTGGGTAACATAGCGAGGCCCTTTCTCTACAAAAAAATTTTAAAACCAGCCAGACACGGTGTCAGTTGCCTGTAGTCCCACCTACTCAGGATGCTGAGGTGGAAGGATCCCATGAGCCCATGAGTTTGAGACTGTAGTGAGGTATGGTTACACCACTGCACTCCAGCCTGGGTGACAGAACCTGTTACTAAAAAAAAAAAAGAGAGAAAAGTAAATTTAGTGATCTCCATTAGCTTTTCCGAGAAAGCTTTTATATTAAACAAAAGCTAAGTGGCTGTTCCAAGTTTTGCCTGTCCTTCTCTCTGCCTTTTGTGAAACAAATGTGTGTTTACTGACAGCCTTCAGTCTGAAAAAGTATTTCAGTGAGAATTGCATATTGAAGTCATCTGGAAGGAAATGTAACTTTTTGCCCATGTAAAGTCTTGCAATCTACTCAGATTAAAGACAAAGTGAAGCCAGCTAGCTCAGTGAAATTTTCAGTTCCCTCACTTTAGCACCAAATACCACCCTGGCAGTGAATCACCTGAGAATTTCATCCATCACTCATTGATAAAATTTGACAACATTTGTAGGTCAATTTATTCCCCTGGAATTTCCTCTACACGTTCCTTGTCCTGTAATATGCCATAGTTTGAGGAAGAGGAAATGATTCAAAAATCTGTAAAGACTTATCTATTGATTTCTAACCTAGGAAAAAGAAATTAACCAAGTTTTAGATCTTGTATTTGAAGAGCTGGTGCAAATATATACAGCATGTAGCTATGTCGGGACTCGGTGAATTTCCCTGACTTTGTAGACTATACCCCAAATGTAAGGGTAAGTGAAAGAAGAAAGAATACGTGAAAGGAGGTCAGATACCTCTGTGCTTCCCGCCTTTTTATATCGTGATTGTATTACAGAGGGGTGTTAAGTGGATCTCCTTGCTTTCTTTTCATGACCAAGTAGGTGACTTTCCTTTTGGTAGCTATTGTGCACCTCTAGGAAAATCAGCAACTCGGCAGAAAGGAAACCAGGATGCAGGCCTAGCAGGAGGCTCTCCACCCAGTGAGGAAGTTGGACGTTTTCTCTTTATGATTGATGACCTGTGGAAAAAGAACAGTGGGCACTGAGGCCAGCTTCTCTAAGACAGCTTGAGTGAATGTGTGGCTAGCGCTTCCTTGATTAACAGAGGTCTCCCTGACCGTGGCAGTGTGTTATGACTCATAGCCTTGCAGGGATGAATTGTTCCTGAACAGTTTCTCCAACATCTGAGGTACAAACAGGTCTTTTTAGCCGTTTGCTAGACACCAGAAGTAAAAATGGTCTAACCAATGTTAGACCTGGAAACAGCCTAGAATATTAAAAAATACTTGCACTCAAACTCACCTTAAGTTTAGAACCCAAAATCTGGACAAAGAACCATGTCCAACTAACCATTACGGTTGAAAGTTCATCCAGGTGACCTCTGTTTCTTAGAAATGTACAAATGACCTCTACATATTTCTTCTTTAGTAGTTAAATGATTTTATAACTTGGAGCTTTGCAGATTCTTTTAAAATAGCCAGTAATACTGCTTTCTTTGGCCAGATAACAATTTTCCTGCTTTCCTGAATAAAAATTTGACAGGTTTTGGAACCTTGCACTTTGGTATGGAATTGAATAGATCTTTGAAGCCTACAGAATTACTGTTACCCAGGTTAGTAACTTTGACTTAACTCTCAGTTTAAACTGTTTCTTTTGCTGTCCTGGTTTTCTGTAACTGGGATGGATATGCACAGAGGAGTCGGTTGTTTCTTAATAATGTTTTAGAAAAGTTTGGGATGTGGTATGGATTCTGAGTATGTCTGATACCAATGTTATTAGTGAAACTGACTGAGTAACTTATGTGTGCAAGGGCCTTACTCCCAACAGTTAGAGGCAGTTATGTGTTTCCTGTCCTCAAGGACCGTAGACAACAGCTGCATTGCATGAAATGATTGTAGTACATTTACCAACATTTATATGCCAATCAGTAGAAATGTATATGTTAGAATTTGAGGATTTAAGTGTCAAGGTGATCTTTAAGAGAAGATACCAGAGCCAGGTGACTTTCTTTGAATGACAGCTTCCTGGAGAAGGTGAGACTTGTGCCTAGATATCAAAGGTGCTGAAGATGGAGTGGACATTTGGGGTGAGTTTAAGATGTGCGAAACATGGGCTGAACATGGTGGCTTACACTTGTAATCTCAATGCTTTGGGAGGCTGAGGGAAGGAGTTTGAGGCCAGGAGTTTGAGACCAGCCTGGGCAACATGGTAAGACTCTGTCTTTACTAAAAATAATAATAATTTTAAAAAAGCAAGGTGTGATGACATGCACTTATAGTCCCAGCTACTTGGGAGGCTGAGGCAGGAGGATTGCTTAGGCTCAGAAGTTAGAGGTTACAGTGAGCTGATTGCACCACTGCACCCCAGCCTGGGTGACAGAGCAAGACAGTGTCTCTAAAAAGAAAAAAAAAAAAAAAAAGATGTGCAAAACATACACAGAGGAGGGAAACAGCAGAGAAGCAGACTCTTTTGTGGGCAGAAGGCAGAATATCCTGGATAGAAGAAAAGCAGATAGTTGAAAAATTAACTTTGTTTAATGGGGGCTAGCATAGTGTATGAAAGTTTGGATTTGAGCCTCTGGGCATAAAGAGCCAAGAACCAGTAAGAGTTTTGACCTGCATGGAACAATAGGATGAAAATTTCATGACCAAAGAATTATTCTGGCCATAATAAATTCAGGTGTGAAGAAATTAGAGGAATTTTCTTCAGATATTCAAGCCAACATATACATGGCAGAAATAAAACAGAATATGAATAGTGGTTTGAACATCTCATAGTGAGAGAATCAACAAGAATTCTGATTTTTTTACTGTGCATTAATAGTGAGAGGCCAAAGGACTGTGTCTCTTTCATTGCTTTGTATTATTAATTGCAAGATGTTGGTGATATAGTCTACCTAAGTATGTGGTAAGAATTCTACATACTGAAACCTGTTTAAGAGTTGACTGATGTGTTGGAAATGTCCAAGATGGTCAAGTCCAAGATGTCTTTGACCAGAAGTCCTGAGGACCTATAGAGCAGAATAAGTAAGTCTCCTTTTAGGGTTTATAGTGGAATCTTAAAATTTGTTAATATGTTGAATTATGGACAAAGAAGCAATGCAGACCTTTGTTGTAGTACTTAAACTTTATATGCTGTTGTTATCTGTTTTATCTTTCTCACTAGACTTCAAATTCCATAGTGGCAGAGAAAGTATTTTGTTACTTATCTTCATATACTCTGTGCCTAGTAAAATGCTTGATAGGTCATCAATACTCAATGACTAATATTTTCTGTAATTTGCATTCTGATTGGTAGGGAAGTATTATAATAATGAATGGTTGTTATGTACTGTTGCATTTAACTCTGCTTTGGAAAGCACTCAATAGTTTGGCCGCTTTAAGCAAGTAGAGTATTCTCAATTAGTTTTGGGTTTGCATTAGTGCTATGTGTAATTAAGGTTCATTTATTTATTACTAAGTGTTTATTGTGGGCCTACTATATGAGCAAGTTGTTGAATGGAAGCATATAAGAAGGAAATAGGCCGGGCGCAGTGGCTCACACCTGTAATCCCAGCACTTTGGGAGGCCGAGGCGGGCGGATCACAAGGTCAGGAGTTCAAGACCAACCTGAACAACATAGTGAAACCCTATCTCTACTAAAAATACAGAAATTAGCCAGGCATGGTGGTGCGTGCCTGTGGTCCCAGCTACTGAGGAGGCTGAGGCAGGAGAATCGGTTGAACCCGGGAGCTGGAGGTTGCAGTGAGCCGAAATTGTGTCACTGCATTCCAGCTTGGGCAACAGAGTGAGACTTCATCTCAAAAAACAAAACAAACAACAAAGAAAAAAATTAGTGAGGTGTGGTGGCATGTGCCTGTAGTCTCAGCTACTTGGGAGGCCGAGTCAGGAGAATCACATGAACCTAGGAGGCGTAGGTTGAGCCAAGATCATGCCACTGCACTCCACACTCCACACTCCAGTATGGGCAACAGAACAACACTCCGTCTCAAAAAAAAAAAAAAAAGGAAATAGACACCGTGCCCTCAAGAGACTTGTAGACAAGCGAGAAAGATGAGATTTCTCTATAAATAACTGCACTGTTTGGTAGAAAATAGTATGTACAATGTGAGATGTCTGGATATAAAGTGCTGTAGAAGTTCTTGAAAGTAGGAAAGGTTCCTTTCATTCCAGAAGGTCAGGCAGGCTTTATAGAGAAGTGTAGGCGAGGCAAGGTGGCTCATGCCTGTAATCCCAGCACTTTGGGAGGCTGAGGTGGGCAGATCACCGAGTTCAGGAGTTCAAGACCAGCTTGGTCAACCTGGTGAAATCCTGTCTCTTACTAAAAATACAAAAATTAGCTGGACGTGGTAGCACGTGCCTGTAATCCCAACTACTCGGGAGGCTGGGGCAGGAGAATCACTTGAACCCAGGAGGCGGAGGATACAGTGAGCCCAGATCTCACCACTGCACTCCAGCCTGGGCGACAAGAGTGAAACTCCAAACAAACAAACAGAAAAACCAAACAAACAGCCTGGCCAACATGATGAAACCCTGTCTCAACTAAAAATACAAAAATTAGCTGGGCGTGATGGCAGGTGACTGTAATCCCAGCTACCTGGGAGCCTGAGGCAGGAGAATCGTTAGAACCCTGGAGGCGGAGGTTGCACTGAGCTGAGATCACACCATTGCATTCCAGCCTGGGTGACAGGGTGAGATTCTGTCTCAAAAAGGAGAGAGAGAGAAAGAAGTGTACTTTATCTGATCCAGTAAGTGTAGATAGAATTTCAACTTTCCAGATGACACAGGGGCAGAAAATTCTTGAGACCTATTTAGGAAACAGCAGATAATTTCGCTTAAGCGTGGAATTAAGAAGAGTCACAGGAAGGAAGCTAGTTATATCCAGGACTTTCCTTGACAAATAATGGTTGTCTTCCTGAAGGTCTTTTGAGGTCCTATCCAGAGCCGAGTGGGTGGCCTTCGTCTACTCTCACATAAGTATTTTTGTGACTTTTCTAAAAACTTGTTATGCCTGTAAAAATTTGTGAAACTCAGTATTTTTTTTAACCTACACTTGACCATTAAAAAGGTAAAAACTTTTCTACAATTTCCATCCAAGTTTTAATGGGAAAAGTTTGCGATAGATTTTTAAAAGCTTTCATGGCCCAGTGTGTGTGCCAGTTTCGTCAACTGGCTTTTCAGAGTCCACTTCTTAGTAAGTCTTTGGACTAAAAGTGAAAAGAGCTTCCAGAAAGCTACAATATTGCTTTTTATTTGAGGAAGTGTTTCTGGTTGCTGTACTCCAGAATTTCTGAAAGAGATTGTAAATGTGGTTAATGAGACTCTGTGTACCTGTGACTATCCTACAAATGTGCTAAAATGAGACTCAGGCCTCACAGCTTACGAAACTGACTTGTTCTGCTTGGGGTGTTAATATTATTATGAATGCTAAAATGAAATTCAAATGACCTGATTGAAGTTCTTAGCACTGTGATTAATGGAAGAATTTAGGAGAGGGAACTATATATGTGGTTTGTTTGTTTGTTTGTTTGTTTTGGTCTTTAACTGTTACTGATAAGGACTCAGAACCTTACCTTTCTGATTCTCTTTTAAAAAGTTTTCTCTGTAAACTTAAAGCACTATTTTCTTTTAGAACAGCTTTAGTGTTTCAAGCTTAAAATCTTCTCTCTTTAAATCCTGGCTTCATATTCGGTTCTCTCCCTCCAGGCAGAGTTTTCTCCAGACCTTGGTTGGCTCTGAATCCCAAGAGTTAAGACAGCCTAGCTTCTATAAATCAGGAGACAGCTTCATTATCAAAGTTATGTGTTTTCACCTTCATAGATAGCCAGTCCTAGTGTTGGTGCCTGGCCCTGCCTTATCGTGTAACCATCAGCACTGCATACTGGAATGTTCTTTGTTTGGATTATTTACTCCTTCTATAAACAAAGATTAGAGCAAAAAATGTCAGTACTGGGCCCCAAGCAGTGGCGACTATTACTGGAAAATTGCAGTGGCATGGTATGGGATGTGATTTGCTACTCAGGCAGGGTAGCACTGACTTGATAGTTATAATTATTTCTGAGTTCTGTGCTGCATCTCTTTTATACGTTGTATCTCATTGATTCTTCACTATACCCCTAGAAGATAGGTTCTTTTTCCATTTTACAGATGAGGGAAACAAGGCTCAGAAAAGTTAGCAGTATTACCTCAACCTGTGTCGTAAGTGGCAGATAGTTGTGTTTCAAACCTGGACATTTGACTTCATAGTCCTGTCTTTTACCTACTACATGATAAAGAAATTCCAAAGATGATACTGTTTAAAATAATGTTACCTAGAATTTGAGCTTCTTGTAACCATTATATGGTCCCACAGTTTGTGTGTGTGTGTGTGTGTGTGTGTGTGTGTGTGTGTTTAGAGATGAGGTCTTGCTGTGTTGCCCATGCTGGAGTGGAGTGGCTATTCACAGGTGCAGTCATGGTACACTGCAGCTTCGAACTGCTGGCCTCAAGTGATCCTGCCGCCTCAGCTTCCTCCGTATCTGGGACTATAGGCACGTCCTACTGTGCCTGGCTGGTTCCACAGTTCTAATTTGTTTGCACAGGATGAGAACACATTTTTAGTATTGAAACTTTTATTTATTTATTTCTGGTTTTTTACAGAGGATCTAGAGATAATGGAATTTATCTAATCTTGATTGATCTCCAGTATTTGAAGGGTCTGTATCATTCTTGCAGCTTTCAGGGTCTACTTTATTTAAGAGTTTACATTTTCATCTGAATTCAGGGAAGAAGCAAAGTTATTAACCAGTCTGTTTTGGGAGTCAGTATGTCACAGAGGTTCATCAAGCATCTTGTATCGTTTGGAATGATATATTTGTGAAAGAGGAAGACAATTATTTCAGAATATGTGGACTTGGATTCTGGAATATGTGTATTAATACGTGTATTAATCCTGGAATATGTGTATTAATACATGTATTAATCCTGGAATATGTGTATTGATACGTGTATTAATCCTGGAATACGTGTATTAATACGTGTATTCTGGAAGAAGTTTGATTCTCAGTAAATGGTATGACTAACTCCTTTTTTGGAACATAATTACTTATCTTTGTAAGCATTTTCACATACAGTGTGGGAAAATAATCCTTGTTTCACAGATGAGGAAACTATGACTTAGAGAAATGGTTGCTGTTGCTAAGATGACATCTAGTAGGTGCAGGTGATGTGTTATTGCTTAAATTTGCCATATGGATTCCCACTTGCCTGTAGGAGCTGGGTGTGTTTATAAGATCAGGGTATATTCATTTCTTGACTAGAATAAGTATGTTTTCTGATTCACTACAAGGTTATTTTTCTTATTGAACTATAATTCCTGGATAAAACCTCTTGAACTTAATAACTATCACCATAAATACATTTAATGGGTTTATTGGCATGTTGAAAATTGTATTGTGTTGGCACATGAAGAGGCCCACATAATTGCTAAATAATGGTCCTTAAGGTATTTATAAAGGTGTTATTGATTTGTAGTTTGTATATCCATATATATTTATAACATTCTGGTGACAAGTAAAAACTTGAATAAATATTGTCATGTCTATGGATATCAGTGATAGTAAAAAGTTGAGATATGCCTTATGTAGGTCCAGTCTTCCAGATTATCATTAATCACATTTTTTTTTTTGGAGAGAGAGACTGCTTGACCCCATTTTCCTGTTTCTTGAATTTGTCCTATCACCATATGATTAGAGACCTAGTTCTCAACCAATGACTGCATTGCCTGATGTTGACTGAAATGTGAATGTCCTTTCCCCCTTGCTCACTGCCTTTGAGCCCGTGTATTTTGTATTTCTGATGTAGAAAAAAAAAAATTCTTAGAAAAACAAAAATGAGTAAAAAAAAAAAAAAGTTAGATGGATTGTGAGGGCATGAATTAGAGTAGGCAGAAGACTGTTAATTTGTCTCCTTCCGCACATCCGTGGTATAGAGTTTGGAGCTTGGCCCAGGAAGAAAGATATTTTGCTTCATTTTTTGACCCTCAAAATATCCTCGTTCTTAGCTATACCCAGCGTTCCTTAGAAATGATGTTTGTTTTAACATTTCGGGACAAAATTGTGGGAGGGGGCTGGAGGAAGGTGGTAAACCATATATATTACATTTTAAGAATGTTTTTCCTCTTATGTTCTTTTCTGTTTTTCTTTCAAATACTCTCTGTAGCAAACTGTGCCCCATTTCTCTTCTTCATGTGAAAATTTATCTCAGGGCAAGAGACAATTCATTTAACTGCCATGAATTCATTTAACTTCCATGTGCTTTTGGAAAGTCTTCTTGGTACGCTTTCATTGATTGTGTTACAATCCCATAAATCTAGGGTATATTAGAATATGCTTGTTGTAGCTCTTCCTTTAGGTCACTTCATGAGGCCACATGAAACCACCTTCTGATATTTATGCCTTCGTTTTGCCCTCTGTGGGATTAACCCCATCTCCTCATCAAGTAAAAGCCTGTATACCAATTCACAGACTTTCTTTTCAGCCAAATAAATCTTACTGTTGATACAATCTTATGAAATGGAACATCTTTATATTTTTATGTAAAGTATGATTTTCCTGCAGTTCTGGCTATGACTTTGTATAGCTTTCCTACGTGATTCTATGGCCTCTTCAGACCTGTGGAGGACCTTGATTCTAAATCTCAGCAGACAGAAAGCTAAGTGCCAGAGTGATATTCTTCAAGTGAACCAACAAAACAGAGTGTGGAAACATGTCTAAACTAGTGTTCCCAAGGGTATCCCAAAACCATTTATTCTATGAAATGTTAGTAACTGTTGTGCTTTATTTTATTTTTTGACTTTCAGAAGTAAATAATAGTTTTACTACTAACATAGATTTCTATATATGTAAAAGATTTTTCACAAATTTGAAATCAATTATCTCTTAATATTATTATTATTATTATTATATTTTGTACATGCAGTACATTTCACATTTCCTAATACAAAACAGTATTTCAAATGTAGAATTTTAGTTATAGAGCAAATAAAACTGTAGATTGCTTATTTTCATTTCCTGTGCTTTAAAAGTTAAAAAGCTCTGATGAGTTTGGGAAAGCCTGTGTTAAAAAATGTTAACCCAATTTTTTATTCAAAACTTTTTAAAAACTTCTTTTTGTTGTTAGAGACAGAGTCTTGCTCTGTTGCCCAGGCTAGAATGCAGTGGCGTGATCATAGCTCACTGTAACCTTGAACTCCTGAACTCAAGTGATCCCTCCAAGTAGCTGGGACTACAGGTGTGTGCCACCACATCTGGCTAATTTTTCTTACTTTTTGTACAGGTGGGGTCTCACTATGTTGCCCAGGCTAGTCTCAGACTCCTGCCCTCAAGTTGCCCTCCCATGTCGGCTTCCCAAAGAGCTAGGATTACAGGCATGAACCACTAGCCTCCCACTCCTTCCATACCAACCAAAAAAAGAATATGTTACATTTCCTAAACTCATTTATCTGAGGATACCTTTTTCTTGGGACTGGCAGTCAAACAAGCCCTTGCAAATTACAAATGCATTTTAAATATGCAAGAAAATGGCAAAGTGTCTTGGTATTCCCCAGGCTTAGTCACTTCTCTGTTCTTTAGCAATTCAACCAATGGAGTAGAGGCTGTAGTTTTCTGTGGGTGTCTTTAACAGTCCGCAACCCTACCAGAGGTCAGGGTAACACAGACCTTAGCTTCCTGACCTTCCTTTGAGTGTTGATTACATTCAGTTTTTTAAAACCCTCTAAGCCATTCATCCAGCCCCTAATGGGATCGGTGTTTCCATCAAACCAATTGTGGACGAAGAGTGTTTTAGGGCCCTTATTTATGCTTCTTAGATTTTCTATGTATCCCAGGATAAGTGAACTCTAGAAAAATACTCCTTATGTTATGCAGACTGGGAGACGGGTTTAGTTCTAAAAGCATGTATTAGTCTCTGCAAAAGCTACTTAATCCTAATGAAGTCATCTGACTCTAAGGTTTTATGTATCTTTCATCCTCCATTTGTACACGCAGCCCTCTATCCATCCATCTCACTGAGCGGTTGTGAGGGTAAAATGTGTGAAAAGTATTGAAAAGTTGTAAACCTTGAAAAGATTATATAAAAAGCATTGGTATCATTATTATCATCAGTCAAGAGGTGTGTTGAGGAATGGTTTTCATTGCTGACTCATGAGGTAAGTTATTTCTCTTGTTCCTCAAGATTTTTGGTGAAAAGAATAAGCATTACTCATTCATATGAATAATAAAGACTCCTTTCAGAAGAATGTTTGGAAGGCTAATTAGATTTCTGTTGTTGTACAATCATGATAGCATTAGAGAGCACGTATGTAATTTTAAGTGCTTTACTTATATTTGCTCATTTTATTACCACACCAACACTTCACAGTAAGTACGATTACTAACTTCATTTTACAAAGAGGGAAACTAAGGCACAGATCATTCAGGTAACTTGTTCAATATCATACAGTTATAAGTGGCAGAGCTGGGATTTGAACTCACACAGTCTAGCTCTGGAGTCCATGCTGTTAACCACTGCCTTAGTATGATTTATACCAGGGTACTAGAAGAGACACCACTGCCTCACAGAGATTGGTTCAAATACTGATGCTTAGTTATTGTGAGACATTAGGTAACCCAGTAACCACCTATCTCATTCCTGTGAAAGGACTTTATTTAGGTATAAAGCACCAATAGAAAGTAGTAGTGTAATCTTAAAACAGAGTGATGAGTGTTTCGTATTTTGCCACTAGAAATGCTTTTTTCAAATCTATTTTAAAATGATTAAGCAATGATCTTTATTTTTCCTCCCCTGTGCCTCCTGCTCCATCCATCCTGAAAAACTAAATCCTCTGGCTAAAATTTGCAAACACATGTAGAAGATTGGTTAGCATAACTCAGACTTGCATTTATGACTGGATGGGCAAGGACAAAGTAGCCTCTGTAATTGCTTTGTCATATATGAACTATATATATACTTCAAGTGAGTGAAATTTTTTTTCATTCTATGTATTTTTTTTATTTATCTGCTTTGGGTTTGGAACCCCGAGAAAATCAAAAATATTGTTTATTCTTGTCATCAGCTTTTATATGGTTGCAGAGACAAGTTATATACATTTAGAGGATTAAAAGGATAAGTATTAAATGCAAGAGTTGGCAAGAAGTCAAGTGAATTGGATGCTCATTAAATGCCCAGGGTTTGGGGACAGGTAAGCTTACTAAAAACTGGAGCAGGCTTAATGAGACATATTAGACTTGAGTTTTGGTACGTGGTTATGATCCTGAACGGTGAGGAGAGTATTCTTGGAGAGGGGTAGAGGAGAGAGGGAATGTAGTGGAAACCAGGGTAGAGTCAGCATGCATGTGGCTAGAGACGTGTTTCAGCCAGTGGGTTGGGCTGCAGGAATTGAGGAGGAGTTGGGAGTATGGTATAGTTAAAATGCCAGGTCATTTTATAGTAATATAATTAATATTTAATTAATTAACAGTAGATTAATACAAACTAATCTCTAAATATAGGCTCTGGAATCAGACTGCTTATGTGAGCAATAACCTCCACATTGACTTCAAAAAAAGTAACTCCACTGACTAAACCTCAGTTTTCTCATTTGTTAAATGAAAATAGTAATACCCACGTTGGAAGATTTACATAAGAATTAAGTGAGATTTAGTTCTTATTTATATAAGAATTAAAGTCATTGGCATGATGCCCAACAAATAGTAAGAGTGCAGTATATTTTAACTATAATCATTAGTATCCATATTTTAAAATGAGAATTTGATTACATTGTGGTTTTTTTGAGTGCTGAACATACCTGTGTTTTTCTTTTGGTGGGTATAGTAATTGTGTTAACTAATAAAGCGGTTATTAAATATCTTCAATCTGTGTAGCATTTGTAGAGTTTCTGTTGTTTGTATTCACATTATTCTACTATTTGATATCCAGTAGCCCAGGGAAGATGGAGACAGCCCCTGGCAGGGACACGCACCTCCGCTGGGGGCCACTGAGAACAGGACAATAGGATTTAGAGTCAGTGGTAGAGCTGGACCTGAAATCCAGGCTTCTTCATTGTCGGTAAAGGTCTGTTTCCCAATATCAGGCATCATAAATTAAGGTAGGAGACAGAATAAAACAGAATTTTTTTTGTCTTTTTTTTTCTTGATTATAGATTTTGTTTATTTTTTATGTTTCCATAAGTTACTGGGGTACAGGTGGTATTTGGTTACATGAGTAAGTTCTTTAGTGGTGATTTATGAGATTTTGGTGCACCCATCACCCATATACACTGCACCCTATTTGTAGTCTTTTTTCTCTCGCCCCCCTCCCACCCTTCCCCACAAGTCCCTGAAGTGCATTGTATCATTGTTAGGTGTTTGTGTCCTTATAGCTTAGCTCCCACATATCAGTGAGAACATATGATGTTTGGTTTTCCACTCCTGAGTTACATCACTTAGAATAATAGTCTCCAATCTCATCCAGGTCACTGCAAATGCTGTTAATTCCTTTTTATGGCTGCATAGTATTCCATCATATATTCATGCATACATATGGTGGAATATATATATATATATATATGATGGACTATATATGAGATGGAATATATCTGTGATGGAATATATATGTATATATGTGATGGAATACATACACACACACACCCCCCCACAACTTCTTTATCCACTCATTGATTGATGGGCATTTGAGTTGGTTCCACGATCTTGCAGTTATAAATTGTGCTGCTATAAACATGCATGTGCAAGTATCTTGGAAAACAGAGAATTTTTTTTTTTTTTTTTTTTTTTTTTTTTTTGAGACAGAGTCTCGCTCTGCCGCCCAGGCTGGAGTGCAGTGGCCGGATCTCAGCTCACTACAAGCTCCGCCTCCCGGGTTCACGCCATTCTCCTGCCTCAGCCTCCCGAGTAGTTGGGACTACAGGCGCCCGCCACCGCGCCCGGCTATTTTTTTGTATTTTTTAGTAGAGACGGGGTTTCACTGTGTTAGCCAGGATGGTCTCGATCTCCTGACCTCGTGATCCGCCCGTCTCGGCCTCCCAAAGTGCTGGGATTACAGGCTTGAGCCACCGCGCCCGGCCGAAAACAGAGAATTTCTTAAAGTCTCTTTATCTGTTCACAGATGTGACTGGCTAACCTGCATTTTTCTGTGTAATTGTTCTTTCCAGGGTATACAATATGTCCTATATGATGGTGGATGTTTTTAGCCCAGTCTTTTTACCTGGTTAATTCCCACTCTACTGTCAGCTTAAATGCCACAGTCTAAGTGACTTTCATCCTTTTTTCTTAGCCACTACATATTTTCTTTAGAGCAGTTTTTATACTTTGTAGTCCTATATTTGTTTATTTAATAGTCAAATCCCCTACCAGACTTTAAGGTCCATGGGAGGAGAGATCATTTCTGTTTTGTTATTTAGTGTGCTTGGTTTCTGGTATAACGTGTGGCATATAATAAGCAATCAATAAGTAGGAATTTGAGAATGAATTCATGAATTAGAGAATATGTAATATGCAGACATATGTCAAGGGGCATGGTCTCTACTTTTGCTGATAAAACCAACTTGGATTAACATTATTAAAACTCTCAGTGCTATACTTTCATCATCTAATATGGACAGAATAATAACTGCCTGCATCTACTTCACAGAAATGATTTTAAGATAAATGAAACACTGAATACTGTTTTCTGCAATATCTAGAAATTAGGCCCACATCATAAACTGGGTGTTTAGGGAACTTCCCTGTTCCACACTTTCAGACGACTAGGAAACCCCTTTCTGATATTAGAGCTCCAAAAAGGCTACCAGAGTGGCCGTACACAGTAGTGACCACAAGGGTGAACAGACTCTGAGCCCTTCACCTTCCTGCCAGGCAACGCCTGACTGTGCAGAACATGTGGATCACAATCTAATGTGTGGAATTACTCTGCTATCTTCAGAAAAAGAGCATCGTGCGTATCTAATGCCATGTTGATGATGGTAGTAGTACTGCAGAGAGGCTGCTGCTGTGATAACGGAACCAAAGTTGTGAGGTAAGAAGATACTTTAGAAGCAAACACCTTCCAGATCCTAGCCCTGTAAACAGCAACTGGGTGGCTGGTAAATACAGCATCTGTTTGAATAGACATATTGGAATAAGGTTTTCTCACCATAGCCTAGGCTTCTAAAGAGCTTGGTAGAATATTTTGATTGTTGAGATCATCCCCTCCCCATCTTTCTTTAAAAAGGATTCCTGATAAACCCAAGAAAAAATATATACCATAACTATTTACATGATGAAAATTATCTTAAATATTTAAAGAAACTGCACAGCATTGCTTAATCATTTTACTGAGAATCCTAGATTTAAACCTTGAATGTCTGTTCTTAGGCATGAAGGACTCAGGTTAAACTGCCTTAAAAATAAAGTGCCTCATAGTTGTATTATAAAATATCAACTGACATTAAGGTAATTGTGCTTAAGCACAACTTAGGACTCTTTTGAATGTTTGTCGTAGTCACAATAATGATGCTATTTTTAATAGTCCAATCCTAGTTCTAAAGAAATAAAACTATATTCTTTGTGCATGTGTCCTAAACAGAATCATCTAGGGAGAAAATGTAGACTCTGAATTCTTTATCTTAGTAAAAGAAGCACAGAAACACATTAGATATGGGTTCTGGTATCATTATGGTGTTTTGTTGTTGTTGTTGTTTTTGTTTTTTTAAATGAGACATTCTAAAGGGCTGGGCATAGTGGCTCACACCTGTAATCCCAGCACTTTGGGAGGCAGAGGCGGGCCGATCACCTGAGGTCAGGAGTTAGAGACCAGCCTGTCCAACATGGCGAAACCCCGTCTCTACTAAAAATACAAAAATCAGCCAGGTGTGATGGTGAGCACCTGTAATCCCAGCTACTGAGGAGGCTGAGGCAGGAGAATCACTTGAACCCAGGAGGCGGAGGTTGTAGTGAGCCGACGTCGTACCATTGCATTCCAGCCTGGGCAACAAGAGCAAAATTCCATCTCAAAAAAAGAAAAAGAAACATTCTGTAGTACAAGCCTGCATAGTCCAGGGTAGTGTAACACTCCTAAGAATTTCAGCCATTTCCTACATTAGAATCAGTTTTGCTGATTTGAGTCAAACTGATGTCTGAGTCTTCATTAACCTTCAGAGAGCCATGAAATCAAGTGCAAATTTCTGAACCCCAGCCACTGGGCCCTAGCAAGCTCATGTTGAGCCTTTATGAAATTAGAAAAGGTGTTGTTTCTGAGCAGATAAAGCCCAAACCAGAGCACATGACTTGGCCGTAGTGAGCCAGGCCTGAACTACATTCAGTGCCACTTGCCACTTTGGTGGCACTTTGTGCAGTGCATACATTGAGCACCCTGTCCCCAGAAAGACCAGACCCAAATCTCTAGCCAGAACGCAAGCACTGTTTACAGGCAACCCAGGAACCATGTGATTGTTCACATTGACATTCACGTCACAATGCTGGTGCTTTTGAGTATATAATATGCTTAAGTCCACAGTGGTCTTTTGGCCTTTGAGCCCCAAATCCTGAGAGGTGATGGCATGATCTCACTATATGGAACAGAAAAGTGTTTCATTTTATGTTGAATTTAAATAATATCTAGGAATATTTGCTGCTGATTTTCATGTTAGGCCAAGAAAGCCAAGTAGGTTAAACTACAACTGTCCTCTTTTAGTATCTGCTAATAGTTTAGATAGACGTTGATGATTCATCACCACTTTTTTCAGGCTGTAATAATCCCCTATCCACTAGGATATCTGCAGACCTCTTCACTGATCTTCTCTCACCAACCTGTTCTTTACTCCAACTCATGGAAGGTCACACTTGGTAATGATACGTCGTTGACGTTCTCCTAGGTTGAAAGAAAATCCAAACTCTTCTTTTGATTTGATTTGATTTGATTATACTTTAAGTTCTAGGGTACATGTGTACAATGTGCAGGTTTGTTACATAGGTATACATGTGCCATGTTGGTTTGCTGCACCCATCAACTCATCATTTACATTAGGTATTTCTCCTAATGCTATCCCTCCCCCAGTCCCCCACCCTCCAACAGGCCCTGGTGTGTGATGTTCCCCTCCTTATGTCCATGTGTTCTCATGAAAATCCAAACTCTTCTACACGGCCTGCCAAATCTTGATCAAAACCCTACAGGACTTGCCAGGCCTACATGACCTGTCTCCTTTCCCCTTAATTTCTGACTGCATGTCCTCTCTCCCTCCTTCACTTGTTCAACTTTAGCCACACTGGCTTCTTTGCTGTTGCTTTTCCTTGAAAAACTTAGCCTTCACATCTCAGACCTTGACTCAGAAGTCATCTCAATGACTCTTTTCCTGACTGCTGTATCTGAATTTTCAGCCTTTCCTCACCCACACCATTTCAGGTCATCTTTCTCCACTTTGTCTTTTCTTCCTTAAAAATTATTTTCTGGGCCGGGCGCGGTGGCTTAAGCCTGTAATCCCAGCACTTTGGGAGGCCGAGACGGGCGGATCATGAGGTCAGGAGATCGAGACCATTCTGGCTAACCCAGTGAAACCCCGTCTCTACTAAAAAAATACAAAAAAAAACTAGCCGGACGAGGTGGCGGGCGCCTGTAGTTCCAGCTACTCGGGAGGCTGAGGCAGGAGAATGGCGTGAACCCGGGAGGCGGAGCTTGCAGTGAGCTGAGATCCGGCCACTGCACTCCAGCCTGGGCGACAGAGCCAGACTCTGTCTCAAAAAAAAAAAAAAAATTATTTTCTGGCTGGGCTCGGTGGCTCACGCGTGTAATCCCAGCACTTTGGGGGAGGCCAAGGCAGGCAGAACATGAGTTAAAGAGATCGAGACCGTCCTGGCCAACATGGTGAAACCCCGTCTTTACTTAAAAATATAAAAATTAGCTGGGTATGGTGGCACACACCTGTAATCCTAGCTACTCAGGAAGCTGAGACAGGAGAATCGCTTGAATCCGGGAGGTGGAGGTTGTAGTGAGCCAAGATCGTGTCACTGCACTCCAGCCTGGTTAGAGTGAGACTCCATCTCCAAAAAAAAAAAAGACAAAATTATTTTCTAACATAGTTCATATTTTATTTAGTGTGTCTGTTTCTCTTACACCAGGTTTTAAGCTCCACCAGGGTAGGGGTTTGTTTTATTCACTCGAATCCCCAGTGCCCAGGACAAAACCAAACATGCAGCATATGGTCAAGACCTGTTAGTGGAATGGAGAGCTGAATGAACTTGGCCCCTGCCTGCCTGTCCACCCTCATGTGTCATCAGACTTCTTCATGTCCTACATGCCCACATCTTTTCCATCTTTCTGCTCTCTCTAAACACACCACGCTTTCCCCCGCTCTCTGTGCCTTTCTACTTGCTGCCGCATCTGCTTAGATGGTTCATCTTCACCTACTTGGCTCTTCAGGCATGGCTCAGAAGTCACGACCTCTGCTAGAAGGTCTGCGTTGGCCCTCTGCTGTGCAAGTAGAGTCATGGGAGCAACCTGAATGACTTACTTTTATCCTTTTGCCTAGCTCTTCCATTAAACCCCATAAGCTCCTTGAAGGTCTTATTTGAATTTATATTCTCAGTCCGTACATAGCACAGTATAGGCATGTCTTAAATGTTTATTAACTGAAGAAAGGAGGGACAGAGGCCAGCGTAGAATTGGAAGATTATTTCAGGATTTCATCCATCCTTAGTCTACCTACCATGTGGCTATGTTTATTATAGTAGGTGTTCAAGACAGCTCTGAATGAACGAGTTGTTTGTTCCCTTTTATACATCCCCACCCCTAATTAGAAATTCAAATTATTTTTGTATCAATATTGTACTTTGAAAAAATCTTCTGAATTGGTGGCTTCTAACTTCAGGTTGTTGGCCAGATCTGGATGTGGTCAGATAAGGCAGATATAACTGCTTTCTGACTCTAAAACCTCTCAGGATGCCCTGGTTGGGAAATGGATAGAGCACCATAGTGTATTTTCTGAGAAACACAGATCAGTGGTTTTGCTTACCTGTGTGTTGATAATGAGTGCTTTCTCTGCGTGCGTAGTTTGTTTCTTCGAAATAGGACTTACATGAATGCAGAGTGGCTTAATCATTCAATTACAGTTTGCTCTATGAAATTTTTGAATAAAAATGAAGTAAAGCAGGGGAGCTCTAAGTCTGTTTCATACTCTGTAGTATGGATGATCACCAGGAAACATTTTCTTAATGGCATCGTAATATTCTGAATGTTATTTATACTAATGATCAAGAATTTCATCTTAGTGATGCCTGTAAAAAACTTAACCTACATGTTAGGTTGACTTAAGACACACCGTTTCAGATTTCCCAGACTGAAGACACACCATTTCAGATTACCCATAAAGATTTTAGCAGCAGTGTTCTGTGACTGATTTGTAATGATGCTTACTACCCATCCTTAATTGAGTAGACTTTATGGATAGCTATAGAGAAAATAAAAATGGGCAGGCCTTTGCCACCCTCGAAGGATGGAGCTTTTGGTATTTATTCGATGCATGACATGTATTCCTAAAAGACAGGAAATACATCATGTGATTTCTCAGTGTACCATACATCACAGCAGGAACACCTTTACAACCTGCCAGGTAAACACATATTAAAGTTAATTCTCAGAGTGCTTTTGTTGCTTTAAAGAAATCATATATAGTAGAAAATCCCTCCTATTTTCACAGCCAGGACCAATAGCCAGTTAATCAGTTGAAGTGGTGAGTCTTTGCCAAAACAAACAAACTACATATTTTTAGCATTTTTAACTTAAAATATAGAAATGTGCATTTTGAGATTAGGCAAGGCCTTTACTTAAGTATGGATGGTTGTGCTCATTAAAGTTCTGACTTCTTACATATACCACAACTGTAATGTATCACTAAGATTTTCACCTCTTACTGCTTTAAAGTCAACCTGGAACTTATACATGAATAGGTTGTTTGAATGTAGAATCATCCAGTCCTCCAATATTTTGCAGTTGTCTTGCCCACACCATGTGAGAGCAGGGTTTTTTTTTAAGGGTGAAAAAAAAAAAATTGTCAAGACTCCCTAAAGCATTCAACTTACTTTTGATAGAATGAACTTTTTCTTTTACAATCGTATTTTGTTGGTTTTTATAATATTTCATTAAATGATAAAATTGTATTTACAGATGAAACTGTTATAATCAGGTCTGAGAAAAAATAACTGATCCTTGGTAAATTGATTTGTAAAAGCAGAAGTATGTGAGCATACTAGAGTGTAGTTTATTAGTTTTGTTTATTTAGCATGCTATGGGCATTAACATATTTTAAAGAAGAAAAAAGGATTTTGATTAATCTGGTAGTATAAGTGTACACGTAGTAGTACTTTTTTCTTTGTTTGTGTTTCTGTATAACTTAAAAAGAGATGAAACTCAACTGCAGTGAAATAGCCCTAAGAGACTGGTAATCCACCCCTAATGAGCGAGTGCACCTATGCACGTGGCAGGTGAACAAGGTATTATGCATATCTTCAACTGCTCATTTGACTTTTTCAGTTGGATAAGTTTCCATCCTCTTTCATTGTAATATGGCCCAAAGTAAATTCACTGTTTTCTTAAGCCTTCCTCCCATTTCCCAGTCTCTCTTAGAATTGCTGCCATTTTCCCAGCTTTCAAGGTATCCAATATAGCTAGAAAAACAATTATTTTGAAGGAATACTGAGTGTGCTGTAGGAGTTTTATGTGTGTTTTTAAAAATTATTTTGACCCTTACCTCTGATCCTCTTAAGTTTTGTTATTACCAGATCTTCTCGTTTCTGAGAAATGCATGTTCCTCTTCATTTGAATGGCCTCCCCAGCATGAGACCCTTTCCACCTGTTGAGTATATCACTGCAGTGGAAGGATATTACTTGATTAGCAACATTGCCTCCAGCCATTTGTATCCTTAAAGCTGTGGCAAGATCCTTTGTTTCACAAATCCCATTCTCAGCACTTCACTCTCCATTCAGGATTCTCAGTGGCTTTTCAATGACTGCAACATGTAATGTAAAAATATTTGTCTTTGCTCTCTTTGTTTAACATAGATCCATCCTCATTTCAGATATCAATCTCTGTTCTTTTGTACCCTGTGGGAACCCACCACAATCATGTTGTCTCTCTGTGTCTCTGTTCTCCAGACTTGTGCTCCACCTCCACACCTCTGCTCATATGGAGCTATATAGTCTGTAGGATCTTAGGTCTTATATGCCACTGATTCAAGTCCTAAAAGTCCTTATTCAATTCTGCTGGACTCTCTTCCAAGGAGCACTCCTCCACAAACCTTTGAGCACCTAGAGATTAGGGACTGCTCATTCTGACATGAAACCAGCTGCACTGCATTTTACTGTTACGTGGTTGTGTTTATCTGCTTATCCATACGACGCCCTTTGAAAGTTGGGACTCTCTCTTAAGTGTTTGTCTTTTTATAGCTTCTCTTCTTCAGGGAGTGTAGAATACTTTCAACCTGACACAACTGTATGAAAGACCTGATTGAGGAAACGTAAGAATCACTAGGCCAGGGTCCCTTCCCTCTAGGTGCTCACAGTCTAATGGAAAACAGATGTTTTCTTAAACACACACATACACACACCCACACAAATACATACATGTCTGATATGAAGTGAGAAAACTCTAAAATTTGTACTAATGAAGGTGTGTATTAGATGAAAGTTTTGGGGAAGGTGAGTGATGTGGTTTGGCTGTGTCCCCACCAAAATCTCAACTTGAATTTTGTCTCCCAGAATTCCCACATGTTGTGGGAGGGACACAGCAGGAGGTAATTGAATCATAGGGGCCAGTCTTTCCCATGCTCTTCTCATGATCGTGAATAAGTCTCTTGAGATCTGATGGGTTTATCAGGGGTTTCCGCTTTTACTTCTTCCTCATTTTCTCTTGCGGCTGCCATGTAAGAAGTGCCTCTCACCTCCTGGCATGATTCTGTGGCCTCCCCAGCCATGTGGAACTGTAAGTCCCATTAAACCTTGTTTTCCTCCCAGTCTCTGGTATGCCTTATAAGCAGCATGAAAGTAGAGTAATACAGTGAGCTTTCACTGTAACAATAGGGAGAAAGGTCTTTGATTTGGAGGGGTTCCTACTTGAATTGTATTAAATTAGACATTTCTGTTTGAGTGTTATTGGAAGAATAGAAAGATACCCGTATTGTTTTCTTGCAGAAAAACTTTTCAAGGGAAGGAGAAACAGGTGTTGTTAATCAAGTAAGAAGTAAGGAACTTAATAACTTGATCAAGTTCACATAACTAATCAGTGGCAGATACACAAGGGCTCTTATTCTACTGCCGGTAGTTTTGAGTAGTAAGTTCTGCTGCCTCCTCAAGTTTTGTTAACATTCTTTTGAGTCACCTGAACATATGTATGAAATTTTTAGAGGGTAAGAAACTTTTTAGTCCCCCTTATGTAACACTCAAATCACTCAAGAATGTTTCCTTTTCAAAGTACTTCAAACCTGCCATGGAGTTAGCCTTTGGGGAGGAGAAAGGAAGGTAACATAAAATATCAACTGAGAGTCTTTGAAGATGGGTGATGTGTTTTTCTCCTTAGGATGTTAAATCACATGTCACCACATGTGTGCATGGAAATGAAAAATGTCAGAAACACATTTATGTAAACCATGGATCATATTTGCATATACATTTCAACTCAGCCTTCCTACCCTGAGACCAGCAATGACTGATGCTTTGTATTTTGTCTTTTTAAAGATTTCTCTAGTCCTGTGATTTTGCTGCATGTTAAAACTATTATCTCAATGAAAGGTAAATTAGATAATATACTGTAAACTTATGCTGTCTAGCACAGTAGCCACTAGCCGCATATCTATTTAAATTTAAATTAAATTAAAGATTGATTTCCTTAGTTGCATAGCCACATTTCAAGTATTCTGTACCAAATTGAGATGTGCAGTGAAGGTAAAATACCAGATTTTAAAGATTTATTACAAAAACCAAATTTAAAATACTAACAAATTTTTGTATTAGTAATATGTTGAACTGACAATATTTTTGATTGGTTTATTAAGTAAAATACATTATTAGAAGTAAATCTAATTTTGCCTCTTACTTTTTTATTATCGTTACTTAGAAGCTTAAAGTTACTACTGTGGATCACATACTTCTGTCTGACAACACTGACTTAGAAAGTTCATATGTTAAGTTTTAATTCTATTGTTTATTGTGTAGGTTTATACTGAATGAGCTTACTAGGCATTTTGGAAAGCTGAGTGATTAGCAATGACTAAAACATAATATAGATGATTTAATGATTCCAAAAATTTTTTGCCTATAATTTTTACTCGGTCTACTAATCAGTTGTTTTGTTTTGTTTTTGTTTTTGTTTTTGCTAAAAGAAGGCTTTATCTCTGTTCAGGCCATCACCTTTTAAGATTGTTTCGGTTTTGATCTAGTTTAGACTTTAATCATTGTTCCTTGATTGGCTAGTGACAGGCAAACTGAATGATCGGGATTAAGATTCAAATATTTCATGAATGCTTTCACTACAGCATTTCTTTTTATAGAACTTACAGTCAATACAGTATCTAAGGCAGTACTTAATCTGTCATATTTGCAGGCTAAGCCCTGAATTAGATATTTTAGTGCATGAAAAGATCTCCAGACTAAACCCATTCATTTGCTAATTAGAAAAAATTTTGTTTCCCACTAAAACATTTTACTCAGTAGTGTTTATGTAGAGATACTGTGAATATTCCTACAAAGTTGCCTAATTTATTTCTGTGAGTTCAAACGAGGTTCAGTGTAATTTTTCCATTAGTGTAAGTATAGGCCTGCTAGTGTTATATAAACCCTATTTAGCTGTTAGCACTGTTGTCACCCCTCTGATTACTTAAAGAGGTCTCTAGAGCAGAAAACAGGCTTCCTAACTTATGAGTTGTTAATATTTTATTTTTTATATTATTTGGAATATCAAGATATAGTAGGTTGGGGAGAAAAATCCCTTGTGAATTTGATAGAAAATTGGAAACCCAAGAAAAAGACCATTGTTAAGGTTTTTGGCTAATCTCACCAAAATTGTTTGTAGTAACCCACACTGCCATATAAGGAGAGGGGAAACGGTGCCTTTTTGCGTGCCATAGGGAATATGTAGCTTAGTAGTACAAAGATAAAGCAAAGAGCTCCAAAGATGGGGCCAAAAATAGTCGTATTGGGGTTTTTGCTGAATTGAATTGTACTGATGCCTGAATATTTTCCGGGATTGAACCCTCTCTTCTAAACTTAAATCTTGTCCTGTTTCTCCATCTATGGTAAAATATCCATGGAAACAAAGTGGTTTCCTCATGGTTTGCTTACTGATCCTGCATTAGGAAAGACCACACAGACATTCGAGGAAGAGAAAGAATATTTCATATGGCTGCTTTCCCTGTTAAGGGGGACCCAGAGAAATGTTTATTTCTGAATAGCTTACCTTCACTCCAAGAAATCAGCTTTTGGGCTTATATAGCAGTGGACATGTTACTGGAATCTTAAGAGTGACAAGAAATTATTGTTTCTGAAGATAACCTGTCACTTTTTTCTCATAGGACTTGGCTGGGGTTCAGTGCTCTCTTTGGTCTTATTTGAATGGTATTTTATAAGTCAGACAAAATATATTCAACTATTAATATTGTTCTGCTAAAACAGTTTAAAATAAAGATTTAATGTTCTCTTTTCAGTGAAGAGCTTGTGCCCACTGTGCAGGACTGTAATAAAAGAGAAACAAATGAGGCAGCTCAAAGTTATGGCTCTCCGTGGCTTTTAGGTCTCTCATACATTTTTATAAAACATATATCAGAACTTCTGAATTGTTAAATTGGGTTATTTTTTAAGTGCAATTGTATTCAAATAAGGACCTGAGAGTAACAGTGCACGTCCTGTTAGGTGTCAGTGTTCAGAACTGCCCACCCCCTCTACCCCCAGCCGACAGACTTACTGCTGTTATTACATCCTCTGGTCTGTAGCCAGGAGAGGACGTTTGATGCCCGCAAGACTGCTTCTAGTTGTTCTTCACGTAAACTGACTCAGCCCCAGGCTTACTGTCTTGCCCTTAGGCAAACAGGTAACTGAGTTACACATCTCTTTTCTCATCTGTAAAAGGGGAATATAGAAAGTGTCACTTCTGGATTTCCCAGTGGATTTAAAAGGCAAAAATGAGATTAATGATGTCTACGGCCAAGCATGGTGGCTCACAACTGTAATTTTGGTACTTTGTGAGGCCAAGATGGGAGGATTGCATGATCAGCCTGGGCAACAGAGCGAGACATTATCTCTATAAAAAAAAATTAGTCAGGCATGGTGTCATGTGCCTGTAGTCCCAGCTCCTCAGGAGGCTGAGGCAGGAGGACTGCTCGAGCCCAGGAGTTTGATGCTACAGTGAGCTGTGATCCCACCACTGCACTCCATCCTGAGCAACATAGTGAGACCCTGTCTCTACCAAAAAAAAAAAAATTGTGAATCTCCCAGATTGCTGCAGTTTAATAATTTGCATCCCTATAGAAACCCAGGAGAACTTTAAAGAACAGAAAGTAAACTTCAGTGCAAATATTTGAGAGCCTAATGTATCATTAAATGTTTCTGAGGAATACATGTTTGCTGAAAATTAGGGTTAGTGTAAGCATCACTCATAATAATCTTATGAAGAGAATCTTGCAGATGACATCGTCCAAGCATAGTACTGGAAAGATATTAAAATGGGTGCGCACTGATTTGGGTGTCAGAAGATTAAGCGCAGGGTGTGCTTCAGTATTAATTCTTCCTGCCCCATCCTAAAAACTTAGCCAAATGAAGGAACATCAAGTCCCACAGAACCAAGAATGATATTACTATTCTGATTTCAATAAGTATATTGCTGTCCAAACGCTTAGAAATGACCAGAATTTAACACCCAGGTCCTCATTTTCCTCTGACCTCTTCCTCTCTGGCTGAAACAGGAGTGACAGAGGCCAGGATCATCAGAGGCAGACTGATCGCTATGGCAGGTTGTTTTGACTCTACTAAGTTCTTTGCATTAAAACAACATTCCTCAAACACATTAGCCTCCCAGCACAGGAGTGGAAACACACAAAGCAGAAAGCCTGCTGGAGCCTTTGGGGAAATCTTGAGTGCTTTGGGGTGATTTATTTTCAGAGGATTCGAACTAAGGTCAGCTCAAGAGAAGATGGGAGCATTCAGGATGGTGGGAAAGCAAAGTAACTGACTCCCTTTTCCTCTCTATAAATGGTCTCCTGGAAAGCCATCACAAGTAAATGTTTTATTCTACAGTACCTTGGGGGTACAAATGGGGGATTGAGAAGGGTTGTGGACTGCCCGGAACATGCTTTCTTCTTTCTGTCTTTTCTTTTTGAGATGGGGTCTCACACGGTTGCCCAGGCTAGAGTGAAGTGGTGTGATAATAACTCACTGCAGTCTCACCCTCCTGGGCTCAAGCAGTCCTCCCACCTCAACCTTCCAAGCCACTGGAACTACAGGCACGCACCACCACGCTTGTCTGTTTTTAAAAATCTTTTTGTAGAGACAGGGTCTCACTATGTTGCCCAGGCTAGAATGTGCTTTTTAATTTTAATTTTTTGGTAAGCCCTAGCAACATGAAATGAGCCCAGTGGGGTGTAGGACTGGCCCTGACAGACCCTATATGATGCCTTGACTGGGTTAATGCAAAGTTAGTCTCTTATTAAATTAAGCAGAAATTCCAGAAGGCTTGTGGTGTGATGGATTTGGCCTCTAAAACCAGAATGACCCACAAAACAGTTTTTGAGTAACAGATGCTTAATGAACATCCCTGACCCAAGTTTACAAAAATGCAAACTGGGCTAGAAGAGACTTAATCAGAGCAGGAGGAAAACCCAAGTTGGTGGGAGATGAGTGGAAGTCTCCTGTACCCAACTGTGAAAGGGCTTCTTTTTCCAGTTCAGAACCACTGTATTAGATGGTTTTGAGGAATGGTCATTTAGACCGAAGCTGAACTCCCTTTCGTTCACTCAATGAAAACTAAATTGTTGGGCAGGTTCAGAGAAGAAGAATAGAAATAATGTGTGTGTGTGTGCGTGTGTGGAATTTTTCTGGAAGCACAGGAGTGATGTGTTCTTCTTTGTTAAGGGCATTATGAAACCATGGCAGTCCTCTTCTTGTACAGTGGTTGTAATTATAACCACAGGGATATTGTGTTCTCAAACAAACATTCAAGCTCCCTGATACCAGGTTGCCTGAAGCCAAGCTTCACATATGGATGCGTATAACAATGCCTCTTAGTAATCTCCCCCATCACTTGTCATTGGTCTTCCCCTCTGACAGTGGAAATGTCTTTATAGTCTGTGCCTGGCATATTGCTTTTGTTCATATTAGGTTCATTATGTCTGTTTTAAACAATGAGAACATATAGGTCCTGGCACAGTGAAATGTAGCACCTGAAACTTAAGAACTTGATAGGGTATACACATAAATGCTGTCCTTCAGAAATTTCTTCATGATGCTATTGCATACCATTGGAACAGTTGGAAAAAGGAAAATTAGATCCACTTGCATGCCAGCCAGCTCTGTTTTTAACACATGATTATTTTATTGGGGTATACATTAATTAATCCTGAAATAAGATCCTGTGTGACATTCAAAGTTGTTTTGAGTAGCTCAGAGTTTAAATATTTTAGTTTTACAACTCTGTTATGCTGGCAGCCAACAATGGTGTCTCAGTGAAGTCAGCATATGAGCCCTGCTTGTGATGACATCTGGAAAGCTTGTTTTATCTATAAGCACAGTTGTAGACAAATGAAAGCAGACAGATGTAAGGCTGGGGTGGCATCTTCGCCTCGAGCACTCTCTGGCTGTACATTTTCCAGTGTGTCAAAAACAAGGAGCTTTATTTCGGGGGTGGAATAAAAACATTCTGTCACATTCCTACACCAGCTACTGTGCTGCCTTTTCTGAGCTGTAAGGTGTAAAACGGCATAGATTGTTCAAAATTTAACGAGAGAGAGTTAGTAGTCAGTAAACAGGAGGAAGTCAGTAGTCAGATAGAGGTGCCTGAGTTTGGAGGGGACATGACACCACAGCAAAAGCCGTGGGATCATTTTAAAAAGTTAATCACAACCATTTCCTCCTGGGAGAGCCAGAAAGAATAGAAGAGTTGGCAGGTGATTTGGGGTTCTGGGTAGATTTTTCTTTTGCCATTAGCTTTATCAGCCAGGATTTGTTAAGCACCCATGGCATATAGAAGTCTACAAAGTAGTTTGGGTGAGTGGAGCAAAGAAAAGCTTTAGGACAGGGTCATGCTTGAAGATGGGTGCATAGAAGCCTGAAAGTCTGTGACATCTTCCATGGGTGGCTTTCAAGTCCTTTTGCTCAGGGACCATTCCTTAGGGAATTTTATACAAGGGCAGCTTGCCTTTTATCCCACTCCCTTTTTGTTACTGTAGAAATAAGTATCCCTCAAAATAATCTACACATATGCATGTGTATTTGCTTGGATTTGAGTTAAAGCAGATGCTTTCCCAAGTTCTTGATCCTGCAATAGCAGTAGAATTAGCTATGTGGGATATGAAATTAATATTTTCATCTGGAGATTTATGGCTTCCTCGTATTTCATGGTATACGGTGTATACACCACTCTGTATACCATGTAATCATTGCTAATTATTGCTAAATAAGTTTTACCAAAATTTTGGGAAACCTGGATATGGTCTTGTTTAGCATCTGTTTAAGGACTGGATTGCCCACTTGTAGCCAAAACCACATAGCTTTACAGTATTCAAATCTTGTGTCTTGAAGAAACCACACAGATACATGTAATTTGAGAGCAATGAAATAATGGAAATGAAAGGAAGAGAATAGTATGTAAGGAAATGAAATATGATCAGTTGCTTTTATCAGGACAGAAGTCTCTTGGTTTCAACAATGTCTTTTTCAGTGGCACAAGGTGGTAGAGAGTATACTTTTTTTTTTTTTAGCAATCAAGTTACATTATGGTATTAACAGGGGAAAACAGAGTTTTTCATTTCCCCTCCCATTCCCATCACACCATCATCAATCCTTTCAGAGTGCATGGTGTTGAGATCCACCAAGCCCTGGTAAGTGCCTTTGTGTGTACAAAATGGCACTTTTTGTTTTACATGCTGTTAGATATAGTGGAGAAAATACATGTGTAATTGAAAATGGACAGCAAATTGCCATTTGTACCTGCAAAGACTAAATGGTCCAGACAGATGGATAGTTGGGGTGTTAGTCACACATGAGTGGACTGATGGGCTGGCCAAGGAAAGCCCCGGACCTTTGCATGACTTTTCACTTACAGCCATCTGAGGGGTTCAGTGACTCTGTGGCTGTTCTCTGAAACCCCAGTCTGGTCCAGAGAGTCCTGGACTCTGAAGTTTGTGATGATGCAGAGGTTGATTCCTCTGAGTTTATTCATTTAAATTAGAAACACGGAGGGAAGGGAATCTTCTTGTGATACAGTTATTCCTGATAGAGAAGAAGTAACAGATTTTGTAAATTATCTGTAGGCTGTGGGGTTTGGAAGTAAGAAAGATTGTCTCATCATCCTTGTATGAGTAAGGACAAACGAGAGTCTTAGAATCAGTGTCTGCAATCACCTTCATCAGTGCTAACTTAAAATTTAAACTGTCAAAATAGACTTTATTTCCGTCTTGTGTTGTTCAGTATAAGAAGAGGGTTTTTTTGTTTGTTTGTTTGTTTGCCTTTTAGTTTGAGTTTCTATAGATGAATATTTATAGTATTTTTTTAAAGGTTTCCCAGCACTATTGGGTTGACACAATAGGATCTGATAGCCGACAGGGACCTTGTGCTGATACCAATTTGATTTATTTATAAATTAAATTATTCTGCTAAATCTGTAGTACTATTTAGTCATTTTGATTTAATCAGAATATCCATGATGATGCAATCTGCTGGAAGACTGTGTTTGGCCAAGATTAAAATTATTCTTTTGGAAACATTAAAACACAATTATGGATCTATAATTTCCCCCATGGTGTCAGTGAACATTAGTTATTATTGACATATATTGATCTTCTATTATTGTTGTTAATATTATTATTACTGACGACAGTTTTTAGTGTTCAGCATGTGCCACATACAGTGCTAAGGTTTTTATATGTGTTCGTAGCTAACATTTATTGAGTACTTATTCTATTACACACACTTTGGAAGTCAGATTCTCCACTATAATTCACATAATGATCCTGTGAAGTTCGACTAAGATTATAGTATTACCCTCATTTTGTCAACAAGGATATGGGTTCAGAGAAATTAATTATCTTGTCTAAGATCACACATATTCTTTGCATATTGGACTGTATGTGTTTGTGTATAGGCATTAATTTCATTCTCAGTATAGACACATACTTTCTTTTCCAAATATATTATAACCACACTGTACCTTGTACATATAATTTTTATTCAGAAACTAACAACTTGTTGGCTTTAAAAAATATTCATTGAAATTGAACATTGCTTCAGTTTCTGAAATGAAAATAACCAGTTCCTAAGTTAGCAGTAATATCAGCGATGGGATGGTAATAATTTAACAAATTGCATTTTCATCAGGCACAGGGTTGTTTTTGTTTGCTAGAGAGGCTGTGCAGTGTACTGAGAAGCCAAAAAGTGTGCAGTGCTAGGTTGCCAGAGTTTGAATCCCACCTGTACTACTTGTGAGGTCTTTGACTCTTTATGTGCCATGTTTCTTATTTTTAAAATGGAGGTGATAATATTAAAAGTACCTTTTTAGTGGAGATGTTACATGTATTGAATGAGCTAAAATATGCAAAGTACTTCTTAGAATGGTACTTGCCACATAGTAAATACTGAATATTATAATACCTGCTATCCTTATTTTATGATAATAACTTAAGCAGATTCAATGGGGGACCACAAGTAGCTTGCAAATAATTTTCAAGATTTTAGAAACATTTGGAAACTGTCAAAGGTATGTATTCTTCCAAAGGTTAAGCTGTTACAGATAACATTTTACTATCTTTGTGCCGAGCTATTAAAATAAACATAAATAATCTAGCAAATATTTTACCCAATGTGCATAAAGAAGTTAGATCTTTAATGCAAGCAAAATTATATTAGCCTAACTTAAACACTTGAAATGTTTATTTCTGTACTTCAAAAATGAGTGCTGGCCCAGTGATATCAGGAAATTTCCCCCCGAAACTGTAAATTATAGGACTGTTTTCTCATGCTGATCAATGATACATAAAAAAGACTCCTAAAAGCAAATCTAATGAAATGTTAATTGTAGAATTTAGATGGTAGATACATAAGTGCTCACTATACAATTCATTCGACTTTTCTGCGTTTTTGAAAATAAAAATAAAATATTGAAGAGGAAGGCTCTTACACCTCCCTATCACTGAAGGAAAAATGAACCTTTTTAAAACTTGAAAACTTTTCCTAGGTGCTGTATTCTTTGGCATGAGAGATGGCAATTGAAGTGGTCTGAAACACACACATGAACACACCCTCTGAAATCCCATTGTAGTCAAAGTTGGGGATAAATTTCCAACCACCAACTTTTTCTTTTCTTTTCTCTTCTTTTCTTTTCTTTTCTCTTCTTTTCTTTTCTTTTCTTTTCTTTTCTTTTCTTTTCTTTTCTTTACTTTACTTTTCTCTTTTCGGACAGAGTCTCGCTGTGTCACCCAGGGTGGAGTACAGTGGCACACTGGGCTCACTGCAACCTCTGCCTCCCAGATTCAAGCAGTTCTCCTGCCTCAGACTCCTGAGTAGCTGGGATTACAGGTGTGCGCCAACGCTCCTGGCTAATTTTTGTATTTTTGGTAGAGACGGTTTCACCATGTTGGCCAGGCTGGTCTCAAACTCCTGATGTCAGGTTATCTGCCCACCTCGGCCTCCCAAAGTGCCGGGATTACAGGCGTGAGTCGCTGCTCCTAGCCCCAACCACCAAGTTTTTCTTTTTTGGAGTCCTTTTGGTTTTTGTGAATTGAAGTCCCGTTTGCCTGTTGGTCATCTGTTTAATGTCAAGGTCATGCTTCTTTTCTTTAGTCTGAACTGGAAGAGCTTAAAGAAATCAGAATGCAGGGAGTCACAAAATAGTTACTTCAATTTAGAGGTACTCTTACACACTGACATTTCTTTTTGACCTAGAAGAGTTTGCCAGCAGCTGTATGGTTAATATGGAGTTCACATTTTCTGAAGCTAATAAGCATCTGTACATTCTGTGATCTATACTTACAACATCTGATGGTCCTTTCATCTTATAATTTGTGTTAAAAGATGTTTTTAGGCTGAATATTTTGTTACACTAACACTGTTCATTGAAGAATAAGATCAGAAGTTAGGTTATAGATGACATCTTAAAAAAGACAGTATTTTATAACCGTGTGGAAGAAATATTAAGCTGAAAATGTTTGTATTTTGTGTCATTTATGTCATGTACCTTTTTAAGAAATAGTGCCTTTGCTCATTAAGAGCAGAATTACGATGATATTATCCCCTTCTTCACAGATCACTTCTAGGATCTTGGTTTTAATTCTAGGTACCACTGTGTATGAGGAGCATTGAGCAATTGAAATGTGATCACCAATCATGACCAGGGTGGTGAAGGGTCTGCAGACTGACCACGGGGAAGCCATTGACAATGTTTGGACTGCAGAAAAGCCTGCCAGAATGTAGTCTCCTCCCCATCTGTAAGGGCTTCCACGTGGACCAGGAAGCAGATTGCTTTTGTTAATACCTCAGAGGACAGAAATTTATAGGAAGGCAGATTTCAGCCCAGTGGAAGGAAAGACACAGAACAGTTAGAGCCATGAAACAAAGAAATGAACTACCTTAGACTGTGATGAGCCAGATACAGCTGGGTTTTTTTCCTGCCTGACGACTACTGTCATCTGTTTGCAGGATATGGAAACATGCAGGGGCCCACTCAAGTCTTTTTCTAAGGAGAAATTATAGTTCCTAAGCACCTACAAAAAGACATACTGAGAAGTTCAAATCAGGGGCCAGGTACCCCCACCGGAGGAGAGTATCCCCTTTGTTCTGTGACTTGCTTCTAAAGTAGGAGCCAAAGGATGTTTCCCTCCAGGCCTACTCTGAGGATGCCTGTCCTTTTGAAAGCATTCAAGACAAAACACCTCTTAATTCAGGATTGTGATACAAAGAAATGGAGATATCAACTTTTTGATAAAAAGATAATTCTGTAATGTTAAAGCTGAAATGAAATGTAATTATATGTTTTTCCCCATAAATGTTTTTTAAACTTTTTTTAGGGTTATATGGAAATAGTCTAGATATATTAAATGTCTAAATGAAGTTGTTAGCTTTTCAGCAAGAAGAAATAGCTAAAAATTTAAAGTCAGGAAGCTTACAAAACAGATCCAAGAGGGTAAGAGAAAAATAACTTCTTTTTGAAAAAATGTTTAAGTTTGACATTAATAAATGACTATCTTAGTGAGACAGCTTTGGCTGTTGCTTAGACATTTTCAAATCTTGATTTGTTAAGGAAATTAAGGACTTTTTAAAAAAATCTCCTTGTCACATTTTTATCAAGGAAAGCCAAATACTAGACCCTAAAGGTAATCAAAGAGCATTGTGAAGCTGCATGATACTTTTAAAATTTTCTCTTTTTAAAGACAGTGTATTGCTCTGTCACCCATGCTGGAGGGCAGTGGAGTGACCATTGCTCACTTGGAACCTCCAACTCCTGGCCTCAAGTGATCCTCCTGCCTCGGCTTACCAAAGTGCTGGGATTACAGACCTAAATGATACTTCGGCTATTCTTCAAAGAGAGGTCTTTTTCTCTCTTGCTTCTTTTCTTCCTGTCCTCTCCTTTTCTACCCTGATGGAGCAACGTGGTGGTTTGGGACACTTGTATTTAAGTTCTCATTGAATATCGGGGTTCCTCTTGAAGGCTCTTCTGGATCCTACATTACTTCTGACCCCTCCCCCCCACTGATGTTCTTTCCCTACCACAGACACATGTAAAACCCATAAATTGGACAATGTTTGTACATTTCCAAACCCTTGCATCATTATAGTTTTTTCAAAAATACGATTTCGGGAATGATCACCTTGTAATACTAAATAGCTGTAGAAAATGACAGAAATTTGGCATATATAGGAAGACCATTGGATCACAGTAGATTAATTTAGCATTCAGTCATTTGACATGTATTTTTTTTTTTTGATGCCTACTATATGCCAAAGCTGAAAGTTTCTAGAAGTTAAAATGGTGAGCTGGAAAAACCCTTGGTCACTGCTTTCTTGGAGCTTAGAGACTAGGGAAAGGAGACAGTGTCAGACTGCCAGAGTGTTTTTAAAAAGCAACACACATACACAGGTTAAAAAGCAAGTCATCTAGTGTACTTCTGAAATCACTTCCTTGACAAAGTGAGCTTTGAGCTGAGGTCTGAAGGATGAGTTGCAATTAATAAGGAAAATGGTGATGATGAGGGGTTATATACTTGGAAGAACTGGCCACGGCGACCTAAAGGGAGGGCCTCAGGTGTGTACAGCAGAAACTCCAGGGCAGTGTGGGAGCCTAGGTTTAGATACGCATTCCCCCTCTTTGCTCTGTTGCTGTTTTTAATACTCCTTCCAGAACTTCCCTAGGATTATCTTCCACAGGGGAGTAGATACTGTTTTTATTGTAATGAATCATCATCCTCTATTATTGCAAGTGATGAAGGCTTCTAGTAGCAGTGGAACTAGGAATGGCGTCAGTGGCTCAGCTCTTGATGGCAGATCTTCAGGGGGAAGCCCTTTCAGTTTTAATGGTGGATAAAGCAAAACTCTTTCTCGTCAGCTTCCCCTCCAGGCTGTCCTGGGTAGGGAGTTGATAGGAGATCTTTTGGACATGGGAATTGCTTCACTGTTGACAGAAAGACATGGTGCATTTGATTAAATTAAATTAGGAGCATGTGTATGCTTGACAAAGTGAGCTAATGAAGGAAAATGCATCAAAAGGATTTATGGTGAATTGATTAAAATTTTTCTTTCCAGAAAGCCCTTCCGGCTTAAAGCTTGGAATTAAGGCTATCGGTGCTGCTAGGCCCTCCAGGTTCTTACTTGCCTTTACAGTAGGCAGTTTGGAGACTTTTCTTTGAGCAGCTGCTCCTTCTGTAGCATACTCTGTTGCAGGCAAAAGTATTCCCAACCTGCAGTCTGAATTGTATGGAGGAAGGAGGATAAAAGACACTATTTGATTTATTAATTTCTAGTGGATTAGAACTACAAATGTTTGCTATGTTTTTAATTTGAGAAGTAGAGAGAATCACAGCAGCTTTTAATTATGCATTTTGTGTAATACAGCGCTGAATAGAGCAGAACAAAATTAAAATTGTGGATCAAATACCGAATCTGAGTGGATACTTAAGTGAGCTGTAGCGTAATGCTAATGGTTTTGCGTCTTCCTGGCATTATGTCAATAATGGCTGTAATCGTGTTAAGTAGAGAGCCCATTAGCTTTTTCTTTACAGCAACATGCACCATAGCAACATACTGTGAGTTTTTGAAATAACTTTTGACATCGTTTTTAAAAACATTGCCATGTTTAG